>NC_134537.1:105185460-105491085 GCF_050624435.1 Tenrec ecaudatus
CCACCAATGAAAAGTTGGAGATTTCACACAGATGCACGGAATAAGAAAGGCACTACAATCTGCATCCAAAAACATCTGTCAGTGAAAATCTTATGACAATTTCACCCTTTTCTGCATTTCTCGTGATGTTATTTATGGGTCCAGTTGTGAGGATTTAGGTCTTCTTTGCATTGAATAGTGATCCATGCTGTAGGCTGCAATCCTTGCTCTTCATCAGCATTTGCTTCAAGTCCTCCTCACTTTGAGCAATTAAGTTTGTGTCACCTTCCTTCAGTCATGATGCCACATTCTTCTTCATATAAGCCCGTTTCTCTTATTATTTGCAAAGATCCACATAACAAGTATAGCAAGAAAATACAACCTTGACAACACCGCTCCTGAATTAAAACCATGTAGTATTCCCTTGTTCTGTTCTCAAAATTCCCTATTGGTCCATATACAAGTTCTAAATAAGCACAATGAAGATTCCCGTTTTCTCCAGGTTATCCATAATTGACTATGACCCACACTGTTGAATAGCTGCACGGGAACACAAGCAACCACCTTTCTGGTATTTCCAAATCCTTGGGACGACACAAGTTCAGCCTCCTACTGAACCTTTGTCTACATAGATGGATGCGATCATTGTTTTTTATGATTTATTTGCCTATATCAGGGTTATGTTGTTTCTTTCCTAGGACTTTGGCTAAAGGTATTGGGGTTCTCTTAGTCAGTACATAGTGATTTTGGAGTTGCCTGTTTCTTTAGCTCCAAGTATACAGAGTTGAGGGAAACAAAGTCCAGAGAACTCGCCACTGTGTAGTGTCTTGGGTTCTGAAGTCCTTCATTTGCCTGCCTTCTAGGAGAACAGCATGTGTATCATATCTGATCTCCTCTGGCTTCCCTGTTGCTATGAGGCAGAGGATCAGGCATGCCTCCACCTTCCATCTTTCTTTACCTAATCTTACACCAGCCATTCCTCCCCAGCACTCTGCTTTCATACTGGGTTCAATGATGCATTACAGTGGCCCAAATGAACTCAGATAAGACCCATGAAAAGTGGGCTTACTAAAAAAAATAACGTCAGGACCAAGCAGGCATCAAAAAACATGAAAGATCCGTCATTGGTTAATAACTCAACTTTTCCTCAGCTAGCAACCAAATCTCTCTCTCTAGTCCTCAGCCTCTCAGACACGTAGTCACTTGGCCTCTACCTTCGTGAGCCAGGAAGCCAAGGCAACTGATGTACTCACAGCCTCATAGTCTGTCTTATTCCTCTCTTCTGTCTCTTGGTCTCCTGGCCTTGCCTCTGGTGCCTCTGCTCTGGGCCTCCGTTGCTTTAGACAGAGGTCTAGACAATGTTCCCTGGTGGATTTTCTTCTGATGGTTCTGGGTGTTCTTTCTCTTCCTGCTTCAAAGATGGCTCATTCTTAGATGGAAAAGGAAGGGCTTGGCTGAACCCAAACTGGCCAATCCCATTCATTAGTGTTACCTATACCCTGTTTCCCTATTTGCATACTTCCACCCAATCAGTTGGTGAGCATCAGAGACACAGACTGAGCCGTTTTAAGAAATTTCGCAAAATGTAACCCATCTCCTAATTTACAATCTAAAGAAAGGACAAATATTCACTCCACTATATTTTTCTTTGTCTTACAAAGTTATTTTATGCTTGTCTTATATGTAAGGTCCAGAGTTCTATGGATATAGTGTGCAATGTTAAAGAACAATGATGGGTCTGTGAGACACTTTATGGCTTGGATGGAATTGCAGAACATTATGCTGACTGAAATCAGTCAGTCTCAAAAGGAAAAATATTCTTTAGGACCATTGTTATTTTAAAAATCAAATAAAGGTTTTCACACTTAAGGAAACACCCTTTGATGTCAACCAGGTATGGGAAGGCAAGGAAAATTAATTAGTTAGATACAGGAAAATTAATTAGTTAGATATAGGAAGAATAATGCCCAAAATATTCTAACTTTACCAACTCAGATGTCCTGTATAAACCTTCTGTATAATGGAATATTTCTAATCTGAAAATTTTGTATTTTAATTTTCACCAGTTAATTTATTTATTTGTAGTGAAATGGTTCTGAATTTTCCAAGAACTACCTAATCATCACGACAACCTCTTTCATCACTTTCCATTACTTTGTGGAAAGTACTTTGTCTATATAAAAAGAAGTGATATTTAATTTAATTTTCAAAGTCTTCACATAAAAAGGCAACACAAACGTAACTTTATTTACCTATCAAATTAACTTGTATAGTGTGCAATGCTTTTAAGATTAAATTTTCTTCTTTAGCTTTTGTAAAACCAACTCTACTGGCTTTATAATAAAATAGCAATGAAAGGTTGGTAACGTGTGAAGGAAGAATAAGTCGTGGAAGTCCAAGTGAAACACTACTTGAGATTATACACTTGTGAGCAGATATCAAGTGCTTTAGTATACTCAAACTATTTTGGATACTTTCAACAATTTGTTTTCTTTATATACTGAAGTCATAAATATGCCAAAAACAATGAATCTGAGTGGTACCTTCTGAGTTTTTATTTTAATGACAAGCATATTAGTGAGAGTTGAAAATATTGATTCACAGATTATTTCAGCTGGAAAGGGACTTACAGATTCATCTCTTAAATTACAGTTTTCTCACCTGTGCAAGCACATGGTCACATGCCTTGTCCCTTGGTACAATGGAGTCACAGCATGTACAACAAGTTGCATTAAACAACGAAGAATAATATTATCAACTTTTAAGTTCTTTAAATCACATGCTTACAAACATGAACAAAATCAGGAGATATTATTTTTCTGTTTTGTCTTGTCTTTAAGTATATCAGTTGCTCTTTCTTCAAAAAAGCATCAAAGAATTGTTGAACAAGTATAAGTGCTTTCCAATCTTATAATGATTTGATACAATTATATTAAAAATGTATTATTAATACTCTAGTATGATTGAGCAAATAGAGAATGATATTGAAATGAGAGCCATTTGTAGTGCATTTATTTTGATGTCATTTATAAATATCATCAATTTGTGTGTTCATGGAATACTTTATACCATATATATATATATATATATATATCAATGGTTTACAGAGCATTAAATGTGGTGAAGAAAGCGGATGGTGTACTATATCAAACGATGTAGCATCTGGGGTCTTAAAGGCTTGAAGATAAACAAACAGCCATCCAGCTGAGAAGCAACAAAGTCCACATGGAAGAAGCACACCAGTCTGTGTGAGCATGAGGTGTCGATGGGCTTAGGTATCAGGCATAAATGACCAAGAACTCAAAAACAAACAAAAAAAACCCAACAAAACATATCAATGTGAATGAGGGGGACAGCAGAGTGGAGACCAAAAACCCCTCTGTAGACAGATATCCCCTCACAGAAGGATCACAAGGAAGAGATGAACCAGTTAGAATGCAGTATAGTACCAATGAAACACACAACTTCCCTCTAGTTTTTGAATGACTTCCCCGCAACCCCCATCATGATCCCAATTCTACCTTATAAATCTGGCTAGACCAGAGCATGGACACGGGTGCAGATAAGAGCTGGAAACACAGGGAATCCAGGACAGATAACTCCCTTGGGACCAATATTGAGAGTAGCAATACCAGGAGGGGAAGGGGAAGGTAGGGGGAGAACTGATCACAATGATCTATCTATAACCCTCTCCCAGGGGCATGGATGACAGAAAAGTAGATGAAGGGAGACATCGGTCAGTGTAAGACATGGAATAATAATAATAATAATAATAATAATAATAATAATAATAATTTATTAATTATCAAGGGTTCATGGGGAAGAAAAGGAAAAAATGAAGTGCTGATACCAAGGGCTCAAGTAGAAAGAAAATGTTTTGAAAATGATTATGGCAACAAATGTGTAAATGTGCTTGACATAATGGATGTATATATGGATTGTGATAAGAGCTGTATGAGCCCCCAATACAATTTTTTTTTAAAGCAAGGGTTTTATTTTGAGGAAGATGTGCCTAACCCAAGCCAAGGTATTTTCAATGGTCTCATATACATGTGAAAGGTGGGCAGGCATTGAATAGGGAAGACAGAAGAAGAATTGATTTGTTTGAATTATGGTGTGGGAGAAAAATATTAAAGGTCCCATGAACTGCTAAAAGAACAAACAGGTCTGTCTTGGAAGAAGTATGACTAGTGTGCCCCTTAGAGACCATGATGGGGAGACTTCATCTTACATACTTTGGACATGTCCTGGCGAAGGACTTAATTATTGGTAGAAAGGGGAAACAGTGGGAAGGAGGAAGACCTTCAAGGAGATGGATTGACACAGTGACTGCAACAATGGGCTTGGCTATAGAAACAAGTGTGAGAACGGTGTAAGACAGGACAATGGTTTTGTTCTGTTGTGCATAAAGTCTCTATGGGTTGGAAGTAACTTGATGGCACCTAACAACAATAACAACATGCAACATGAGTTGAGCATTTTGTTTCTCCATATTGTTATATGTCCTCAAAAATATTCAACTCCTTTTGACCTCAAGTATAAGTCCCTAGAGGGATTTTGCAGTATCATCTATTTCCAATATCATCTGTTGAAATATTTCCCTGTATCTGTTGTAGTCTTGGAAAACCTACTACCTTTGTCACTAAACTACTTACCCTGTTATATACCTAATAATTATTGCGTAATATTTTGTTATTAACCGATCTATTTAACTAGTTTTTCTATCAATCAGACAAACAGTTTAAAAACTAGAATACTATTTTATTTGATTTATTGTTTTAGGTAATATCTGTTTCCAAATCTTCATGGAATTAACATAATGAAACTGTCCCATATAGAGATCTATATCAGTCATTAAACTAGTCAAAGTAAACAGATTCATTATGGTAATTGGATGCTAGTAGCAATGGTCTCTGAATTTTTCAATTAGAAAATAATCCAGGGTCCAAAGAGAAATGGACACTAGAGAACTCTGTGCTCACTCTTTTGCTCGTCACTGATTGATTTGTATTCTCGAGCTAGCATGATCTGTGGTTGTTTGCAAGGTTAAGCAGTTTATTTTAATATATTTATTCAAAAGCTTCGATTCTGATAAAGTAGTTTTTAAGTAAATATCCATGTCAAGAAAGTAAAAAGAATGAAAAAAAACACACTACCAAAAAGCTGATGCTTAGGGATGCCTATCCCACAATAAAACTGTCAATTATCCAATGTGTTAAACTGTTAATAATCCAATATGTTGTTTTCAGAAAATAGAATAGGTAATGATGAAATTCATTGGATCATTCATGCTGATAATAACAGCGTATCAAATTAGAATTTCTTCATAGATTCTCCAAAAATCAAGGGTTAACAAGGCAAAGTAATAAGATCACATGAACTTATGCATAAAACATAGTAAATAAAGGGTACTATAAACTTTAATTCAAATATTATTTAAAAATAATTATCTTCAGCCTTTAGAGACATCTATGGGCCCAAACTAAGATGGACTGTTATGCAGACACTGGATATAACTTTTGAAATGTTTTAACCTGATGTTTTGCCAATTGCAGAGCAAAAACACAGAATGGATAATAAAAGGCCATAGTTTAAGTTATCTAATTCATATGTTTTAACTTAAAAATGTAAGCCAAGTTACTGAACCTGTCATGGGTTGCAACAACAGATAGTAACTATATCTGGACAACAAATGACAAATAACAGCAATTACATAAATTCTTCTAACAGAAATTTAGGTGAACCAGATTCTCGAGTAGTCGCCCAGATAATAACAAAGGGTAGATATAAAACTATAGAGAACAAATTGTAGGACATCAAAGGAGCCAGAATAGAAAGAGAAAAATCATGCAAAAAAAAAAAAAAAAAGAGTGATTGAGACCCAAAGGCCTGTGTAAAGAAATTGTCCAAAATTCTTGGTTTCACATAATTCACAGACATGTATGTATAGGAAATATTCTTTAAACTCTCCATAAAAGGTAAAAGAAGTTATTTGAAGTCTTAGGTGTTTCCCATTTTTAAAACAATGAAATTTGGGGGGACTTGGGGTGGGGGGGTAGGGGGGGTAAGGAAGTGGTGTTAACAAACCCAGGGACAAGGGAAAAACATGGGACCCCAAATGGTAGAGAAGGGGGAGTGGCAGGCCTGGTGGGAAATGATCAAGGGTAAGGTTGCTTAGAGAAGAGGTATATTCTAGCCCAGGTGGCGATGAAGCATGGTAGTAGGGCAGGAGGAAAGTCAAGGGAGATGGAGGAAAGAGCTAGGAGTCAAAGGGCATTCATGGAGGTCTAGACAAAGACATGTACATGCAAATATATATAGGAGGATGGGGAAATAGATCTATGTGTCTATATTTATAGGTCAAGTATTAAGGTGGCGGAAGGACCTTGGGCCTCTACTCAAACACTCCCTCAATGCATGAATACCTTCTTTTATTAAATTGGAACTCTATGATGCTCACTCTCCTGACACAACGGCTGGAGCCAAAGTGGGTGAACAAGTAAATGTGGTGAAGAAAGCTGATGGTGCCCGGCTATCAAAAGAGATAGTGACTGGGGTCTTAAAGGCTTGAAGATAAACAAGCGGCCATCTAGCTCAGAAGCAACAAAGTCCACATGGAAGAACACACCAGCCTGTGTGATCGAGTGGTCCCAAAGGGATCAGTTACCAGGCATCAAAGAACAAAAAATCATATCATTGATTGCACACCTCCATGATAGGATCGCTGAAGACAAATGGGTGCATAAGCAAATGTGGTGAAGAAAGCTGATGGTGCCCGGCTATCAAAAGAGATAGTGTCTGGGGTCTTAAAGGCTTGAAGGTGAACAAGCGGCCATCTAGCTCAGAAGCAAATAAGCCCACATGGAAGAAGCACACCGGCCAGTGCGATCACGAGGTGCCCAAGGGACCAGGTATAAGGCATCATGCAAAAAAAAAAAGATATAAGTGTGTGTGTATGTATGTGTATATATGTGTATATGTATATATGTATGTATATATATGTATATATATATATCATATTAAATGAAGGGGGAAGTGCAGAGTGGAGACCCAAGGCCCAAGTGTCGACCAATGGAGATCCCCTCATAGAGGGGTTTAGGAGAGGAGATGGGTTAATTAGGGTGTGAGGTAGTATTGATGAAGAACACAGCTTTCCCCCGGATCCTGGATGCTTCCTCCCCCCAACTACCATGATCCGAATTCTACCTTGCAGGGCTGGATAGGACAGAGGCTGTACACTGGTGCACATGAGGGTTGGAGGTACAAGGAATCCAGGGTGTATGTTACCTTCAGGACCAAGGGTGTGAGGGACGATGCTGGGAGAGTGGAGGGTGAGTGGGTTGGAAATGGGGAACTGATTACAAGGATCCACATGTGACCTCTTCCCTGGGAGAGGGACAGCAGAGAAGGGGGCAAGGGAGACTCCGGATAGGGCAAGATATGACAAAACAACGATGTATAAATTACCAAGGGCATATGAGGGAGGGGGGAATGGGGAGGGAGGGGGGAAAAAAAAGAGGACCTGATGCAAGGGGCTTAAGTGGAGAGCAAATGCCTTGAGAATGATTGGGGCAGGGAATGTATGGATGTGCTTTATACAATTGATGTATGTATATGTATGGGTTGTGGTAAGAGTTGTATGAGTCCCTAATAAAATGTAAAAGAAGAAAAGAGAAAAAAATGAATAGGGCAAAGACTGTACAGATGTGCTTTATACAATTGATGTATGTATATGCATGAACTGTGAAAAGAATTGTATGAGCCCCAATAAATTGTTAAAATTAAAAAAAAAGAAATTTGCACTTTGAATCTAGCCAAATTAATTTCTTAAGACAAAGAAAAATAAAGCCATAAAAACTATCATTTGAAGAAAAACTAGTTTTAAATTCTTCTGAATGCACAACACATTGCAAAATTTGATTAGATATGAACAAGGATGCACCTTCCCTCCCCCCCCAAAAAAAACACAACAAAATTAAACAAACAGAAAAAGCTCCTCCACTGGGCAGAGCTTTCATCGTACGTATATATTTTTCCCACTAAGTGAGCATAAAACAACTCACTCTGAGGTAGTGCACCCAGTGGCATCACCCAGGAAGGGTCTCTCTGGCCACAGTGAATTTTTTAGTGAAAGCAGTTTGTTCAAACCTTGTTTTTTATGATGGCCAATTTGAAAAAAACAGCATGGGTCTGTGAAATTTCGTTTCCTGCTGAGAATAAAGGTCATAGAAACTGTTGTGATATTGAACACCACTTACAAGGTAAGTGTCATGGGAAAAACTCAAGTGTAAAGTGGTTTTCTCATTTCACAAAAGGTGAAATGTCCATAGATGACAAACTTTGTTCTGGATGTCCATCAAGTTCCCGAATGGACGAAAATGTTGACAAAAATCATGGACTGTGCTCAAAGACCAACAATGGACCATTGAAGAGATGGAGATTTTATCTGGACTATCTTCAAGTTTGGTTGAGTGAATTTTAACTGAAATTTTGGTAATGAGAAGGAAATGTGTGAAATGTGTGCCTTGGGTTCTGACTGACCAGGAAAGAGTGGAAACCTGTCTTGCTTTGAAAGAAAAGTTCCCAAATGACCCAGACATTTTCCCCCCAGGGTCATTACTGTGAAAAAACAAGGTACTATTCTTTTTATATATATATCATTTTATTGGGAGCTGTTACAGATATAACACTCTGACACCCCTGAAAGCAATCAGTCAAGTCAGTGGAGGACACCATCATCCCCTCGCTCAGAAAAAGTTCATCAAGTGAAATCAAAGATCAAGATGATGCTTCTTTATTTTTTTGATGTGAGGGGGATAGTGAGCTTGAAATACATTCCAGGTCAGACTATTAGTCAAGCTTCCTGTTTAGAGGTTCTGAAACCATTGCATAGCATGCGACAAAAAATGGCCTGATCTGTGGCAGATGGAGGACTGGCAGAAAGCCCTGTATACATGTTGGGTTGTCAAAAGAGTGGCACAAAATTTCAAAATAGATTAAAAGGAGGTTAAATACAGAGGAATGGGAAATATATAGCACACCACTCTTCACATACCCAATAAGAGATATTCTCGAGCAAAATAATCTCCCATGTTAAGCATTACCATCAGTGTTCCCAGAGAACGAAACAATCAGTTGAAATTGCTGGTGATAACATATACTGTATTTACAAAAAAAAACTGTTTAATAGAATATAATGATTTTATAGGTAAAGATCAATTTTCACCAAAATCTTGAGCAAAATTAAGGTTTAATCCTCAAGGAAAAAATCATGAAGATCATAGCAGAATCATTGTGAAGAAACAGTACTACTTTGGTTCAAGAGCAGTTAGGATGTCTTATGATGCGTTCAAAGATTAACTGGAGAATAATATAGCTCAAAGTACTAGAGCCTTTCTTGTTAGGTGTTGCCAATAAGCTCCTACTATCAACCCTAGGAAACATCGTCTGGCCTGCAATGTCCGCATAATTGTTGCAGCCACTATGTGGATGCATTTACTTCATCATCTGTTAATCTTTTGCTGACCTTCTACTCCTACAAGTGCTATGTCCTTTTCCAGGGCATGGTCTTTTCTGATAACCATTCCAAAGTTTATGAAATGGACTCTGACAATCCTCCCTTCTTAGGAGAGTTCTGGCTGCACTTCTTCCAAGGAAGACTTGTTAGTTCTTTTTGGCAATCCAAAGAACTTTCAATATTTTTACCAATATTATAATTCAAATGCAACATGCATTCTTGTCTTCCTTGTTGATTGTATAACTTCTACAAGCATATGAGGCAATTGAAATACCATGGCTTGAATCACGCAAACCTTATGCCTCAAAGTAACATCCTCGCTCTTCAACCCTTAAAGAGATACTGTGGCACAGATTTACCCAATATGAGAAATTGTTTGAGTTCTCCCCCCAAAAGACAGTTTCATTGGAAGCTAATATAGATGTCATATCATTTCATAGTTCAATCACATCAAGAATATTTTACAGTTGTTCTTAAACTCCTTGATATCAGCTCCCCTTTTTACTCCTTCCCCCACTGAATCCCCCAGGAACCCTTATTCTAAATCCTGTAGCTATAGTTTCATCAATCCTGGGTTTCATATACAGAAAATCAAAAAACATATAACAAAAATCCAAGAGCAATAACCACAATAACAAAATACATAAGAGATAACCCCCAATATGAAAAACAGCAACAAACAAAACAGAGAAAATGTTGGCAAATAGATCAGGGCCAACAACATGTATCAGAGAGGGGATCAAGTGACAAGGCTTTAACCATTCAAGTCATGAATATTATTTGGATATCTAATATTAAACTCTCCAATACACTGTTTGGTAACCAGTTTATTCTCATTCTTCTATTCCAGATAGGAGGAAATCACCTGAGGGGTATTTAAATTAGAGATAAGATTTAGTGCAAGCCTCAAACCCAGTCTTGGATCTATGTTTTTTACCTGCTGCTTCCATGAGTATTTGTTATGGATCCAAGCAAAATTAAATTCTTGAGAGTTTCAATATTTTTTCCATTTATCTTGATGTCTTCATTTGTCCAGTTGTGATGATTTTGGTTTTCTTTACATTGAGTTATAATTTATATGGAAGATCAGATTGCTTGATTTTCATCAGCAAGTTTTTAAATCCTCTTAGCTTTCAGCAAGCAAGGTTGTTTGGTCTGTGAGGTAGTTAGTTTATTGTGCCAACCTGGCCGATAAACACATGTGGGGTTAATGGAAGGGCAGAGGGATAAATGACTTGGTGAGTCTCACCTTTCGAGTCCTTGGGTCTCTTGCTCCGTGATGGTCGGACCAGGGTACAGCTCCCTTATCCAATTCCCTGCTTTAGCTTGCAAGGCTCACTTCCTACAAGACATCCCCAAGGAGAAGCCACATAGACCTACCCTGATGTAGCCTTGGGTGCTGGAGCACCCATGTCAAGACTCCTGCAAGTGCTGAGATGCTTTACATGTTCACTGACTCGACTTTCCTCCTGAAATCTGCGTCACTGCATGTGTTTTGTGAGATGGGGAGGACTTTGTGGATTGCTATTGGACATATGGGTTAATGGGTAAGTGTTGGACTTGTGGGCTTGGGCAGCTCTGGATTGGGATGTTTTCTTGATGTGCACTTAAAATTTATATAAAACACTCTCTTCTACATAATGAGTAAAAGTACCCAGACTACCACAATCTGCATATCACAGGTTGTTAGTAAAGCTCGTCCCAAACCTGATGCCACCTTCTCCTTTATATAGTCTAACGTCTAAAAGTAGTTGCTTGTATAGAAGACCCTTGGGGTCTAGTGGTTTACACACTGGAGTGCTAACCCAAACTCAGTAGTTCAAAACCATCATCTGCCCCAAGGGGGAAAGATGCAGATTTCTGATACAGTCTTAGGCACCCACAGGGCACTTCCACTCTGTGATGTAGCATCATTGTGAATTAAAATTGACTTGATGGTAGTGAGTGAGTTTGGTTTTGAGACAGTTCTATTAAGCACGATGAACCGAAACCACGCTGACATATGCTTTTTCCTGATTCTAAATCATGCAGCATCTCAGTGCTGCATTCTAACAATGCCTGTTGTACAGGTTCACATTGCACAACAGGTGTTCTGGAATTAAGGGGGCTTAAATTTTTTGTTTTGTTTTGTTTTGACAGTAGTCACTAATATGAAAAATTCTAACGAGCTCAGATTTTGAGTTTATTCTGATTTTATATGTCTGAAACATTATTATTTCTTAAAATCCAAGGGTTCTTGCAGGTTGTCTGAAAGAGACAGAAAAATTCTGGATATTGTACCTTTGGATAGCTCAATTGAGGTTACAGAATATTTCTTGTGGTGTATGCAGGGCAGTCTTCTAGTTCCAGTGGTGTCACCTGGTCAAAACATTTGTTTCCACCTCAATTGCCACCATTGTTGTTGTTAGGCATACGTTTTGACTCAGAGTGACCTAATGCACACAAAAGATTATGTTACCCAGCCTACCCCAAGCCACCACAGTTCAACACTTCACAAACTGACAAACCGCCAAATAAAGGGTGGAAATTGATGCCATATAGAGTTTCAATGAATTCCCATAATGTTTACATGACAAGAATAAAGGCCTAGATGATTAAGATCTCAATTACTGTGGCAATGATGTTATAGAGAGACTTTGATTAGTCCTAATCCTATTTGAATACAATGAGATGACTACCATATCAGAACTGTGCTCACAGTTTATAGTTGTAAAAAGTATATTTCACAGTAGGTATGTTTCTTTTCATTATTGCTAATTTTAATGAAACTCATTATTTTCCACTTGGCTAGTTTCACAAGTGGTAGCTCTGTCTACATGAATTCTGGTCGTGATCAGCAACCAAAAACACAGAACTGTGATGTTCTATTGTCCTTTTCTATTCACTCCCTCTTCGCATTATTTTTTTGTTTTTTATGCTAGGTATAAAACTATTACTTGAACTTCACCCACCCACAAAACAAATATAGAAAGTGAGGGGGGAATAAAGGTTTAAATTAAATATTTATGTCATATAAGTATATTTATATTAAAATTAGCAAATTTCTTTTCTCTACATGGGACGATGATAAAAATGAAATGTCATGTTGGTTTAAATGAACTTTTTCACATATGTTTGTGTATGTGGGTTGTATATTTTAAAGTTAATTATTTCAAGGTTATAGCTGCATGTAGGTAGGAGGTATAATTATTTTTCATAGAAGCTTTGGTTATTAGAAACAAAATTTTTATTTTATATGAATCACTGTCATAAATCCTTATATTACAACCTTTTTTTCATTAAAATTATTCCTAATGGGACTAGGTGGATTAGCTTTGCTGTGTGTGTTTGCTCTTTGCTAAGTTGATGTCAGTTTGCTCCTCTCACTTAGTCAGTAGCAAGTCTTTGGCTGTTGACATTTCTTACTTTCCAATTAGTTCCACAGTGTCTTTTCAAATTATTCAATGCTTTTCCCAATCACTGTCTTTCAAATATTTGATAAAACTCATGTCAATAAACAACATTTAAATGGAATTCGGATAGAGTGAAGGGCATCTAAGAAAAACAATTAGTCACTAAATAACAAGAGTTAAAAATGAAACTAATTATTGTCAAGGTTGTTTATATCCCACCCAGCACTTCTTACAACATCAAATTGTCTAATTATAGACATTCATGTTTATAAAATCATGTTGAGATGGAGGTGTTATAAGATTGGAGGGTTGGAATTTAATTCATGAAAAATTCTGGAAAAATAGTTATAAAATATTTTCCCTCTAATTACTTAATTTCCATATCATTTCAAGTCTAATCCCATCAATTCTCATTAATTATGCTATCATGACTATACTGGAGTAATTAAATATAATTGGGTTAAGAATCAAGGAATTTGGATTATACTTCTAAGTATGCCACTAATCGTCATGGACAATCACTTAGGAGCTCTGAGTCTTAGATATAGCCTCCGTATAACATGAAAGTCAAAGCTGGTAGGTTCAAATGTCATTGTAGTGTATTATTTATTATCTCTAAGAGTGATATCTGAAATATGTACATTTAGAATTTTTTCAAGGTAATGCTGGTGCACACAAGACTAGGAACACTTGTACCATGTATACCCCTCCATGTTATACCACACATGCCCCTCCATGTTATACCACACATGGTGTTATACCATGCATGCCCCTCCATGTTATACCACACATGCCCCTCCATGTTTCTTAAATGTGGTACTTTATGATTCAAGCTTTTGAGAAAGCAAATGTTCAAGTGTCTGACATTATATTAGTAAGGATAGGTTATAAACTGTGTAAATCAGACTACAACTTGACTTTAACCTAGTGAGATCCATGTTATATTTTATTCCACAGATCTATACAATTATAAATTGATATTGTTTCAAGGACAAAAATGTGTAGTTATTTTTTGTAGCAGTAATAATACTTGATACATGCACTGTCAGCTATCACATTCTTGACAACTAATGTCATTGTCTGAGTTAAAAACAATCATAACAGCACCAACAAACAACCACACACACAAATTTTTTTAAATAGAAGGAATGAAAGCTAAAATTACTTTTCACAATAAATTAATAAAAAATTTATGTTATGCCTGTCATGATAATATGCATATACTATAAACCAACTCCTGGAAGTGAAGAGAAATAGAAGTGGAAATCACTAATGGTAAAATATTTTTACACAAAGTCATGTGGCACATGCGATCTGTAATTATCTAAATGCAGCTATCTAGGAAGGCCTATAGTTTTTGTAGAATATTGTTTTCTTTAGTTTCATTTGAGTGGGTGGCCCATGTATCAGAGAAGGGAATATGCCGCCTTCATGAACATTGGTGCCTTTGAGTGCTTTGTGGTGGCAGTTGGGTTAATGGATATCCTTGAGGGATTCCTTCCTTTTTGTTGCCTCTTATTTTCCTTTCTTTCAATTTGTCTTTCTGGAAAGCATATCCAAAACACGTGAGCTATAGTCTGGTCATTCTTGCTTTTAAGGAGCACTCTGTTCATGTTTCTTCTAAAACTGATTTTGTCACAATATATTCAATATTCTCTGTCTACACCATAATTCATACACATCAACTCTTTATCTTCTATTTGCCTTGTCCACTTTCAGATAAATATGCTATTGAAAAAAACAACAAACATAGATGCTGTCTGAAACACCTTAGTCATTAAAGAGGTATTTTCCATTTTAAGATTTCTAATGTCTATTGCTTCAGAGTTACTTAATAAAATGCATGGTTTGATTTCTTGACTGGTGTTCCAAAGACATTAATTTCTGATCCAAGAAGAATAAAATTATTGGAAACTTCAATGTTTTTGCCCTTTGCAGAGTATAGAACTTATAAAATAGTGTGCTTTAAATAGAGACACTAAAGCCCGGGATTGGTACAAGAAGGAAGCAATTTGGGAAAGAGTAAAAAATTTAGAAATCACCCTAGGAAAAACATTACTTTGTATGATGGAATTGTTGCCTAAAATATATATAGGAACATAGAAACAAAGGCTATATTATTTTACTCTAGAAGTCATTATTAGTATTATAAAAGTGGTATATGAAGATTTATGAACATAGTGTTTGATATATTAATCAACACAGCCATTCACACTTTTTGCTTTCTGATTTTCTGAATATATTATTACCCTTTTTCAACTCAACTAATATTTAAGGTGTTTTATATTCTGTCTCAGAAAAAAAATGGGAAAACATAGTAAAAAATATTATACTAGCAACATAGGCTTTGATAATTTTGATGATATAGAATTTGGATTTAAACATAAGACATCACTTCTAAAAGTGTATATAATTTTATGCATTGGAAAATAAAGTAAGTTAGGAGTTGAGATACCATTAAAAGATACCCCTAGGTCTAATATGAGACAAAAAGAAGCAAAGTAAATCATCATAGAGAAATATCTACACGTTTGAGGAAAGTAAGACCATGCACACCCAGTGCTAGAGAATATTGTGAGAACAGGTTCAGACTGCATACATTTTTAATCTTCACAAGATTGAAATCATAATCAACTAATCTGAAGAGTTTGGACAAATGGATCTCAATTTTGACATCCAAAATTTTGCTATAAAATTTAACTAGTATTTTTACTTGACTGGAAAAGAAGTTTCATTCCTAAGCGATATGTCTTATCGTTTTTTTTTTTGTTTTTTTAACAATTTATTAGGGGCTCATACAACTCTTATCACAGTTCATACATATACATATATCAATTGTATAAAGCACATCTGTACATTCTTTGCCCTAATCATTTTTTTCTCCTCTTTTCTTTTTTTACATTTTATTAGGGATTCATACAACTCTTATCACAATCCATACATATACATACATCAATTGTATAAAGCACATACGCACATTCCCTGCCCCTATCATTCTCAAAGCATTTGCTCTCCACTTAAGCCCTTTGCATCAGGTCCTCTTTTTTTCCCCCTCCCTCCCCTCTCCCCACTCCCTCATGTGCCCTTGGTAATTTATACATGGTTATTTTGTCATATCTTGCCCTATCCGGAGTTCCCTTCCCCCCCTTCTCTGCTGTCCCTCTCCCAGGGAAGAGGTCACATGTGGATCCTTGTGATCAGTTCCCCCTTTCCAACCCACTCTCCCAGCATCGCCCCTCACACCCTTGGTCCTGAAGGTATCATCCACCCTGGATTCCCTGTGCCTCCAGCCCTCATATGTACCAGTGTACAGCCTCTGCCCTATCCAGCCCTGCAAGGTAGACTTCAGATCATGGTAGTTGGGGGAGGAAGCATCCAGGATCTGGGGGAAAGCTGTGTTCTTCATAGGTACTACCCTGCACCCTAATTAATCCATCTCCTCTCCTAAACCCCTCTATGAGGGGATCTCCATTGGCCGACACTTGGGCCTTGGATGTCTTATAGTTTTCTAAATAACATTGAGCTTGTAATTGATGTCTTTCATCTGTGATTATAAAGCTACTTCTTATAGATACACAACAATCCAATAATTAAAAGGAAAAGTATATGAAATATTTCTCAGCTAAGCCAAAATATGACAAAAAAGAAACTTTGCATGATAGAATATAGTTCATATTTGTGTATCACCGTATGGGTTGACTATCATAATTCTAGCAATTAAAAATTTAAATGAATGTATTAATATGTTTGATAAGTGCTTATTTACTATAGGATTTTACAAAAGCTTTTGTTATTATTCATTTTTTAACTGGTGAGAAGTGATGGGCCAAAGAGCTCCTACACCCCACAAAGCACTCAGATTCTCTCACTCTTAGTGACATATTTTCCTTGGGCTAAAATAAAACAAGATAAGATTAGATTACACTATATAATCAAGAAGAATTTAATATATATGAATTTGGGGCCTCTAAGGAAGGACAGTCAATTCATGTAATAAACTAAAATCAAAGTCACTGCTATTGAGTAGATTCCAATTCACAGCAATTCCTGTAGGAGAAGGTGGAACTAACGCTGTGGGATTTTGAGACAGTAACTCTTTACAGGAGTAGAAAGCCTCCTGTTATCTCAAGAGCAACTGGTAGTGTTGATGTGCTGACCTTGTGGTTAGCAACCCAGTGAGTTCCCCACTGCGCCATGAGTGCTCCTAATTTACATAACGTTGGTGTTATGAAGGGTCGTTGAGTCAGTTCTGACCCATCACAGCCCAAAGCACAATGGAAGGAAACACTACTGGGTCTTGCACCATCCTTATAGTGTCCTAATGTTTGAGTCCATTGATGCAGACATTGTGTCGATCCATATATCAAAAGTCTTCCTCTTATTTGCTGCCCCGATATTTTACCAAGTATGATGTCCTCAGAGTACTGGCTTCTCCTGAGAACATATCCAAAGTACATGAGATGAAGTTTTGCCATCCTTGCTTCTAAGTAACATTATGGCTCTATTTTTTCCAAAAGAAATTTGTTGGTTCTTTTGGAGGTCCATGGTACTTTTATTTAATATTTTTCACAAGCACCATAATTCAAATTCATAGATACTTCTTCGTTCTTCAATGTCCAACTTTTGCATATACATGAGATGATTTAAAATACCATGGCTTGGGTAAGGGATATCTAACTTCTCCAAGTAACATCCTTGCTTTGCACCACTTTAAATATATTTTGTGCAGCAGATTTATCCAATGCAATACGTCCCTTGATCTCTGACTGCTGCTGCAGGGAGTGTTGATTGTATCTCCATGTATTTTTGCACCCAAATCTCCTCTGCCCTGTACAGTAATGGAGTGAGAGATGTTCAACTAGAGATTTTATTTTCGTTGCATCTTAATTTTGACATATGACATTTTTTTCCCAAAGGAATGTAAGCAGAAGTGATGAGTGTTATTTTTGTGTCCCTTGTAACAGTGGTTTCTCTCTTTTTTCTCTCTTCCCATTCTACTTTGTTATTCTTCTTAGTTATTGGTTTTCTTCTTTAAAGAGATGTTTCTCTCTGTATGAAATCCAGGATAGGTAAATCTGTATACATGCTCACTGGATTAACGTTCCCTTGGGGAATGTAGTAGAAGAGATTGGTGAGAAATGGGGAGCTAATAATGAGTACAAAAAGGAAGAAAATAACCTAAAATTGATATGTGGTGACATTTTACAACTCTTATAAATATGATTGACCTATTATATGATTTGTGAATTATATGATAATAAAACTGTTTATAAAAAGAAATAAAAATATTCCAAATAAAGTGAAATAAAGAGGCCAGAAAAGCTTTAATTACCCAAAATCCTCACAAGCAATAGATAATATTATGATAAATTGATAAAAGATTTCCTCTAGCTTGTGCCCACAATCAATGCTCATGTTAGTAGCAGTCAAGAAATGAAAGAACACAATTCACTGGGTAAATCTGCTAAAAAAAAAAAAAAAACCCTTTAAAGTGCTGAAAATCAAGGAGGCTCTTTTGACCACAAAGATGCACTGAACCCAAGCCAGGGCTCTTTATTTTATTTATTTTTTTGCAAAAACATCTTGTTATCATGTTGTGGTAAACTGTAGATATAACAAAACATTTGTAAATTCAACAATATTTTACAGGTACTACTTGTTCAATGAAACTGATTATGTTCACCATAAACAACTATAGACAATCCATTTCCAAATGTTTCTATTACTATACACAAAAACCTCCCAAAAATATTCTGCCACAATTATTAAACTTTGGACCTGTTATCATTCACTTTTTTAAATTAAATACTTTTATTAGGGGCTCGTACATCTCCCATCACAATCCATATGAGCATTTTCTTTCCACTTGAGCCCTTGATATCAGCTCCTCATTTTCCTCCTCACCCTGCGCCCTGCCCTACTTCCCTAATGAACCAATGATAAATTATAGATTAATATTTTCCTATCTTTCATCATTCTCTGTTGTCCTTCTCCCACTTTTCTGTTGTTCATCCCCCTGGGAAGAAATTATGAGTTGATCCTTGTGATTGATTCCCCTTTTATCTCCCCACCTTCATCTGATACTCCTGGTATCTCTATTCTCATTGTTGACTCAGAGGTTGTGTTAGTCTGAGTACTTTAGAGAAACAAGTCCACAGAAATTCAAGTATAAGAGAGAGTTTTATATAAAGGGTAAGTGCAAATCAAGAAAATATCCCAACCCAGTGCTGCCCAAGCCCACAAGTCTAACATTAACCCATATATCCATCACCAATCCACGAAATCCTTCATCTCACAAAACACACACAACAACGCCAACTGCAGGAGGGAAGTCAAATCAGTGAATGTGTAAGCATCTCAGCACTGGCAGGGGTCTCCACGCAGCTGCTCCAGCACCCAGGGCTGCATCGGGGTAGGTCCATGCAGCTTCTCCTTGAGTATGTCTTGCAGGAAGTCAGCCTTGCAAGATAAGGTAGGGAACTGGCTAAGGCAGCTGCACCCTGGTCCGACCATCACAAAGCAAGAGAACCTAGAACTAGAAAGTCAAGGCTCACAATAAACTAACTCAGAGGGGGATATCTATGCTGGATTCCCTGTTTTGTGGACTCTTATCTGTAGCAGTGTGCATGCGCTGATCTAATTAGATTTGTAAGGTAGAATTGAGGTCTTGGTAGTTGGGGAAAGGTAGCATTAAAGACCTACAGGAAAGTTGTGTGATTCATCAGTGCTCTACTTTACCCTGACTGGCTCATCTCTTCCTTGTGACCTTTCTGTGAGGTGATGTCCAATTGTCTACAGTTGGGCTTTGGATCTCCACACCATGCCTGCCCCCACCCCATTCACATTGGGTATGGTTTTGTTCTCCATCTTAGATGTCTGATGCCTGATCCCATGGTACTTTCAATTGTATCACATGCATGCGTAAAGTTGGATATTGAATAAGGAAGACCAGAGAAGAATCGATGCATTTGAATTTTGGTGCTGCTGAAGAATATTGAAAGTACCATGGATTGACTAACAAAACAACAAATCTGTCCTGGAAGAAGTTCAATCAGAATGCTCCTAAAGGCAAGAATGGCGAGATTCATCTCATGTACTTTGGGCATGTTGTCAGGAGAGACCAGTCTCTGGAGAAAAACATCATGCTTGGTAAAGTGGAGGGGAAGCTAAAAAGAAGCAGGCCCTTAGCATGTTGGATCCATGCAGTGGCTGTAACAATGGCTCAAACATTTATTTGTAGCAGTATTATATTTAGGGGTTTAATCTAATGGATTTGTTATTTATTTTGTTGTGCGAATCACGGAGAGTTTAAAAATTGATACTTGTTTCAGCAATAGTGCCTTTTACCATTTTGACACTCATTACTCTCCTCACCCCCTTACACTTTATTACCGTGTGACAATACAAGATTCCACACGCTCTTAAATCTTTCTTTTCTAAAGCAGAGTCAGTCGTTTCTCCAACATGTTCTAGCTCATTTATTAGGTAGTGGAAGTTAGAAATCAATATCTGAGCACTGAATAGACTTAGTGATACTATAGGGCCATTATATGTAGAATAAATATAGAACATCTCATTGGATAGGACTCAAAATGTGCATATGCATACTAACTCATGTATACAAACATACCTAAACCACTTCATGTATTTGTATGTATGAAAATAAAAAAGAAATTATACTAATAAAGTCAATTTTAATCTAACACCATGGGGTTCATCTTGCATTTTTGGCTCTAATTATCTATAATTTAGGTACTTTTTGTTTAAACCTTGTTTTGTGTAAAAACCTTGCAGAATTACTAACTCATAATTGTATGAAAAACAATTTGTCAGTAGGAGTTCTTTGTTTATGGTTTTTTCCTTTAGCTTAATTGTATCCAGACAGAAAAACACTCTTTTATTGTAATTTTGCATTATTATTTAGTTCTGTACATTTGAAATAGCATATAACTAACTGTACCTTATATACATAATTATTCAGATGTGTCTTTGAACTTCCAGTCTTTAATAACAATTTTGAGCTATATTGTACATAAGGTAGTCACTAGTTAATATAGTAATTTAAATATAAATTTAAACCTAGCAAAATAAATAAATACTTTTCAGTCACAAAAGATACAATTGAAGTACAGATTCTAAACATTTCTACAGTTGTGTGACGTTCTATTGTGCAATGCTATTCTAGGGAATGCAATTATATGGGAGGCAATTAGGTAAGAAAATGAAATAACAAAATTGTTAAAGAGAAAAAAAATGAAATCATTACGTTCTGCTATTTCTGTTACTGTTCATCTAAAAAAATAAAATACAGATTGTATTGTTTAGTTAAGTGGCTGGATATAAGATAAATATGAAAATATTAATAAGCTTTTTATTATACTAAAGATAAATACATGCTCTTCCTTTTGTTCAGTTCATTATGATTCATAGAAACACCATTGCCAAAATAGAATTGTCTCATAGAATTTTCTTGACTCTAAGCTTTGAGTTTTTCTCTTGTTGAGCTCCTGGGTGGGTTTAGACTTCAAACTTTTGGATAGCAGTTGACAATTAAAAAAGACAAATTATCCTGTTAAAGGTATAGCATAATAAGTACAAATATAAAAATAAAGACTTCTAATCAATATGAAGAAACTTAAAAAGTATATTGAATTATATTAAATCACTAATCTAATAAAGATATTGTATTCTTGGATACATTAATGATATTAAAATTCCAGTTTATCTAGGATAGCTATTTAAATGAATGTTATTATAATTAGGATATGAATGCTTGGACAAAAAATAAAAAATTGTATATAGTCATTTCATGAGCACAACAAAATTTGATATGAAAAGTATTCTAGTAAAATATACTTCTTACCTGATATTAAAATTTATTCTAAAGCATTTGCCATTAAATCAATAAACATGATTAAGAGTATGACATAGCTATTTTTGATAGTCCAGGAAGTTTAAATAAATCCAGAACATATGAGAAATTAATAGATAACAAGTGTCCTGACGTGGTTCAGAGGCAAAGAGCAGATGAATTCACAAATAATGCTGGCACAGCAGACTAAAGTAAATTTTGGACCACTCATAAAACCCATATAACAAGTTAAATCTAAACATAGGAAAGACTGAATGTTTTTAAAAGTCCTGATAAAAGCCCTCTAATAGTCTATTTAAAATTGTAGATGTGGGGAGAAAAAACAAGTTTTCCAACAGCTATAAAATAATTTTTATGTATATGGAAACTAATAAGAAATGAAAAATTCTGTGAAGCAATAGGAAGATACAAAGTTAGCACATGTGCATTTACCAAAACAATGTGAAGTTCATAGTTGTTGCTCTATTGATTTTGCTATGTATATCCTTTAGAGTTATTCACTTTAATGAGTTTATTAATGTCCCCAGAACTAGCAGTCTAGAAATCAGATGCTGTATTACATTGAGCAATATTTGTGTCTAAAGTCATGTTGAAAATCTCAAAAGGCATAATAAAGGAATGCAAGATAACTCAGTTGTTCAACGTAACTAAGGTGTGTGGTACTCAAGCCCTGCTCTTCTCAATGTCATCATATACATGTGAAAGCTGAGCACGTTAAAAGGAAAGTAGAATTGATATATTTGAGTTTGGGAGTTGGTGAAGAATACTGATAATACTGCTGTAAGAATGAAAAAAAGTCAATCATGTGGAAACCACAACCAGAAAACGCCATAGTAGCAAGGAGGATGAAACTTTATCTTGCTTATCTTCTCTTCAGGAAAGATCTTCCATGCAGCAGGGTTATTACATTGGCCAGTGTGGATGGCTGGCAAATCCAAGGGAGACCAGCATAGAGCTGGATCACCAGAGAGGCCAAGTAACTTATGTCACAAAAATTGCCTGGCAACTTGCACCATTCTATTGATTTTTAAGTTAGCACTTTAAGTCAGAACTTACTCTACAAGAAGAAACCACAATGAGAAAGGCGCCAATAATACCAACAATGTAAACATAGTCAATGATAAAGTAATTAATAGAAAAAACACCCAAAAGCCTAGAAATATCAGAAAATAGTTAAATTAATATTCAAAATCAGCATAATGAATATTAAAAACACAAAGATATAAACTCTTATATTTCTAATTAACAGAGATGTATTTAGAATACTGGCAGGGATGTAACATGAAAAATGTTACAATATTTTGCTGACAAGGGTATAAATTGTATATATTCTAAAGATGTAGCAGTTTAAGTATGCTAAAGCATTATTAATATGTTTTGGTCAAATTATTCTTACTTTGCAAATGCATTGTAAGAAAAAAATCCAAAAGTAATACAAAGTATGAATAAAATTACTTCAGAATCATATATTCACTGTGAATGCACAAACAAAAAACTTCACTCTTAAGTTTTTAAATAATTAGTATGTAGTCAGTGAAAGAAAGTATTATGTCACTATTTTTAATGGCATAAACACATATAAATGAAGGTAGCATTTACATGTACTATTTTGATTTTAGCTATAAAATGTGTTGATAATTGCTGGTATAAAAATAAAATATTCTGGAAGTTATAAAATTGAATATTTTATTTTAAAATTTTCTGTATGGAGTGTATTGATATGGTCATCATGTAAAAAACCATTTAAATGAAAATAACTGCCACTATATATTTATGTCATCTTCACAAAAACCCTTGTAGATCATTACAGTTACTGTCATTGTCTGAATTCAGTCAACTAGTATATGTTGGATGAAACTACATCCAGAGCTCCTTGGTCCCATCCCATGGTGTTTTCAGTCTTCCACTCTCCTTTATGTATAGATTGGGTAAGAAATTGGCAAATGCCAGAGAGCTTTTCAAAATGGCAAGTAAAATCTTTATTAAAATATGCTTATATTTTTATGGTATACCTTAATTTTCTGCTCCTGATGATCTAAGGAAGAATTTCAATTGCATTATAGAAGTATTCAGGAATGAGGTATATCCAGTTTAGAAAATAAGACTTGAAAGTTTTTTATAAACTGGGGAGATGAATCTTCTTCACTCTACATCTTAATCTGTTTGGACTGTTCTATGATTTCTAATGTCAGGGGAGATGGGCGTTCAAGAAGAAGAACAATATAGGCCAAAGTCATAATCCCAAAGTCATGTATGACATAAGCCTGTTAGTTCATTCTGGTGCCTACTTTATTTCTCATGTCTCTGAGTGAATGAATGTTTAATAAATATGGTATAAATTTTGCTAGGTTCTACATGAGGAAAAAGAAAAAAAATGCTGCTTAGCCCAGTCTGGTGATACAGTAATAGTGGAAAGTTGTCTAGGTGGGAAAATAACCTTTCACACAATGATTCTTGCCTCTGCTGGACAGCGTGAAGAGCTGCTCCTGGAAGGTGTTAAGAGTTGTTCCTTCCAGGCTGTTCTTGTTAGGTGTTGTCACGTTGCTCCCAGCTCATGGAGACCCTGTGCTCAACAGAACGAAACAGCGCTGGGTGCTGTGTCATCCTCACTGTTATTCTCAGGTCATGGGAAGTTTCCACTGCTGCAGCCATTGTGTCAATCATTCTCATCATTCTCATCAAAGAATGATTATCTCCTTTTCTAAGAATGATTTCCTTATCCAAGGATTTCTTCCCACCTGATAACATGTCCGAAGTACATGAAATGGAATCTCACTATCCTTGCCTCTAAAGAGCATCCGGATGTATTTCCCCCAGACAGTCCATAGTACTTTCAATATTTTTCACTATTATCATAACTTAAGTACACCGATTCTTCTTTGATCTTCCGTATTCTATGTCAATTTTCACATGCATATGAGGTGATTAAAAATGCTAAAGTTAGATCAAAGGAACATTCATCCTCAAAGTGATATCCTTGCTTTCTGACATCTTGCTTTTCAACAAAATTCCATAGTCAATGAAACACATTCTTTTCTTTTTAAAAATTTTTTTATTAGGGCTCATACAACTTTTATCACAATCTATACATACATCAATTGTGTAAAGCACATCTGTACATTCATTACCCTCATCATTCTCAAAATATTTGCTCTCCACTTAAGCCCCTGGCATCAGGTCCTCATATTCCCCCTCTCTCCCAGCTCCCCACTCCCTCATGAGCCCTTGATAATTTATAAATTATTATTTTGTCCTCTCTTGCCCTGTCCAACATCTCCCTTCACAGACTTTCCTGTTGTCCATCCCCAGGGAGGAGGTCACATGTAGATCCTTGTAACCGGTTCCGCCTTTCCAATCCATCCTCCCTTTGCATCGCCACTCACACCACTGGTCCTGAAGGGATCATCCGCTCTGGATTCCCTGTGTTTCCGGTTCCTATCTGTACCAGTGTACATCCTCTGGTCTAGCCAGACTTGCAAGGTAGAATTCGGATCATGATAGTGGGAGGGGGGGGGGCATTTAGGAACTAGAGGAAAGTTGTATTTTTCATCGTTGCTACATTGCACCTTGACTGGCTCATCTCCCTGAGACCCCTCTGCAAGGGGATCTCCAGTGGCCGATAATTTCATAGCACTCTATAAATCTTTGAAAGTTTGAGTAGCACACCTATCACAGTGGTATATAAATGAGTAATGGGAAGATGGGGAATTAAATGGAAACGATTAACTCATCTGAGGCTCAGATAGTGTTGAAATTCAGTTCTACAAGTTAAATATTTGAGAGAGGAAAAGAAACTGAATGGGAGACATAAGATATAAGTTAGCTCACATAGA
This sequence comes from Tenrec ecaudatus, assembly GCF_050624435.1. NCBI lineage: Eukaryota > Metazoa > Chordata > Mammalia > Afrosoricida > Tenrecidae > Tenrec > Tenrec ecaudatus. The sequence continues at coordinate 105,211,054 of NC_134537.1, forward strand.
GAGGCAAAAATTACAACAGCCTTATCTTCTTACTCCTTTCTGCCCCTAGAAGAAAAGGATATTTGAAGAATTTTATCTTTAAATAAAGCTTCTTTTATAGTAAACGGTTCTGGGGTGGTTTTAGGCTGCAATGAATGTCACATGTGGATTCAAATGAAGTAGTAGTATATTATAAAAATAAAGCACAAGGAAGTAAAAAAGTATTTTCCAATTAAGTAGAAAATGAGCATGAGCTACTGACTCCCTCATTAAAAGTCAAACTGGGTGGAAATACATCAGTGAAAGACAAGTATGAATTTAAGTAAATAATAAAACTATCTAAAACAAAGCAAGTAATTGTAGGAAAACACTTGGAGCCAGAGGCATTTCTTAACTGGTCTTGGAGGAGGATGGGTCTCTGCACTCTGAAGCAGAATGCTGCTGCTGGTGGTGGAAATCACTAGTCGTTGTTTGTAGCTATGAAGATATAAGTCTGAAAATATGACTTGAAGTAAACAACAAAATAGAAAGAAGCACAAGCAAGCACAGCTGGAGAAAACCAAAAAATATATAAAGCTGACACCTTGAGAGCAGTTGTTTAAGTGCCATTTCCAAGCCATAAAATGGAAAGAGGGATGAATGAAGGGCAGAATTTGAACAAATGAAGGGCAAACTTTTTCAGAATCACAAAAATAATTTTACTCGGTAATACTTATAGAATGCCAAACATTGGGGGAAATCTGCACAATTTCACAAAATACAGTGGAATTTGCGATATAGAGACAAACAATCCTGAAAAACATTGGGAGGCTTGCTAGCCACAAGATAAACGTACTCAGTGCCATGATGTCAATGTTGACTCATTCGGTTCAAATCCACAAGCCAACCAATAGGGAAAATATGAGGCTAACTACTCCCACAATGCTTTACAACTTTGGCTGTGAATTATAATTAAAATCAAGGCAATGGATTAAGGTCAAGAAGTGAAGTCTTCGTAGCACAGTGGATTAAATATTTGGCTACTAACCCAAAGGTCAGTGCTAGGAACAGGCAAGCCACACCTAGAAAGAAGGCAGAGGCAGTCTTTTCTGTAAGGTTAATAAACTTAAAATCCCGATTGGCCAGTTGACAGCAGTAGGCTCATTATGAATCAGAATCCAAAAGACTGTAGTTGACTTGGTTTGGTGTTGTAATGCAAGAAAAAGTTCAAGCCTTTTAAACTATATAAAGCAACACATGCAACACGTGAATGTCAATATGTGAAAGAATTTATGATAAAGAGGGATTGTCCCAACTCTTTCAAAGTAAGGGCATATTTATGTAACATAAAAGTCATTCCAGCACTGGAAGTGTCTCCTTCTGGTGCATATAAGGGTCCTGTGAAGTGGAACTGACTTGATTGAACCTAACTACATCTAATGGCAAGTAGCAGTGCACCGTATTTTGGACATTAATAACCAGAGCACTGCTCATATCTATACATAAAGAATACAGAAAAAGCCAAACCCACTACCACATAATTATTTCTGATCTATCGTGACCCCACAGAACAGAGTAGAATTTTTCTATGGGCTTTCGGAGGCTGGGAATCTTTATCAAGTGGTCTCATCTTTGACAGAAAGGTTGGTAAATTCAAGGTATCAGATTTTGGATTAGTAGCTCAACTTTAACATATTGCCCCAACCCAAAGACTCTAAACTCTCTGCCATCAAGTGGATTGTGATGCATAGTGACTCTGTAGGACTGAGCTACAGGGGTTTCTGAGACTTTAAAGGAGTAGCTAGCCTCATCTTGCTCTTGTGGCAAACAGCTGGTTAGTTTGAACACCTGACCTTGTGCTCAGCAGCACAAAGCTTAATGAACTATGCAATCAGTGTTTTTTTAATAGATAAGCTTTTACAAAGAACACTACAGATACAAAGACATGGAGGAAATTTTGAAGCATTTAAAGCATTTTTAAGAATACTGCAATGATTTTAAATGGGTGAATTGTATGGTCTTCAAATACTATCTCAGTACAACTATGTTACAACTGTAACAAAGTTGCAGCAAATCAAATCTCAGAACATGTTACCTTTTAAACCAGTATAAAAAAATTTAAAAAGCAACATACTAATTGAAACAAAGAAATAAAATAAATAGAGCATATGAGACATAATATTATAGAAATAAATGTTATTGTATAAGTTAATTGAATAATATAAGTAAAATTAATCAATGTAAATATTTAGATTCTATTTTTTAACTATAATAATTTGTTGTCTTTAACAGAGTCAGAGAAAAAGGTTGAAAAATAACTATCTTTTTTAAGTAACAGGTCAAGATGAAGGGAGGAAAAAGAATGAGAAAACTTACATTTGTCAAAATAAAATTGTAAATAGGTAATTTAATAAAGCAGAATATTATAGAGTGGTAAAATCACCACAATAATGTTAATGTATAGCCTCATTTTGTTGAAAAGTTGACAGAGCTACAGAGAAATAGGTGGATCTAGCTTTTTAGTTGAAAAGTTTAGTACATCTCAGAAGCTGGTGGAATAAAATTCTGGCTTCAATGACAACTTGTAAAGTACTTGGAAGTCTTCCCCTCTTCCCTACAACAAAGACAAAGTTAAACAGACAGAAGAGCAATGGCTTTTCTCGGAGAATGGAGCTTGTGCTGGAAAGGAGACCCTGGAATCTGACAAACTAAAAATGCAGAGTCACAGAAAAGATCAACTGTATTTAGACAAATAATTGAAACCATTTGACTAGGAGGGACTTGAATGTTTATTTTGTTAGTAGGTGAGTACCTTAGAAAGATAGTCAGGAATTCCAGTGGTCCTCAAAACCAGTAGAATGGGTATAAAAAATACAGGTAAGACATACCAGAGTCCTAGACCGAAGATAGAAGCACCAAAAGAGGTGTGCATAACTCAAGTTAGAGATCAAACTGAAGCAAAATATCACATGCAAATTAATAATTTGAGCATACAAAATATTCTCTCAGTTTGTGAGAATACCTTAGTTTCCTAGTGTTGCTATACCCAAAAGAAAAGAAAAATGGCTTGCTTTAAAGAACGAAGTTCTTGATGTTTGGGAGGTTGTCATTCCAAATCTGGGCACTGGCTCTAGAGGAAGGCTCTAGTTAGTGACTCATCTTGGTGTTGACTGGCATCTAGACAAAACTTCTCACGATTTATTTGCCCTGTGCTTTCTCTCTTTAACAGGCTTCCAGTTTTAAAAATGAGCAGTCACAAAGTATTAGTACTCTACCCCTCCCCCTAGGGGGAGGTGAGGATGTTTAACCCTATGAACGTTTTCCTAAAGCAATACTTCATACCTTCCATGTTCTGATTCTAAGTAGAATTTTGCAGCTGTTTCGTCTCACCTTGAATTGTACCCCATTAGCAAATGAAGGTCCTGAAGACTCCACTTCTATAGGATTTCACTCCCTTCATGACACGACAGCACCATGTAGACTTTACGCAGAGAACGCAGCTCCCACTCAGTCAAATTGCAGGTGCCTTCCAACTCCAGGGGTCCATCCTTAGGCCCTGTCACTGGCGATGTTCTACTTCAATTTAACTTGACTTCAGTATCTAGTGATGTTTTCATGTATGTATATGGTTTTCAGGAGCTACTTCTTCTAAAATGTGCAGCCAAATATTTGCTGGTAGTCTGTTTTTTGTGCAGAAGTTCTGCTGAAAGCTGTTCACCTTTTTGGCATATGAAATACTACTAACATGGCCTTCAGCATCATAGCAACATCCAAGCCACCACAGACTGGCAAACTGACAGGCGAGCACATATGGAATATGAAATGAAAAATATATATGAAATATGAAATTAAAAGATTGCTTATCTATTACATTGTTGAATAAACTCAAAATTGTGGTACATGGATGAGGTATTTAGATTAAATTGTGCCCAAGAATTTTTAAAATCATTTTATTGGGGACTCATACAACTCGTATCACAACCCATATATACATCAATTGTGTAAAGCACATTTGTACATTCATTGCCCTCATCATTCTCAAAACATTTGCTCTCCACTTAAACCCCTGGAATTAGCCCCTCATTTTTCCCCTCCCTCCCCTCTGTCCTGCCCTCATGAATGCTTGATAATTTATAAATTATTATTTTGTCTTATCTTACACTGTCCAACATCTCCCAGGGAGGAGGTTATATGTAGATCTCTATAATCGGCTCCCCCTCTCTACCCCACTCTCCCTCCACCATCCCAGTATTGCCAATTTCACCACAGGTCGTGAAGGGATCATCCATCCTGGATTCCCCGTGTTTCCAGTTCCTATCTGTACCAGTTTACATCCCTGGTCTAGACAGATTCATAAGGTAGAATTGGGATCATGATAGTGTAGGGGAGGGGGAGGAAGCATATAAGAACTAGAGGAAAGTTATATGCTTCATTGTTGCTACTTTACACCCTGACTGGCTTATCTGGTCTAGTTGCCTACAGATGGGGTTTGGGTCCCCACTCTGCACTCCCTCTCATTCTTTGATGCCTGATAATTTATCCCTTCGACACCTCATGATCACACAGGCTGGGGTGCTTCTTCCATGTGGGTTTAGTTACTTCCAAGATAGATGGCCGCTTGTTTACCTTCAAGCCTTTAAGACACCAGATTCTATATATTTTGATACTAGGGCAACATCAGCTTTGTTCACCACATTTGCTTATGCACCCATTTGTCTTCAGCGATCCTATTGGGGAGGTGAGCACACAATGATATGAACTTTTGTTCTTTTATGCCTGATAACTGATCCCTTCAGCACCTTGTGATCACACAGGCTGGTTTGCTTCTTCCATGTGGACTTTGTTGCTTCTGAGCTAGATGGCCGCTTGTTTATCTTCAAGTCTTTAAGACCCCAGACACTATATCTTTTGATAACTGGCACCATCAACTTTTTTCACCACATTTGCTTATGCACCTGCTATGTCTTCAGCAATCCTGTCCAGAAGGTGAGCTTCATGGAATGCCAGTTTAATAGAACAAAGTATTCTTGCATTGAGGGAGTACATGAGTGAAGGCCCAATGTCCATCTGCTAGTGTCCTTAATACTAAACCTATAAATATATGCACATAAATCTATTTCCCCATCCTCATCCTCATATATAAATATATTTACATATATGCATGCCTTTATTTAGACATCTATAAATGGCCTTTGCCTCCTAGCTCTTTCCTCTATTTTCTTTTACTTCCTCTTGTCCCACTATCATTCTCAGCCTTTATTTGGGTTACAGTAATTCCTCTCAGTTACATTACCCTTGATCATGCCCTACCAGGCCTCCTACACCCTCCTCTCCACCAATTTGGATCACTTATTGTTCCCTTGTCCCTGGATTTGCTAACACCACTTCCTTTACCCCTATCTCCCCCACTCCCATGTCCTCCCGGAACTGTCCATCGCATTCTTTTCTCCTCCAGATTGTTCATCCAGCCTATCTTATTTAGACAGACCTGTGGAGATAATGACACGGACAAAAACAAGACAGAGAAAAACCAATCAACAAAAGAAAACAACAACAAAAAGCCAATTACAGAAAACAAAACAAAATTAAAAAACACAATACAACAATAACAAAAAAGAAAGGTTTATAGTTAGTTCAAGGACTCTTTGTTGGCCTTTAGGAGTATTTTCCGGTCAAGTCTGATGGGGTGCCAAGCCCTGGCCCCAACGTCTATTTTTGGTGTTCCCTGGGGACTTTGTTGCTCTGTTCCCAATGCTCTTCTGTTGCACACCCTTAGTATTTTGTCTCGGTGTGGTGGGATCAGAGGGGGTGCCATTCCCACACTGTCTCCAGTGAGTTCCCAAGAAATTTTAAAGTCCACTACTCTTCTGTAAGATTGTTGAATGATGGTATTGTGTGTCTCTGTGTTGTTAGAATCTATGTCACCACTATTTCACACATTCACAAGGTCAGCCATGCTGGGAAAGCATCAGTGGAGTTTCAAGACTTTGACGCACTAGGATGGGGAGGAACTGAAATCTACTTCTGAAAAATTTGGCTAATGTAAGTCTTATGAAAAGCAATGGCTATTAGCTGATACATTGTTTGAATATGAACTTCTGAAGTTCAGATTATGGGGAAGAGTTGTCTGCCTGAAGAAGAATCATGAATTATGAGATGGATGGAGTAAAGGACATTCATGTACTTATCTAGATTGCCTCAGACTATTTATTTACTTACATAGATTGACTCAAAGTGATGTGAAATATTTGAAAACATTTATTAATTATTAGAGTATAGAATGAATAATGTATGAATCTAGGAGAATGGGAATTTCTAAAACAAACCCAACAATGCAAAATATGTAAATATTAATATCCTAGGCATTAATACAAATTTAGATCCCTTCCAGTCAATTGGCCAGGTAGCTGTTATACTTTTTTGGCATAGACGAGTGAGTCCTTCCACTTATCAGCTTGTTAAGCATTTCAATTGGCATGTTATCAGTATCTGAAACCTTGATTTTGCCTGATGCCTTCAGTGAAACAGACTTTTCCAGAGCCATTGGTTCTTGCTCTTATGATACGTCCTGAAATGGTTCAATATCTACTAATTCTTCTTGGTGCAGTAACTGTGTATACTCTGTATCATTTTTTGATTAATAAATATTTTATTAGAGACTCTTACATGTATTATAACAATCCATACATCCATTATAGTGAGTGGAAATGTACAAATCTTGGCATCAACAATTTCAAAACATCATCTTTTGTCTTGAGCCCTGTGATGTCAGCTCCACTTTATTCCCTCCCTCCCTCACCCTACCACCCCCACAAACCCTTTATATATTATGTATTATTTTTAATATATATGTATATCTTATTGACCATTCTATCCCATCACCTACTATCCTGGTATTTGTTCCCCTTGAAGGGGGAGGGGTTATTCCACTATTGTTACTGTCCATTCCCCTTCCCTCCTCTGCCTCACCCTTCCCTTCCCCTACCCTCCTGAAATTGTTACTCCCATTACTGTTTCTAAAGGAGTTTGTCTATCCTGAATTCCGTAAATTGAAAGCTTTCATCTGTACTGGTGCATTTACACAGTCTAGCAGGATTTGTGAGGTAGGACTAAGATCATAATGGTGTGAGGAGGAAGGATTAAAGGGCTAGGAGAGTGTTGTGTGTTTCATTGGCGCTAAATTTCCCCTGGATGTGTCTTCTCTTCTGTGTGTCCTCTTTGCGTGGGAATGGCTGATTACCCATGGAAGGGCTCTTGGTCTTTACTTTGACCCCTTTTCTTCACCTGACGTGGTTGTTTATTTTTAAATTTCTGATACCTGTTCCCATCAACACCTCATGATTACGCCGGTTGGTGTCCTTCTTCCACGTGGGCTTTGTTGATTCCCTGCTAGATAGCCACTTCAAGCTTTTAAGACTATCATCAAACTATGTCTTTGAATAGCGGGATACCGTATGCTTCCTTCACCACATTTGCTTATGCATCAAGTTTGTCTTTAGTGATCATGTCAGGGAAGTGGGCATAGCCGAGTGACATATTATTAGAACAAAGTGTTCTTGTGTTGGGGGAATACATAAGTAGAAGACCAAAGTCCATCCACTACCTCACTGTATTGCCATATTCATATATGTACGTAGGCCGATATCCCTATTTTATGTATCAATATATTTACATACGTACATGTCTGTTTCTTTTTTTTTCATGTCTGTTTCTGCCTCTATGAATAGTTTGGTTTCCTGGTTCTTTCCTCTATTTCCTTTAACCTATCATGCTCACCCCTCGTTTGCCTCTCAGTAATTCCTCTAGGCTAGATTGTGGTTGCTCCAATACTACTAGGAACTTAACAGACCCCTTGCCATCGATTTTAGATCCCTCCTTGTTACCTGGTCCATGACGTTATTTGCTCTCTGCTTCTTCCCCTCCCCACCCCCAACACACACACACACACACACACACACACACACGCACACACATCTCCCTCATCCCCCTGGAACCATTAGTCCTCTTGCTTTCTCTTCGGGCTTGCTTCCCACGCCTACCTTAGACAGATGGACAAAATAAACCTATGTTTTTTTTATGCCTTCTGTATCACTCATTATTTTACGCATTGAATCCTTCAATATTGCAACTGCAGTCTTGAGTATTTGCCCCCATCCCAAAGAAAGGTGGCCCGACTGAAGTTGAAAAGTATAGAACAATATCATTAACCGCACATGTAGGTAAATTTTGCTAAAGATCATTCAACAATAGTTGCCAATATTGACAGGGACTGCCAGAAATGTAGGACAGATTCAGAAGAGGACAAAAAACAAGTAATATCATTGCTGATGTCAGATGCATCTTGGCTGAAAGCAGAGAATAAAAGAAGAGCATCATGCTAGGTCGAGTGTTAGCAAAAAAATAATGTGTTTGCATAGTGTTTGTACCACTGGGCTCAAACACAGCAATGCTTTTAAGTGCAAGACAAGAGTGTTTCTTTCTGTTTTAGACAGGCTTCTAGGAGTCAAACTGATTTGATGGGGTACCTAACAATAACAACATGCTATTCAAAAAAGCTCAATACTGTGCACTTTTTTGCATAAATGAACTACTTATACATTTATAGCAACAAGTGGATTTGATTTGTTAGATTGGGCCTCTAATTTCCTCCTTTTTCCTGTACTTTTTTCTGGTAATGTTGTTCTCAAGCTGTAATACATTTGCTAGTAGACTTTTCTTTTCTCTGCTTTTAAATGGACATGAGTAGAATTTTTCAAAACATAGCATTTCTCTTTTTGAGTTATTCTTAATTCTTTCACGAAAAGTATGATAAAATTTATCATTTTCCTGATTTCTTAATTGATTTCTCTGAAAATTCCGTATTCAGAACAACATAAAATTTTCTTAAGAAATGTTGACAAGAACTGTCAAGACATACTAACTTTCCCCAAATGTCTTGAATATCTAATTGTAAATAAGTTAAAAGGATTTATTTGAATGATTTTTGACATTAAACAAAGAGATTAATTTCACAATGCAACTTTTGAGCTAACTTTTCTCCCTTCTTCCGCTAACTTATACCTACAATCTCATTCACAGTCACTATGAGACATAGGTTCTACTTATGATAGTTTAGTATCCACAGTAAAATGTATTCAATATATGGACAACTCAGTATAAATGATGAAATGATGTGTATGTTTGGCATCAATCTCTCTTGGAAATTGCTTCTTTTAAAATGATATAAATTTGACAATTGATTTCTAGAAAATACAAATGCAATTCCACTAAAAGCAAGCCACAGCATTTAAAAGATGTCATTTAAAAGAAATACATATCTACGAAGTAATTTGTACTTTATATTAAGTATAAATGTCATGAATTTCCACAATGAGACAAAATCCTAATATAAATAATTTTCTTTATCTTGACTTTCTTTGTTTTATGTTAGAAGATCATAGATCCTAAATGTCTTGACTGAATTTATGTAAATTATTACATCACTGTATTTTAAAGGGATATATATATATATGTGTGTGTGTGTAGTTATTTTAGTGGATGGCTTATATAGTTATTTTATTGAAAAGGTTCTTCCTCAACACAATACTTACCTTTCTAGAAAATTACTTGTACTATGTTTAATAATGATGGGTTTTATGCATGATTCTGATCTTGTATTCTGAAAGATCTCTTTTTGGGGGGTGTTAACTTCCTGAAGTATAACAACCAAACAGATTTTTTCAGAAAGAGCATTTTCTCCTTTCCAAATTCAGATGCAGAGATTTGCCTTCCAAAATCACGTTACTGTTTCCTGAGTAACTAGGACTCCATAGACCAAATCCTGTGTATTCACCTGAGTTCCTGATCTTTTGTATTTGATCAATAGTTAATTACATTTTTTCATCATTTTCATAGCACAGGCACTCCCAATAGACCAGATACTTTACAATTCTTATTACATAGGTCAACCCCCATGTTCCCCCCCATTGACATAAACTGGTGTTCAGGATACCAAGTAAAGACCCTTATTGCTACAGCCGAAGGAAAAGTTATATAATCAATTAACAAAATGTTTTAAAAGGTTAAACAAATTAGGAATTTTTAAAATTAAATTTTCTTTTTAGATGGGTACTATTGATCCTCAATTAAGGACTAATGAAGGAAATGTTTGTACTTTTCTGATTACCCATTCCTGACCTTCAGAAATTGTATGTTGTTTCAGCTTCTGCATGTAAATTTGAACTATAGAATCACAGTGAAATTCTGCTGCTGGTCTTCTCATCTATGTACTTGGGTTCAAGGTTATTGTAAGTGCCATTGAGTCCGTTCCAACTCTGCTGTTCTATAGAAGGAATTATGACCCGACTCTGCGCCATCCTCACAATTGTTCTTGGGTTTAAGCCCATTGTTACAACTATTGCGTCAGTCCACTCCTGAGGGTCTCCCTCTGTTTCTCTGGACCTCCACTTCATCAAGCACTATATTCCTTCCCAGGGACTGCTCTCTGAGCAAAGCATGTGAGACAAAGTTTCCCTAGCTTTGCTTGTAAGGAAGATTTTGACTGTACTTCTTCCCAGTCAGATATATTTGTTCTTTGTGAATCTATCACACTTTAATATTATTTGCCATCACAATTCAAATGCATCAATTTTTCTTTGGTTATTTAATGTCCAATTTTCACAGGCATAGAAGGCAGTTAAAAGTAGCATGGCTTGGGTCAGATATACCTTAGTCCTAAGAGTAACATATTTGCTTTTCTGCACTTTAAATAGATCTTGGACAACGGATTTACCCAACACAGTGTGTTGCTTGTTTTCTTGACTGCTGCGTGCATGAATATTGATTGTGGATTCAAACAAGACAAAATCTTTGACTATTTAAACCTTTTCTTCTTTTATCATGATGTTATCTATTGCTGTAGTTGTGAGGATTTTTATCTTCTTTACATTGTAGGGTGATCCATACTGAAAGATACAATCATTGACCTTCATCAGCAAGTGAAGCTTCAAGTCATTCTCCACACTCACTCTCAGTAAGCAAGGTTGTGTCATCTGCATATAGTAAGTTGTTAATAAGCCTGCCTTCAATCCTGATACCACATTCTTCATATAATGCTGATTCTTTGATTATTAGCTCAGCATACAGATTGAATGCATATGATAGGATATACAATTTTGAGGCATACTTTTCCTGATTTTAATCCATGCAATATTCCCTTATTCTGGGGGCACAATTAATTCTTGATCCATGTACAGATTCCACATGAGCCTAATGAAGGGTCTTGAAATTCCCAATTTTCTCAAGGCTACCCATAGTTTGTTATGATTCACAGAGTCCGATGCCTTTGCATAGTCACCGAAACATAAGTAACCATCTTTTGGGAATTTTCTTTCAGCCAAGATCCATCTGGTGTGCTAGCAATGTTGTCTTTTGTTCCATGTCCTCTTCTTAGTCTGACCTGTGCCTCTGGCAGCTCCCTGTCAGTTAACTACTGCAACCATTGTTGGATGGTCTTAAGTGAAATTTTGTTTGCACTGATCTTAACAATACTATTCTACAATCTTTGCATTCCACTGGGTCAAAATTATTTGGAATGGGTACAAATATGGATCTCTTAGAGTCAGTTGGCCAACTAGCAATCTTCCAAATTTCCTGACATAAAGAAGTGAGTTATCCTAATGCTTAATCACCTTGCTGATATATTTCAATTGGTGTTCCATCAATTTCTGGACTCTTGTTTTTGACTAATGCTTTTAATGTAGCTTGGACTCCTTCAATCAGCAGCATTGTTTCTTGCTCAAATGCTACCTCTGGACGGAGTTTAATGTTGATTTGGTCTTTTTGAAACAGCGACTGTGCTCTTTCCATCTTCTTTTGCTGCTTCCTGAATGATTCCATTTTTTGCCCATATAATCTTTCATTATTTCCACTTGAATATTGAATCTTTTTGGAGCTCTTTCAATTTAAGATATGCTAAGTGTGTTTCTCCTTTTTAGCTGTCTAGCTCCAGATGTTTGCACATTTCATTATAATATTTTACTTTGCTTTTTACAAGTTTTCCTTTGAAGTTTTCTGTTCAACTCGTTGACTTCATCATTACTTTCATTTGCCTCCGCTCCTCTGTGATCAAGAGGAAGTCGCAGCTTCTCTGACATCCACTGTGATCTTTCTTGCTTTCTTCCTTGTCTTTTTAATGACATGTTGCTTTCTCTACGTACGACATGCTTGATGTCATCCTTCTGTCATTCTTATTTAGTGAATGAAATCAGTTATTGAGATGTCCTCAATATTCAGGTGGGCTAAATTCATGGTCGTATTTTGGCTCCAGTGAACTTGTTTTACTTTTCTTCAACTTTTACGCAAGCTTAGATATGAGCAGCTGATGGTTAGTTCCATAGTCATCCCTAGACTCATCAGGGTCCAGTTAGATCTTTTGTCTACTTAATCCTGTGTGCATGTTTTTGGGGTAGAGTCCAATTGATCACAGCCGGATGTGCCTCCTTGATCATGAGGTCTTTCTATAAGATCACCAATGAGAAATTCTCTTCCACATTTCCTCTATCTTTGCCAGGTATCTCTGTCTGTCTCCAGGGGCAACACAATGTGGGCCACTGACCTTGGAAGTCAGCCTGGTTTATGTGACTCTGCACCCAACACCTGTGCGCTCCCTGGTCCTGCTTTCCCTTCCTTCAACATGAACCTGTAACTCTGTGAGCCTGGAAGAACTCCAGCTAGCATTAGAGCCATGGAATTGAGTTTGACTTGCTTGGGATACTTTCTTTATGTAAAACTACTTCTTGATGAAAAATAAATCGTTTTTATACATAGTAGTGTCACTGGTTTAATTTCTCTAGACAATAGCATAACACAAATAATTTTCCATTTTTGGCTTCTGGTTATAACAATTAACAAGAATAAATGCGACAACAAACATTTTTTTTGAGAGGGAGTCATTTTGGAAACTAATCACACATTGCAGCTGAAAAAATATCAATCAAATGTATCCACAAATGAGCAAACATGTAGATCGCTATCTCCATGAGACACAGACACAAAAAATTTCAAGGTGATAGATATGAGAATGATGGTAGAGAATACAAGAGAATAAATTATGTGTTTCTGCAGTTTTTACTTTGAGATTCACCACAGATTTATATTACAAGATTTTGCAAATACTAGAAAGTATATTACAATGCTGATTTCCAACTCTAGCAGCATACCTTAATTAATATGAAAATAAATTTCAAAATGTGGATGTGATATGACTGTGCATATTAGCATTGCATAATAAGATAAGTCAATTATTTTATATTTATCTCTATGCCAATGCAAAATTTTATCATGTGTCTATATTTTCTAATATAGAAGAACTATGTAAAATAAGTTCTTTAAATGCTACATATCATTCTTAGTATTTTGAAATGGTAGATAAAATTGACTATATTCAAATACCTAAGAGTCTAGAAAGGATTTGACTATTCAGAATATGTTCCTATTATCTTATAGAAGGATATTTCTTTTTCTAATGAATATATATGCAACATCAAACTTGTTTAATCAAAAAGATATTAGCACACTTAATTAAGGCAAAAACTTCAAACAACTTTAGTCAGTGGATTCTGCATCCTTGCTAGTGGACTATGAGCAAATATACTCCAACTTGCTGTGTGATCAAACTAGGAGACCGGATTCTAAGCCCTCTCAATACTGGAACTTGAATAAGACACATTGCTACTTGGTCTAGTTCATATTACCCAATGTCTAAACAATTGCTGGTATATGCTAAGAAATTTTGAAAACCTAGTGAATTGAATGGAAGAGACTTTTTAAAAGATATTTAAATATTGAAGATATTTCAAAAATAAATTTCTCCATTGGAAAGATAAATCGGCAGAATGTAGTAATTATAGAACAATATATACTACATCAGTGAAATTTTGCTAAATATAATGCAAAAATAGTTGGAAGAGTACATTGATAGCAATTCAAATTGGATTCAGAATACTATTGAAATGAAGGGTATCAGTGCTGATGTCAAATGGATCTTGGTTGGATATAGAGAATACAAGAACGATGTTTACTTATATTTATATCTCACCGCCTATGAAATGATAGTAAACCATGTGGGTCATCACAAACCATGGATGACATTGAGAAGAATGAGAATTGCAGGAAACTTTTTTTAATTAATAAAAATTGTATTACAGTTCACATCCGACGGGCAAGTTCATTTCAGCTTCTTCCCTGACAAACCGGGGGGCAGGGACTGCAGCAGCTTCTCAGCCTTCTCTTTGTCCATGATGCTCAAGATGTGGAGGTATCTGCTGAACTGGGCTATGAAGTTCAGATTATTCTTATTTTCCTTGATCTTGACAGATTTGGTGTCCTTTAGGCAGCTGTCAGTATGTTGTTGTTGATGTTGTTTGTGGATTCCAGCCTCTGCACAAAGGAACGAAACACTGTCCTGTGCCACACTCACACTTGTTCCTATGCTTGATAGCGTTGTTGCAGCCACTGTGTCGATCTATCCCTGGAGGGCTTGCCTCTTTTTTTTTTTTTTTTGTGGACCCCACAGGGATTGTCCTTCTCCAGTGACTAGTGTTTCCAGACAAAACATCCAAAGTGCCTGAGACTAAGAGTTACCACCCTAGCCTGTGAGGGGCAGCAGCTTGATTTATCCCTTCAGTTGTCCGTGGTACTTTTAATATTCTGCTCCAGTACTATGATGCAAAGACATCCATGATTCTTTAGGTCTACTTTATTGAATGGCCACCTTTCCCACGTGAGAATGAAGCTTTGTACCTCCTCAATTTGTGATGCATGGCGGCAAGGCTCAGAGCAATACAACAAGCTTCAAGAAACCCGGAAAGCATGACTGTCCGTACAGAACCTGTACACACAGCAAGAGGCGGTTGGCCAAGCCCAGTAAGGAAGACTTGCTGCGGTTCTCTGCGGTCATTGTTGTTCAGCCTCATAGCTGCCCTATCCATATTCAACAGAGGAAACGCTGCCCGGCCCTGTGCCAGCCTCAGAATTGTTCTTATGCGTGAGCACACTAGACAGTCATTGTGTCGCTCCATCCTGACAAAATGGATAAGATATACTGCGTAGTTTAAAAGCAGAAAAGGTGTGTACCAGGGTTTTATCTTTCCACCATTCTTATTCAATCCGAATGCTGACAAATAATCCAGTGCACTTTCTTAAGGTTCAAGTAACTTAAGAACAAAGCTTATAACTTGTTCAAGGAACACTAAATCCAGCACCCAAGAAGCTAAAATGTATAATGTATGGCAACCAATAAAACATTATTCAGCACACTGCAAGCAAACAATACGAAAACCCCAGTAAAATGAAATCTGTGATACCAAATCCACTGTCAGCAAGTGAGTTCTGACTCACAATGCTTTTGTGGAGCACAGTAGCCCTGCTCTCTTGGGTTTCTAAGGCTGTATGTGATAAAGTCTCATCTTTCTCCTATGGAGCAACTAGTGGAGTCAGACCTCTTACTTTGTGGTAAAAGCCCAATTAGTGGAACGAAAAATAAAAATGTAAAATAACCAAAATTAAACTTTGAGAGATGAAGACCACAATGGGTGAGATAAAAAATAAACTGGATAAGACCAATGAAAGGTTTGAAAGGAAAGAACAAGATAGTGCCATTGAAGGTAAAGTTATATAAACTATGCAAAATAAAACACAGAAAGAATACTTTTTAAAAAGGAAGGGAAAATTATGATCTCTAGAATAATCTTAAATGTACTCATATCTTTGTAATTGAAGGACACAAAGCAAAGCAGAGGTAGATACATAAGCAAAATATTTAATAAATGATTTCCCAATATTATAAAAATTATAAATCAATAGATTTAATAATTTTGACAATCTCCCAGCACAAGAAAAATAAAATATATATAGTTCACTGCATATAAAAACAAATTATTCAAAATTCATGATCAACTATTTTAAAAGTCTGGAAAAACAAAGAAGCATAGGGTTATTTAGATAGAATCACTGATGAAGATTTATCATAGAGATATCAAGTTAGAAGACAATGGAATTCATTTTAAGATACAAAGGGATAAATAAAAATAAATACAGCAAAGGTTCTAATCCTAGCATAAATATTTAAGAAAAGGAAATCAAAATATATAAAAGCTGAATACCTTAGCAACAGATTCACTCATTCAGAAATGCTACAGAGAACTATGTAGACTGAAAGAAAATGACAGAACAGGGGCATAACGCTGATTTCATGGGCATAGTGTGGATCAGATGTAATAACTGCATTGGTAAATGTATGAGTTTACTCATATTCTTGTCTTAAAATATAGCTGATTATTTAAAAAATAACTGTGATGTGGGGTCATATTGTGGTGTTAAATAAAATAGTTGGCAACAATAGCACAAATGCAAGGAAGGGAGAAATAAGACTATATTTCTCTCTGTGAAAAGGTATAATGTCACTGGAAGCTAGACTGTGATAAATTATGATGTTTTCAATTAAACTTTAAAACCGCTACTAAAATAAACAATCACAACTAAAAATCCAACAAAGGATAGTAAACAGAATCATTAAAACATGTTCCTGAGAATAGTTTTCAAGTGCATGCTAAGTCTAAGTCCATATAGGAGAAGAAGAAGATAAAAGATGAAAATGTATGAGATTACCTATTCCAGCAGGTTACTTGACTTCAAGGAGATTACCCAAAAGTCTCACACAATATCAAAGCTTGAATGTCATCACATCAAATTTAGCAAGTTGACCACCCACTGTTAAAAGGAAAGCAGCAAAGTATTATTTTATTCTGGTTGAATAACAAAATGTAATTCTATGAATTGTAGACTCTGGAGTGGTTTTACGGATTTAAAATCAAATGAAAGTCAGGCTTAGATGAGACTGATTTCTCAGTTGAAACGGTGTCCCTGGTATATGTCAAAGTTGAAAGGCCATGGGGAATGAGGAAAAAGTATTTCTTTTCAGATTACAGGGAAATGTCTTACATTCCTTGATGCAGTGATTAGTGAATAGTAGGCATTCAATTAATATTTGATGAGTGAATGAATAATTTTCTGTGTCACATATTCTTACCAGGCACTGAGAATTCCATCAGTGTCAATCATGATAGACTCAACGCCATTGTGCAAACTCCTTCTCTTGCGACCCACTCACATGGTGGCCAGAGATTTGAAAGCTATAAAATACTTCTCTGTTAAGCAAAATTTTTCTATTTTAAATAATTTAAGGGAAGCTGGCATATTTGGTTATATCAAAAGTAAACATGTTTCACACTTTCTTCCTCTCTATCTCCTCTTGAAAAAGAAGTTAAATGTGAATAGGGTTTAGTCACTATCAGTTCCCCTGCAACATGACATTCCCTGATAAATATGGCCTGGGAGAGAGAACATAAAAGCTATAAGAAACACTTGTTTTAAAATTATCTAATAGGGTCCGTTGTTTCTTAGTTTTTAAATCTTCCTGATTTAGTTGTGGTACCTGTCACAATTCCACAGCCTTTAGAGACAATTCTTAGAAATTTAGTTCAGAGAGATACATTCTACTGCATACTTTTTCCTTTCCACCAGAGGATTTTATACAAGCCTCAGAGGGATTTGCTATAATACACCTGTTCCTTTTGGGTAGATCAGCTGTGCAAAAATCATATTCCAAAGGACACCTGCAGTAAACAGCTGAGAGTACACTAGCAGCAGAAACTTCAATAATATAATTCTACTCAATAAACACAAAATACTTAAAAGAAAACAATAACTACAAAAAATGAAAAAGAAAACAGAATTATAGTATAACACACACTGGATTTCCCCACTGGCAAAAGAAAGATACCTCAGTGAAAAATATTATAAATTATTTCTATTAAGCTTTATTTTATTATTATTACTAGTTCAAAGACCTTTGAAAGATGATCTGAGTGTATTCCTGGTCTGTACTTCCTGGGACACGCATATTGATATTTAGAAACAACAAGAGTTTTTAAACATCAGTCATTATAAGACTATCCATTTATTTTAAATGATTTTGTTATCATTTTACATTCCCAACTCACTGTAGTTTGTGACAAAATATCCAGCTTCTGAAGCTAAGGGGATCTCTGTGTGTCAGCAATAACGGCACTGCCTCTCAGTTTCAAACGGATTCTTCTACACAGTGTTTTCACTTTATTCCGGCTGCTCTCACGTAAGGCTTGCCGCTCCGAGGAGCTCTGTTCGCTCAGTGGTTATCCATTGGGTGCTAGCGGGGCAGTCAGCAGTGCAAATCCACCAGGGCTCCGCCGAGAACGATGAGTCTTTCTACCCCTGTAAAAAGTTACAGTTTAAGAAACCTACAGGGGCAGCTCTGCTTTGTCCTG
Organism: Tenrec ecaudatus; assembly: GCF_050624435.1. NCBI lineage: Eukaryota > Metazoa > Chordata > Mammalia > Afrosoricida > Tenrecidae > Tenrec > Tenrec ecaudatus. The sequence goes on from NC_134537.1 coordinate 105,229,356, forward strand.
TTGATTTGCTGGCAATAAGTTGGGAGCTTTTAGTGAGGAGGAATTGAGAGCAAGAGAAAGAAGGCGTGGCTCTTCCTGTTCACTGCGGCTTCCGGGCTTCCTGGGCTTCCCCTATACTTTCTTCTTTCAAGAGCTGTTGCAGCTATGACTCCATTTGTCCAGCAGCACCAGCTATTCGGTCTCCTCGAGATTCTCTATATTTCAATAGGGTCTTTTTGGGGTGATTTTCCAAAAGTACATCTGCAGGACTTTCATCCAAAGTGTCTCTGGCTGAGAAGGAATCCTACATCTTTAAGTAGCAGAGTGTATGGATAATTTGCACCTCGCAATGACGCCAATGTTTTCAACACTAGTAATTATGAAGTATGAATATAGGAAAATTAGAAGTCATCAAAAATGAAATGGAACATGTAAAGATCGATATCCAAGACGTTGTTGCTTTTTTAGGTGGCGTTGAGTTGGTTTCAGCTCATAGCAACCATATACTCAGCAGAGCTCAGAAACACCGGGGCTGCACCATCCTCAGAATTGCTCCTATGCTTGATCCCATCGTGGAACCCCTGGTTCCAATCCATCTCCTTGATGATCTTCCTCTTTTCTGTCCCAGCTCTGCTTTACCAAAGGTGATGTCGTTCTCCACGGACTGATCATTCCTGGCAACATGTCTAAATCTCGCCATCTTTCTAACATCCTTTCTGTTTGTCCTTTTAACACTCCATGGTACTTTCAATATTCTCCCTAGCACCACAATTCAAATGCATCAATTCTTTATGCAATGTCAAAGTTTCACATGCATATGAGGCAATTGAGAAAATAATGGCTTGAGCCAGGCACACCCTACTCCCCAAAGGAAAATCTCTGTTTTCCAATATTCTAAAGAGGCCTGTGAAACAGATTTCCCCAATACAACTCATCTTTTATCTCTTGACTGCTATGTTCATGAGCATTGATTGTGGATATAAGCAGGACAAAATCCTCGACAACGTCAATCATTTCTCCATTTATCATGATGTTCCTTATTGGTTCAGCTGTGAGAATTTTAGTCTCCTTTACATTGAGTTGTCATCCATACTGAAGGCTGCATTGTGAAGGTGCTAGTGGACTGAAATGGGTTGGTATTGGCCATTTTCAGTGAGAAAAAACATACAGCCCAATATGCCTGGAATGGCACGATCAAGAGAAATGGCACTGAATTATTGTCAAAAAGGACGTTTCAATCTCCTGCTTGAAATGTAATGTTATCAGAGACAGGATTACATTTAACTACCTGTCAGTAAGTCTATTCAATACAACTACTATTCAAACTTATGCACAAACTAACAAAGCTAGTGATAAAAAAAATTGAAGAACTCTACCAATATCTTCTTTGGCCTTTTCTATATTTACCAATTAAAAAATTATTATTAAAAGATCATTGTGATAGTCACATAATCTGGTGTCAACTTGAGACTATTAAGAGAGAAGGGATGGAGTTTAGCCTGTCAATCAGTTGAAAGGTTGATGACCTCATTTGGAGGTGTTATGTAGATAAATAGCTCACTGGAGGCCAGACTCACACTCTTTCTGCTTTTCCTTCCTTCTGAGAAGACGCATGGAGCTACACTAGAGCCCTGGAGCTGGAGGAGCCACATGGAGACCCCTGCCAGCACTGAGATGCTTCCAGCTCCACTGGATCCACAATATTTTCCACCCACTAGCCTGTGATCTTCCTGCATTCGGCATCATTGCATAAGTTGCATGAGTCTTTAAAAGAATTTATTGACTGGTTTCGGACATATGGGCTAATATCAGACTTCTGGACTTGATCTGGACTGGGCTGGGATGTTTTCTGAATATACAATTACTCTTTATATAAAGCTCCTTCTTAAACACATATACGTGTCCATGAATTTGTTTCTCTAGTCAACCCAGACTAACACAATCATTTTGCTGAAGGCTCTTACAACTCTTGTAACAATCCATACTTCAATTTTATTAGGAATATTTGTACATACATTACTATTATTCTTTTCTAGACATTTACTTTCCATTGAGCCCTTGGTATCAGCTCCTCTTTTTTCCATCCCTTCCTACCCCTACCCTTCTGGCGCCTTGATATATTATTTTTTCATATCTTACACCAATGGTTGTCTCCCTTCCTCCATGGTTTCTGTTGCTAGTCCCCCACGAGGGGAGGTGGGTGTGGTTATGTATTGATCATTTCAATGGATATCACCTACCTCCCTTCTTCTCCCCACCTTCCCCCTACCCTTCTGGCATCATAAGTCCCATTCCTGTTCCTGGATTCCATGTGTTGTGAGTTCTTATCTCTTAACTGTACTTGTGCACATGCTCTGGTCGAACCCACCATGCAAGGCAGTACTGGGGTCATGATAGTGGGGGATGAGAGGAAGCCTCAGGAACTAAAGGAATATTGTGTGTTTCTTCAGTGCTTTACTACACCCTGGTTGCCTTGGCCCTTCCTTGTCACCCCTCTCTAAGGGGATGTGTCATTGTCTACAGATGGGCTTTGGATCTCTTTACTCCCACTTCCCTCATCCTCAACAATATGTTTTTGTTCATTTATTTGTTGTTTTTTATGGGTCTTCCGATGCCTATTACCCAGTTCCAATAACACCTCATGATTGCACAGACTGGTGTGCTTCCTCCATTTTGGCTTGTTGCTTCTCAACTAGATGGCCGCTTGTTTTATTTCAAGCCTCTAAGACTATATCTTTTGATAGTTGGAAACCATCTGTTTCCTTCACCATGTTTGCTTATGTACCCATTTTGTCTTCAGTGATTGTTCCAGGAGGGTGAGCATCACAGAATGCCAGTTTGCTAGAGCAAAATGTTCTTGCATTGAGGGAGGAGTGAAACAGAGGCCCAAAGTCTGTCCACTACTCAGTGTATTGCCATACAAATATATGCACATAGACTGTGGTAGTTACATAACCTGTTGTCAATTTGAGACTTGAGAGTGAAGGAGTGGAGTTTTTCCTGGCAATCAGGTTGCAGCTTAATGACCTCATTTGGAGGCACAAAGGAGATAAATAGCTTGCTGGAGGTGGGACATGTACTCACTCCTTGCGAGGCTTTACTGATAATGAGCCTGATGGAGCTACGCTGATGCAGTAAGAGCCCTGAGAGTTGGAGGAGCCACCTGAATACCCCTGCCCACACTGAGATGCTTCTACCACCACTGGATCCACTAGCCTGTGATCTTCCTGCGTTCGGCATAATTTCATGGCTGTATGAGTCTAAAGAGGAATTTATGGGCTAGTATTGGACAGATGGGCTAATGGACTTATAGACTTGGACTAGGATGTTTTGTTAATATACATTTACTCTTTATATAAAGCTCTTTGTTATACACATATGAGTGTCTGTGAATTTGTTTCTCTAGTCAACCTAGACTAACACATAGGCCAATACCTGCATTTTTATGAATTAATATATTTACATATGTACACACCTATGATTATACCTCTAACCATAGCTTTGCTTCCTTCATCATTCCTCTGTTTCCTTTTACCTTCCTCTTGCCCTGCCACCATGCTCTCCCATTTCTGCCTCTTAGTAATTTCTCTCAGCTGGAGGGTTGTTGCTCCAGCACCCCTAGGATCTATATGTCTTCCTTGTTGTCGATTTTAATTCCCTAATATTTCCCCCATCTATGGTGTTGTGTACTCACCGATCCCTTCCCCCATCTCCTCCTCCCATGGCCCTCTAGGACAGTCAGTCCTATTGCAACAATAACATGAACCAAACAAAAGATTGAAAAAAAGAAACACAATTCCAGGTCTGTCCGCTAACCTTTGAGACTATCTCCCCACTGGTCCTGGGGGAATTCTGAGAGCTGTCCTCTTAGCATGAAGTCTACTTTTGGGGGTTCTGTAGGGACTTTGTGTCTTGGCTTTGCTCCCATTGATGATCTGTTATGCTCCCTTCTGGTTCTCCCCGTTTCAGGGGTTTTCAGGCTAAACTAATTCCCCACTGTGTGTCCCCAGTAGTGTCCTCTGCCGTGGTATGCTCCAGAATTGTCTTGAACTGTTGTCAGCCCTATAGTCCACTCTGTGCAGGACATGGTCCTCCAGGCTTGGTGTGCTGATATGGGGACTAGATAGTCCCTTTCTCGTATTCCTTCTTGGTTTGCTTCCATGTGGGCATGGTATGCTGGCCTTTCTCCCCAACCTGTAGGTTTAGTGTTGTTCTCTGTCTCACATACTTCTAGGGAGAGGGTCAGTTTGGTTCTGATTGGGGCTGGCCCTGTAGTATAATCTTTTCATACATTTCTCCACATGGTAACATTGCCCTAAAGGTTTGATGCACCATGGTAGAGTCTGTATGCACACTCCCAATTTTGTGGAGACAGAAACAATACTCTCCCCTTAGGTGGGTTAGTACCCTGCTCCCCCCATGCCATCATTTCCATTTTTCTCCATTTTCTCCCTCCCCCTCTCCCCTCTCCCCTTCTTTGTGTTGGAATAACATGTGTCTCCTTGGATTTGGTCTGACCTCCACCTGAACTACTGTACCTCAACCTGTTTAGTGTGAGAAAAGTGGCATTTCTTCTGTATCTACTGTGCTGCTTATACTTACCTCGTTGTACTTGTCCTTTTGTGATTGGCTGACTTTGCTTAGCACAATTTCCTCCAACTCTTCCCATAAACAACGTGCTTCATGAAATCATCAGTGCTTTTTAGAATTCCCCAGTACCAGTGGAGGTGATGGTCATAAAGATCAGTACAATAGTACTCCATTGTGTGTAAGTGCCACAAGAGTATACTAATACACTTATCTATTCATGGAAATGTATGTTGTTTCCAATTCCTTGTGATTATGAATTGTGCTGCAATAAACATTGAAGCACAGACAACTGGTTGTGTTTTATTTCTTATTTCTTCTGGGTATGTGCCCAGTAGAGGGATAGCTGGGTCATAAGGTAGCTCAATTTCCATTTGCTTTAAATATTGCCAGATTGCTTTCCACAGAGGCTGTGCATATCTACATGACCACCAGCAGTGGAGGAGAGTTCCTGTCTCGCCATTTCTTTCGTTCTGATTTGGGCTGTCCTCAAGGGTGTTAGATGGTATCTCATGGTTGTTTAAATTTTAATTTCTCTGATTGCTAATGATTTGGACCATTTTCTCATATGTTTATTGACCATTTAGGTGTTCTCCCTAGTGAAACTTCTTTTCAGGTCTTTAGTCCACTTCCTCAGGGTTAACGGTGTTCCTCTTTTTGCAGGCTAGGAGAGTATTATAGATTTTAGTAATATAAGCCCTTTGTCCATTGTGTCACTGCTAAAAATCCTCTTCCAGTCTGTGGGTTCTCTTGTTACCCACTCAGTGAAGTCTTTGGGCACACAGGTGTTTTATCCTTAGTATATCCCACTTGTTGATTTCAGGTTTACGTGTGTGTGTGTGTGTGTGTGTGTGTGTGTGTGTGTGTGTGTACCCTTCCCTGTTGCAGTTAGTCTATGTAGTCCCTAAGTTAAGATTCTTAGGTCTGTCCCGATTCCTTTGTTTATGGTCCTCATAGCTTGGGGTTTACTTCTAGGTGTGTAATTCACCTGAGTTTGAGCGTGAGGTAAGGTAAACATCTTGATTCATTTTTCTACATGTGGTTATCCATTGTTTTCAACACCACTTATTAAAAATGGCATCTGCCTCCCACTTGAAGCTTTTTGGGCCCTTGTCGAAGATCAGTTGTCTATATGATGATTGTTTTATTTCTGGGGTTTCGGTTCTTTTTCATTGGTCTGAGTATCTGTTATTATACAAGTACCACACTGTTTTGAACACTGTGGCTGTGTAGTAGGTGTTAAACTCACATAAAGTGAGCCTCCAACTTTGTCCTTCTTCTTCAGGAATCTCTGCTAATTCTGGGGTTCTTCCCTCTCCATAAGAAATTGGTGGTCAGTTATTCCAATTCTTTGAGGAAAGTTGTTTATTTTTTAATTGGGATAGCATTGAACTTGGATAAGATTGACAGGTTTACTCTATTGAGTTTTCCTATCTATAAGCATGGGATATTCTTCCATTTGTGGAGGTCACTTTTAGGTTCCTGTAGTAGGGTCCTGTAATTTTTTTTTTATATAAGCCTTTTGGGGCTTTTTAGTTTAAAAATACCCCTATATCATTCAAATTGTTCTGTTATTGTGATGAGTACTACCTTCTTGATCCCACCTTCCATGGTCTTACCCAATGTATAGAGCAAACCAATAGAATTCTGTTTATTGATCTTGTATCCTACCACTCTTCCATATACCTCTATTGCTGTCAGTACTCCTGTTGTAGAGCTTTGGGGATTTTCAATGTGTAGAATCATATTGTCTGCGAATAGTAATAGTTTCACCTCTTCCTCTCCCTGTTGGATAGCTTTAATGTCCTTCTGCTGTCTTGTGTTATTAGCTAGGACCTCTAGTACGATAGAAGTGGGGACAAGGGACATTCTTGTCTGGTCCCCTTTTTGAGTTGGATTACTTTTGTCTTCTTTCTATAGACTACATGTTGGCTTGTCACAAATAGCTTGTATTAACTTGAAGAATTCCCCTTCCATTCCCATCTTCTTGGGATCTTCATTTGAAATGGGTGTTGGGTGTTGTCAAATGTTTTTCTGCATGTGATACTATCATGTGATTCTTATAATTTTTCTTATCAATGTGATGTAAAACATTGATAGATTTTTGGAAGTTAAACCATCCCTACATCCCTGGGATGAATCCTACCTGATCATGGTGAATGATACGTTTCATATACTTTTGTTTTCTATTGCCCAATATTTCATTAAATATTTTTATATCTATGTTCATTAGAGATGTTGGTCTGTAATTTTCTGTTCCTTGGGGTTGATTTCCATGTCTGGATGTCAAAGTCATACTGGCTTCATAAAATCAATTTGGTTTTCTACACTCTAGAATAAATTGTGTAGGATTGATGTCAGCTCATCCCTGAATGCTTGGTCGAATTCTCCTGTGAAGCCATCTGATCTGGGAGCTTTTTATGTTGGTACTTTCTTGAGAGCCATTTCTATTTCTTCCATTGCTATGAGTCTGTTGAGGTTCTTGACCTCTATTTGGGATAAGCTGGGAGGGAAAGTTTTCCCGTGTATTTGTCCATGCCTTCCACATGATTGAATTCATAGGAATACAGACTTTCAGAGTACTTTGTGATTGTCCTTTAGATCTCATGGGGTCCACTGAGATTTCCCGGTTTCATCCCTCATCCTGGCTATTAAAGTTTGTTCTTTCCTTTCCTTGTTTAGGCTTTCCAGAAATCCGTCGTTTCGGTTGATCCTTTCAAAGAACCAGATTTTTTTCTGCATTGGGTTTTTTGCATTGATCTCTTATCTTTCTACTCATTTAACTCTGCCTTGGTTTTTACTATTTCTTTTCTTTGACAATTGGAGGGTTGTTCTGTTGATTCTGTTCTAGTTACTGGGGGGTTTGTGATAACAATCAGTAATAAGCATATCAGTCATTAGTCTCTCTTCATTTTTCATATATTCACTTATTGTTTTGAAGTTACAGCTGATAACTGTTTTTGCAGTATCCCATAGGTTTGATATGTTGTATTCTTATTCTCATTAATTTCTAGAAACTTCCTAAACTCCTTTCTAATCTGGGCCAGTACCTATTCGTGTCGTAGAAGATCATTATCCACCCTTCTATTCTTTGCCATTGTTTTCTGGTCATCCATCTTTCTCACACAGTGATCCAAGAAGGACTTCTGAGTAATCTCTATGTGTTTGAATTTCCTCAGCCAAGACTTGTGCACCAGTATAGGGTCTATTTTCAAAAATAAAACAAATGCTTATCAGTCCAGTTGCCTAATTGTAGTGTTTAGTTCTGTAGCCTCCTTGCTGAGCTTCTTTCCCAGTGATCTCTCTTTTCTCTGATAGTGGTATATTAAAGTCACCTAGTATGATTATTGAATCTGTAATTTCTTCATCTTTTGAATAGATTGATGAATTTTGTAGATCATTCGTTAGGTGCTTATATATATTTATTATGCTCACTGGTTCCTGGTTTACTGATCTTTGGAATATTATATAGTGTTCTTCCTTGTCTCTTATGGTTTACACCTTGAGGTCAGTTTTGTTGGAGATTAGGATTGAAACCCCTACTTTTTTTAAATTGCCGTTTGACTGGTATATTTTCCACCAGTCTTTTATTCTTAGTCTATTTTTGTCTATGGGTTTAAGATGTGTCCCTCACAAGCAATATATTGATGGCTATATTTTCAGAACCAGTCCATTAGCCTTTGTCTTTTAATGCATGAATTGAAGCCATTGACATTCAGAGTTAATATCACAACCTGTGATTCATTGCTGCCATCTTGTACCGTTGGTTGGGTGTTTCCCTATCTCCCTTCATATCGGTGTGCTATGTTTGTGTGTGGGACTTCCTTCCTGCCTTCTTTCCTCTGCAAGGCCATGGTATCATGATCATTGTCATTGGCATGTGACTTCTGGGTGGAGTTGGGTTTTATGGTGGTCTCCTGCTTGTCCTAGGTGGTTGTTGGTCTTCTGACCATAGTGAGTTGGTAAGGATTTTCCACAAAGTTGGGTGTCTTACAGTGTACTCTGAGTTTTCTCTTGGCCTGGAAGACTCTTACTTTACCATCTATATTAAAAGATAGTTTGGTAGGGTAGAGGATTCTCAGGCATGTGCTTTTTTCTTTCAGCTTTTGGAAGCTGTTACTTCACTCTCTCCTCTTTGTGGTTTTTGCTGATAGGTCTGAGCATATTCATACCTGAGCACCATTGTTGTGACCACCTTATTGTCTGTTGCTGCTCTTAAATTTTTCTCATTTCCTCAAAGTTGGATAATTTAACTATTATATGCCTGGATGAATTCTTCCTGGGGTTTAATCTAATTGGTGTCCTAACTGCTTCCAGTATGAGTGCCTGGTTCTTATAAATTGAGGTGGGGATGTTTGCTTCCAGAAATTTCCTTGCAAATTTAGTTGTTGACTTTTTCATTGTGTCTTGTCCTGGTACATCAATTATTTGAATATTGTTCCACTTTATAGCATCCGTTACTGATCTCAGGTTTTCTGTTGCCTTCTGATTATCTTCTTTGATTGGCATTGCTGTCTGTTGAAGTCTCCCTGATTTTCCTCAAGATCACTAGCGATTCTCTGCCTCTCCTAGTCTGTTTTTGAGATCTGTAGTCTTGTGTTTTGTTTCTGTTACATCATCCATTAGCTCTTGTATTTCCCTATGGTGTGTAGACGTCATACCCTCTATCATGGACTTCATTACCTCTAGTATTCTGTGTTTCTTCCCCTCACCCTCTGTATTACTCCAAGCAGTTTTCTGATGATATCTTGTTGTGGAAGATGCAGGTCTGATTCTTTTTATGAGCACTGTTAGCTCTACTGTTGTGTTTTGTCTTTCTTTTTTTCGTGTTGAAGTTGTTGCAATATGCTGCTCTTTGCATGTCATTTTGGAAGAATTGGGTGCCGTGTTTCTGGGAGAAAAAGGAGCCCTGATCTCTTTACCTGAGTGACTGCTAAGAGTGTTTTCAAGTGCTTCTTGTAGCCTGCTCTGGTGGTGGGTTGGACTGATGGGTCAGCAGAGTGTCATGGTGACTCAGTGGCCGATGGTGGTGGGGGTCTCAGAGACTATGTTGACTCTGGTGACTGTAGATATGTGCCAGGCTGAGATGGGACAGGCCTGCAGCTTGGCCATGATTCTGGTCTCGGTTATCAGGCCAAGATTTTCTACCTTTCAAAGAGTGGTAGAACCTGTTTGCCTTTCCTGTTTTGTTATGTTCAAAACTCTAGGCTGTGTTCTGGAGCTTAGCTCTGGCTACCTTGTTAAGTTGATGCATGCTAATGGACAGTGTTATGCAGGCTCACATTCAAAGTTACACAAAGAATCATAGCCTGGAATTTAAAGGGTTTTTACAAAGTAAAAGAAAAAATATCCCCCTTCTTATAATGGGCTTATTGATTGCCCTGGTATTGGGGTTGAGCTAGGTGCGCTGCTTATAGGGAAGAGAGGGGCTAGCTTAGGAGAGAGGGTTTGGGAACAACTGGATCCAATTTTGTCCCTGACTTCCATCCTGTGTACCTCCCCTCTATCTGGTTGTGTTCCATGGAGCTGCGTTCTATCACAGGTAAATACCCCAGCAGCTTTTCAATTGCTATAAGTTATTGTCTAATTATCTATTGTTACTTATGCAGACAGGCTTGGAACTGGGGAGAGGTGGAAAGAGGATGGCTGATATAGTCACTCTGCTCTGTGATAGGGAGGGGAGTTGCAGCATCCTGAACTGAAGGTGTAGGGAAGCTAGCAACACAAGGGACTTCAGTGTGAGGTCTGGTGTCTAGCTCTTGGAGGCTCCCTGTGAGTTTGGGATTAGGACCACTTTTACACAACATTCTGGGGAATGACTGTCTGTGCAGGAATACGGGTGAACGATGCCATGCTTCTGGACCTGGTGAAGGGTTAGCAGAGCCCACAGGCAGACGTGGCAAACTGTGAGCATTTCAGTGTGTTCTTGGATAGTTTCGTAGTGAAAATCACAGGGTGAGGTCGGAACCAGATCCTCGCACATTTAGTCTATCTTTAGCATCCATCCTCCAACTAGTGAATTCCTGACCTCTTGATTTTCTGGTCAGGGAGCAGGAGTTCCAGGCGAGTGTCTCTACCTGGATTCCATCTAGCCTCCTGCCCTCTACATTTCTTATCTTTTTAATGACCCTTTGTTTTTTTATGTATACTGTTTTGATGACATCCTATAACTCACCGAATCTTCAGTCATTGTTGTTCAATACAACAATCTGTTCTTGAGCTGGTGTCTAAACTCAAGTAGGATATATTCACGATCATATTTTGTTTTTTGTTAACTTGTTTTAATTTTCTTTAGTTTCAACCTGAACTTGAATGTGAACAATTGATAGTTTGTCCCACCCTGTGCACTTGCCCTGGTTTGGCTGATAATATTGAGCTCCTACATCATCTTTTCCCAGTGATGGAGATAGTTTCATTCATGTGTATTTCATCTAAGAAAGTTCATATATATAGTTGCCATTTATGTTGTTGAGAAAGACTTTCTGCAATGAACTTTTTGCGTTCACAATATTCTATCATATCTCCAGCTTTATTTATATCACCAAAGACATATTTCCCACTTCTGAACCTCCGTGTTTCCAACTTTCACATTCCAATCACCAATAACTATCAAAGGAAATTGATTGCATGTTAGATTATTTCACATTGAAAAAAGGTAGAATTCTTCAATTTCTCTGTTATTAGATTTAGTGATTAATAGGTAAATTTGAATAATGATTGTCTTTACTGGTCTTCCTTGTAGGCGTATTGATATCCTATCATAGACAACATTGACTTCAAGACACATTTTGAACTGTCTTATTGATAATGAATGTAATACTATTCTTTTTGAATTTGTCATTCCTGGCATACATAGTAAACCATATGATTGTCTAACTAAAATGTGGTCAGTGCCAATTAATTTCAGTTCACCAATAACTATAAAACCAATCTTTATGTCTACTAATTTACTTTTGACAACTTATAATTTTCCTAGTTTCACAGTTCATACTTTCTACATTTATGATTCTAATTATTAATGAATATTTGTAGTTACTTCTCATTTTGTGTCATGCCACATCAGAAAATGAAGGTCCTGAAAGCCTTGATCCATCCATAGCAAGAAGATTGACTGTATTTTTAGGAGAGAGCTTTTCCATAGTTACATATTGAGTGCCGTCTAACCTGATGAACTCATCTTCAGCTATTATATCAGATAATGTTCCCCAATAATTATAATGTTTTCAGTGACTAATAACTCAGAAGTGAACTGTGTTTTTTCTTTCTGTGATTTTCTTGATCTGGAATCTCTGCTGAGGTCTATTCAACATGGTTTACACACAGGTATTTGATAAAACAGTGGCATAACTACCAGCATCACAGCAACACCCAAGTCACCTCAGCACGACCCTCTGACAGAGAAGTGGGACACATTTAATATGCTTCCACATATGTATTTTAAGTCAATAATGATTTTTGTTTCTTAAGTCAATACAATTTGAACTCCTTCCATAGCAAAAAGGAAATACAGTTGAAACACACAGATCCTCTTAGGGCAATGCTGGAGTCAGATTGCTGGATAGAGTGATATGAGTATTTTTTGTATGTTCAGGGACATCAGTAAACATAAAGAGCTATCATGATGATTTGTTGGGGAGCACATGTCCTCACTTTCTCAGTTCACACTTGCAACATAAAGTAGGAATGTCTATTCATCTTTTTATATACAGATAAATACAAATATTTTGATCTCTTTTATGATAAGTAGTCAAGACAGGGTTACACATTGTACATCCGAAGTAAATTTAATGTAAGGTCTCAGTGTGCTTTTTATTCCTGTTGAAGTTAAGTCAACATAAATTGAGATTCTAGGGTAAGTAAAGTTCATAGGATTTCAAATAGGAAAACACAAAATTAAAAATAATAAGATTTTAAAGATGAGTTTCATAAAAACTCATATTAAAGAAACTTTTAGGATCATCTTGAAATATATGATTTTAAGAAGAGCTCTCATTTTTCATTACTATGATAAAGTAAATAGTTTTATCATATTAGCAATCTAAAGCAAAAATTCTTGTTGCATAAAACTTTTTATCTTTCCATTTTTTCTTAAACATTTTAAGTTCAAAAGTATTCTCAGGTAAGGAGTAATTAGTATTTGTAATTATTGTATTTTCTTGATCACTAAAACCATTCAAAGATGTTCATTTTAAATAGATTTCCAAATCCTTTTGCTCAGTTACTTTTATATATGGTTGCTAGTTCTCCAACAGAAAATTGTCCATTTCACACATTATCTGTTTATGGTCAAACTTTAGAAACATTGGTATACAGCATAGGACAGTGATTTTATTACTAGTTCATATCAGTTCTGGATTTAATATGTTTAGATATTGATAATTATTAAATGTGCAGTGTTGAAGATAGGTTCTGTGAATTTCACTTCTCTAATAGAAATTAATGAAAAAATAACATTAATACTCAGTCCCATTTCTGAAAGAAACTCTTCTTAGGTATTAACAATGGAAAGGGTAATAAAATTTAGAATAATATATCTGAGTCTGCAGTCAAATTCTTTAGCTAATGTGTGAAATTGTTAAGGTATTAAAGCCTAGGTACTCAAATTTACACATATGTGTGTGAATATATATTATATAGTATATACATTACATAAATTATTTAAATAATTATATTTGTGTTATCATCACATGAAATAATATACATTTTATAAATTGTTATAGATTATCATTATATACATTATAACATTACACCAAAAAATATCCGTGTAACTTATCAGGCAGTATTAAATAACAATATGAAATTCTTTTAAACGCTATGGTTCTATATGGATTTAAACTAATAGTAGTGAATTTCTTTTTTTACTTACTTTGTATCAGCATTTATAATATTCCCTAGAAGAATGTAGGTATTTGAATGCAGATTGTCAAATTTTTTTCATTTGTTTCTTTTCCATATTTTATCCTTTTTGTTTGGCTGCCTAAATTTTGTTCATGTTTTCCAAGCACAATGAGAAATCCTTGCCATTTTACTGATATAGCTGAAGTAATTCATATTTCTCTTCATATATTTCCATTCACTGTTCTCCCTGATAGACCATTCTGATAGTCTGTTTCTATCTGTTTTTATCAGTTCTTGAAATACCTTCCTTATTACTTTGCTTCTACCAAAGACTTCTTTTGGGAGATTTCTAACATTTTTTTCTTCCGATCTTTTTCTCTTTGTTTTCCATCCCCCATTTATCATTTATCCCTGGTTTGATGTCTAGTCTTTTGGTCTACCTATAATTCCTTTCTTTCTAATTGGGAAAAAAAACCAGTTCTCAGTAAAGTATATTTAGTTTTAATGAAGATATTAAATGACTTCTTCCACAATCTTAAGATCATCTTGAGATGATAAGTCAGTTTTCATGGTTCCTGGGAAATCATATTTACACAGGAGTTGTTGTCCAGCATAGCCAATGGCTAAACAGAAGTTATACTATATGTCCAGCAGCCTTCTGTCAATGAGATCTGTTTTCCTCATTTAAGCCTTTTGTTGTCCTCAGCACCAAATAATATGTGGAGCTTTTACATTTGTCGATTGCATGAGTTTATGACCTGATTCCACTTTGCTTTGATTATTATTGGCAGGCCAGTCTTTTCAAGTTCTTAATCTGACACCAGGTGAAAAACAATAGATTAACAGCTTCTAGGAATATCATTCAGACATAATTAATCCCTGCATTTACTAGTTATACTTTATTTATCAGTGCCATCCCTTTCTGCTAACTTTCTAATCTAACAGACATGGGAGAAAATCCTAAATTTACCTCTCTATTTAGTACAACCAAATTATGTATTTTTCTACTACAAACAGAATTTTTCCGGTTACCCTATTTTATTAAATGGATATTTTGTATTAAGAAAAACAAGCAGTACAAAAAAATCCAATGTACCCAAAGCACTGGATTCGATTTCAATGTATTAATTTCTCTTATAAGAAGAGCATTTCAATAAATCAGGAGATAACAATTTGAATAAAGTAGAACCAAAATAAGTATCACCCATTAGTATAATTGATAAATATAACTACTTCTGGTTAAATACCCATATTACATAGTAACTTAGTAACTTTTTGGTTAAATAAACATCAAATCTTTGCAGTTTAATGTTGAATGTATTTACTTTTACTGAGATTCACTGAATGTCTAATTAGGATGCCCTTGGTAGAGAAAATGTCTTGGGCTCTTTTCTAAGTGTGGGTAAATCTATATTACAGAATGTCTTTCATTTTGTTCAGTCCCAATCTCCTAGGTTGATGGAAAACGCCTATGTGTTGTCTAAATATGATTGACTGATAAACAATTAAGATAAATGGCAGGATCTCAACAATGATATTTGGGTTAGACTTTAAAGTGGAATTAATTATTCCCCAACATTTCCTTGACAAGAAGAGTTTATAGCCACAAAAAGTATACAGGGGCTATAAGAACTTGTATTTCTATATACCCATGGCATTTATGGGCATTTTGTTTGCCACAATTGTATTTCATGTTTTCATCATGATGAATACACCCCATTATTTTTCATAGGCAAAATTCAGCTTATAACTTTCCTTCTTTTATTGAATATTTGGGGTATGTTAGTCTGGATGGACTAGAGAAATAAATCCAAGGAGACTTGATTTGTATAAGAAAAAGCTTTAAATCAAAATTAATTGTATATTAAGAAAACATCTCAGTCCAGTCCAGATCAAGTCCATAAGTTTGATATTATCCCATATGTTCCATACTAGTCTATAAATTCCACTTCAGACTCACACAACACATGCAATGACACTGAATGCAGGAAAATCATAGGGCAGTGGGTGGGAAGTCTGGTGGATCCAGTGGTGGTTCTAGGATCTCAGCACTGGCATGAGTCTCCATATGGCTTCTCTAACTCCAGGGTTCTGGCTTCATCAGCATGGCTCTATGTGTCTTGTCAGCAATAAGAAGCAGAGAGTCTATCCCACCTCCAGGGAGGAAGACAGGAGTGCCAGAATCCTCAGAAGAAGGTAATGTTAACACAGAGACCTCATTGTCTATTACCTGATTAACAGGCTAGACTCCACTCCTTTGCAAGTTGACAGGATATTATATAAGTACCACAGGCCACCCCCTGTCAACTTGATACTCTTACACAACTTTTTAGTCACATATAATTTTTAAACAAACCAATAATAAAATCAAATCTAATAGGATAAAACTAAATTGAAAATTTAATTCTAGAATTGCAAGTTCAAAAAAATGTAATTCAATATGTGCCAGCCTCATTTGAACATAATATTCCCAAAGTGAATAAAACAAAAAATCCTATGCCTAAAAATTTCAGTTAAATGACCACATACACCATAATCCTGTGAATACAATCCCCTACTTATGAAAGTTTGTAAGCCAGCAACTTTATGCCTTTACCCTCCCATTTTTGGTTATCCGGTTTCTATACTGCTCCCTTACAACAACCCAGTGGTCTGAGGAGATAATTATGTTCTTTGATGTGAAGAATCTTCATTCCAGTTGGAGCCTTGTGAGTCTGTATCAATAAGCAAAGTTGCATCAGGAAAGGTCATCCATAATATCAGAAATATGAACCAGTTCGCAGGATCAAATATCATTTTCTGGCCGAGTTTGGTTCTACTCAATGTAGGCCACCTCAGTCTCACCATGTTGCCCATTAGTCGCCTTGCCTTTAGACAATGGGCACTGTCACAGATTATCCACACCCCTAACCCCCTGGTACTAGATCATGAACTTCAAACCAGTCAACCCACTCTTATCTTCTCTAGTCCCTGTGAACCAGGTCCATGGGTGTCAGTGGCCAGACTCAAACAGTTTCTTTATTGCTGTGCTTCTCTCACTTCCACTCAACAAGTGGATGCAGGTGGTCACCTATCAAGCATTTCAGCCTGCCCACAGGCTCCCTTGAACAGTGCAGTGCTAGAGCAGAGAGTTCCTTCCATGGTTCCACTTTTTTCTGTCTCTGGCACAAACCACTAGTTCTAAATTTAAAAACACAAAGGGTTCCCTTTTTTTTCCTTCAATAGGCCCCTAGGCATGTCTCTTCACCTTCAAATGTCCTGAGCACTCAAGAAACTGGGTGGGGCTTAGCTTTTCAGAGCTTCTTTGCAGGCGTGTCTTAACCCATTTAAAGATTCAAATTAATGGCTGAACGCAAGTGGGATTGCAAGCTCTCTATTTTCATACTCCCCAATAATCATTTCTATCAATCATAGTATAATAACAATAGTCAGAAGAAAATAGTATAAGCATAGAACAGCCAGATTTTAATCTGAATTATTAAATTAGTCAAATTCAATCCTTACCTATCTTATCTTAATCCTTATCTGAAAGATTCCATTGATAAAAATATGGCCTTAGGCCTCTGACTGAATCAAGCCAGAGCCAGGCTTTCTGTCAAAATTTTAAGCTTCCGTCAGCCGTTTTCACTAAGCAGCATGGTCTCTGAGAAATTCAAGAGGTGATTTTGCCACCCGAGCTCAAGATTCACACTTATCACAATCATTTTCAGAATTTCACAAAGGATCAACTAAAGACAACAAACAAACAAAATAATTGTAACTTTAACTTCCCATGTTCTTTCCCAGTAAACAGCATGGCCATATCTGACCTCTGGCTAGTCAAAGAAGAACTGCCATGAGGCAGAGGTCAAACAGGCATCCACTGTCCATCTTTATGCTTTGTTTTTCTAGCATCGCACTCCCAAGATACCATAATGTGTAATTCTGGATTGACAAGAATCCTCAGGAGAAAGTCATGCCTACAGAGTTCTCATTGTCTATGACCTGATTGACAGGCTAGACTTCACCCTTTCACAAGTTGACAGGAGATTATGTAACTACCACTTGGAAGAATATAAATTTACTAGTATTTCCTGAGTTCCAATTTCATCTAAGGAAATGAATATAAAAATGTATTATTATAAACCTATTAAAAAGTCACTATTAGAAAAAATCAACAGATTACAAGGATCTACATATAACCTCCTCCCTGCGGGTTGGACAGAAGAGAAGTGGGTGAAGGGCGATGTCAGATGGTGTAAGATATGACAAAATAATAATAATTTATAAATTGTCAAGGGTTCATGGGGGAGGGAAGAACAAGGAAGGAGGAGGAAAATGAGAAGCTGATACTAAGGGCTCAAGAAGAAAACAAATGTTTTTAGAATGATGAGGGAAACAAATGTACAAAAGTGCTTGACACATTGGATGTATGTATGGATTGTGATAAGAGTTGTACGAGCCCCCAATAAAATGTTAAAAGAGAGAAAGTCACGAATAGGTTTTCTCATTAAAAGAAACATTATTTGATTTGTACCAGGGTGGGAGGGGGAAAGAGGGCATGGATATCATGGGTTAGAGGGTAGACAAGTATTAATTTGAGTGAAGGCAAAGGCAGTACACTATAAGATGGAAGTTGGCAAGAAATTATGTAACCAAGGAAAGTTCCTGGGAGATTTTCAAGGGTTAAAGGCAACAGAAGCAAATAGTGTTATATGTACAATCCTACAATAGGTGTCCTTTGAGTAGATACTTGATAGTCACATAGGTTTAACAAGTGAGAGAAAGAGAGAGATTGAGACTACTACCATCTATATATCTATCTCTCTATCTAACTAAGTACTTGTTTATCCTGCAAATATATTCATGATAAAGTGAGCATTCCAGGGACAAAGTTATGAAAACTTCCCAGACAAACCTAAGTACTTTGCGGGAAAGTATTGCCAGGTCTAGAGGACTAAACCTATGGGGACCCTAACTTCAGTTGACATAATTTAGACAACAAACATATTGTTTTACATCTTAAAGTGAGGAGTAGTGACTGGGGTCTTAAAGGCACATGAGAAATCATATAAGGTACAAATATTGTTTTCTACTAATCCAGAGAAAAGGTGATTGTTAAAAATCAAGAGACACATGAAAACAACTAGTCTGCTGGACTAAGGATCCACACAAATATCATTCTCCCAAATCCTGAGACCAATATACCCTAAAAATTTTAAGAATATAACACAAACAGATATATATGCACCTATGTTTATTGCAATGTTTTCCCCAATAGCAAAAATATGGGAACCAAAATCCCAACTAAAGAGGAATGGAGAAATAAACTCTGATACTGGTACAGTCATACAATAGATATTTATGAATCATTAAAAACAATAATAAACGCTACAAGACCTGGATAAAACCAGAGAATCTAATGCTTAGAAAACTCAGTAAATCTTACAAAGGTAAATATTTAATGTCATCATTGTTATAAGGCAAACAAGAGAAGAAGGAATGTGGTTTATGCACCAAGAACAAAACTTTGATAACTACAAGGAGGCCAAGTCTGGGGTGGGAATAGGGAGAGGGGATGGTGGGTGGTGGTGGTGGTGATATTATTTTATGTTCCTTGATGCTTAATACTTGATCCCTTCGACAGCTCGTGGTCACACAGGCTGGTGTGCTTCTTCCATGTGGGCTTTGTTGCTTCTGAGCTATATGGCCACTTGTTTATCTTTGAGCCTTTAAGACTCTAGACGCTATGTCTTTTAATAGCCGGCACTATTAGCTTTCTTCACCACATTTGCTTATGCACACTTTTTGTCTTCAGTGGTTGTGTCAGGAAGGTGAGCACCCACTGATATGGTTTTTAGCTCTTTGATGTCTGACAACTGGTCTCTTCTACACCTCGTTGTCAGCCAAGCTGATGTGCTTCTTCCATGTGGGCTTTGATGCTTCTCAGCTAGATGGCCTCTTGTTTATCTTCAAGCCTTTAAGACTCCAGACTCTATATCTTTTGGTAGCCAGGCACTGTCAACTTTCTTCATCACATTTGCTTATGCACACATTTTTCTTCAGCAATCGTGTCGGGAAGGTGTGCATCATGGAATGCCAATTTATTTGAACAAAGTGTTCTTGCATTGAGTAAGTGCTTGAGTGGAGGCCCAATGTCCATCTGCTGCCTTAAAACTAAACCTCTAAATATATGCACATAGATCTGTTTCCCCACACTCATATAAATATATTTACATATGTACATTCCAGTTTTTGGACCTCTATAAATAACCTTGGTCACCTAGTTCTTTCCTCTATCCTTTTACTTTCCTCTTGTCCCACTATCATGCTCAGTCTTCATTTGGGTTTCAGTAATTTCTCTCGGTTACCTAGCCCTTGCTGACTCCCTACCAGGCCACTCACACCCTCCTTGCTACTGATTTTGGATCACTTATTGCTCCCCTGTTCCTGAGTGGGTCAGCACCACCTCCCTGCCCCCTCATCCCCCTCTCCCATATCCCCCCAGAACCATTGGCCCTGTTGTTTTCTCCTCCAGACTATTTGTCCAGTCCATCTTATCTAGATACATCTGTAGAGATAATAATATGCACCAAAAATCAAGTCATTGCAAGACAGAATTGTATGAGCCCCCAATAAAAATGATTAAAAAGAAGAAAAATGTACAACAAACAATGACTCATTGAGGGAATTGAAATAAATGAGTTGAATCAGAATGTATATGAATGTAAAATTATGTTCTGTTCTGTAAATATTCATCTAATCCTCAATAAAAATGTTTAAAAATAATCCTAAAGAAAAATGTTGAATATCAGAGGTCTTGATGTATGAGTAAGTCCTTCAGATGAAAGAATTATTTATATAATCAATGGTTATTAATGCAAATTTCTAGTTCACCAATTTTTATAGGGGAAGAAGCCTTGAGAGGATTGCTCAAATTCCCACCCCATACAATGACTCTTAAGGCCAAGTATTATGGAGAATCCAATCTATATCCCAGAGTAAAAGGTAGGAGATTATTATTAGGTTAGTTTGGTTAACAGAACTGATCATGTACGGTTTTTCTTTCACAATTGTACTATAATGTTGATTGAAAGGCTGAACTAGAGCTTCATGCAAGTTTATCTATGACTGTGAAACTGAGACTGGAATGAACCAGAACTTTTTAATATTTGTGAACTGGAATGCTAACTAGATTGGGTGAATATTTGGTCAAAGCCCTCATGGAAATGTGTTCTCCCCCTTAGAAAAAAATTGACATTATGAATATTACATAACATATGATTTTCTTTGCAAGGTAAGACAAAAATAGCAGGGTCTAGCTATTTTAAAGTTGATAGCTGACTGCATTGTTTGGTAATAATTAATTGTCACATATGGAACTCTTGAAAGGTATCACCAAGTCTTATCTGCATCTCCCATTCTAGGATTTCTCCCAAGATTTCCTTCCTGGTTAGTATTCTTGATCATTCCTACTTTAAAAAGTCTGCCCTGCTTCGGTGGTTCTTCATGAATCATGACTGCATTTATTTGAACAGCTTTCCCCCAGATCCTGGATGCTTCCTCCCCCCAACTACCATGATCCGAATTCTACCTTGCAGGACTGGATAGGGCAGAGGTTGTACACTGGTGCATATGGGGGCTGGAGGCACAGGGAATCCAGGGTGGATGATACCTTCAGGACCAAGGGTGTGAGGGGCGATGCTGGGAGAGTGGAGGGTGAGTGGGTTGGGAAGGGGGAACTGGTTACAAGGATCCACATGTGACCTCCTCCCTGGGAGATGGTCGGCAGAAAAGGGGGGGAAGGGAGACTCCGGATAGGGCAAGATATGACAAAATAACAATGTATAAATTACCAAGGGCACATAAGGGAGGGGGAAGCGGGGAGGGAGAGGAAAAAAAAAGAGGAACTGATGCAAAGGGCTTAAGTGGAGAGCAAATGCTTTGAGAATGATTGAGGCAGGGAATGTGCAGATGTGCTTTATACAATTGATGTATGTATATGTATGGATTGTGATAAGAGTTGTATGAGCCCCTAATAAAATGTTTTTTTTTTTAAAAAAGAGTTACAACCTCAGAATCTCACAGGGGCAGTTCTGCCTTGTCTTGTGTCGCAATGAGTTGGCATCTACTCAATGGAAATTAGTTTGTTTGCTTTTAAATAGGCTTTGCTCTAAATTGCTCACACTCATGATTTAGTTTTCTTATTTCTTTGTCCATTTTGATACAGTGAATATGGGAATGCATTTAGGAATCTACATTTCTGCAAGCTCTCAGGGGAAACTATCTTAGAACCCCAGTATTCAACCACGTCAGTACTCGACATAAGCAGACTTCGATATGAAATGTTGAGAAAATGATCCCTGAGAGCTCAAACAAAACATCGCAATCTGACCTGACACACGTGATTTCTGTAAACAAAAGCAGTTCACGTTTCGGTCACTCGGCGTTAGTTGGCATTGTTAGTAGTTGCTATTTAAACTTATTGCAGCTGTTTCAAGTTTGCTATAATTTTCTAAGTTTTTGTGGTTTTTTGTACCATTATTAGATAAAAAGCATGGGTCCTACGAAAGAGATTTTTGAAACGTATCATCATGATAAGGAACTGGTTACCGTGCTATCGATATTGTTCATGTTAATTTAGTAAACCCTTTTAGAAAACAGTTAAGGAAATGCCAACAGCAGACCACATTAGACAGATTTTGTGTGTGTGTGGCGAAGGGGGTGGGGAGGCGGAGAAGAGAGCGAGACAGATTCTAGTGAGAAAAGGCAAAGAAGGCAAAAACTGAAAAGCAGCTGCCAGTTGATTTGATGGAAGGGGATCCCCCTTCCAAACAGTGACTCTCTCCACACCTCCTCTCCACATCCGTGTCCACAGATCCAGACCCTCATCAGTCTCAAGGTATGGGCCATACTGTCATTGTTAAAAACTTTTTTAATGTTGTGTTTCTTATTTGAATCATATTATTTAACTCTGAATTTATTTCCTTTGAAATTTCTGTATAGTGTTTTGTATAAAAAGGCAAGGTTAGGGTAAAAGCTTGGTGGTCAAGAATGGATTAATCCGTTTTCAGTTATTTCTTGTGGGAAAAATTTATTTGGGACTCGACTGCTTCACTTGCTCCTTCTGGAATGGATTAGTGTTGAAGTTTGGACTTCTACTGTACTGATAGTGGTTTGACAATGATTTATTAAATGGGAAGGGACTAGCTCATGTAAGCTTCACAACAACTCACTGATATTTCTATTACGCTTGTGTCCTTTTCACAGATAAAGAAACTCAAGATCAAAGAAGTCACAACTGTATAGAAGGACAGACGGCTAATAAATGAGGATATAGAAGGTGAAGCTGGTTGTTAAGAGAGCTACAGCTAAGCCCGATCACTTCTCGGTGAGTTTTATTTTAAGGAGGTTCAGAAGGGTGGATTTGTGTTACCTAGTTAAAATCTGAGTGTGTGAGGGGATTTAGTGAGTGCACACGTGCAAAAGGATAGCTCATCTCCCCTCTCTGTTTCTCTGCCATCCTGAGTGTAGGGAGTTTCCGTCTGCACGATGTCATCACATAAGACTTTTAAGATCAAGGGATTCCTGGTCAAGAAACAAAAGCAGAATTGGCCCATTTCCTAATGGATTCGAATGAAAACCAGTAAGAAGATCAGGTACCATTTCAAGAGAAGACATTGGGGAAGAGCCAAGTTGGGTCTGGAAGGAGCCCACCCACCCCCCACCCCCCACCAACTCCCCACCACCCCGCCTTGCCAAAATGGCACCCCTTACCTTGGCTCACAAGCTGTCTGTCATACTGACTTTAAGACCTTTGCCACCATTTGATCAAATGAATATGTTCTGGAAAAATATCTGGTTTCTTCCTTGGTTTTTACGCTTCTGCATCAAGAGTCTAACAATAAATAATGTAAGGCCATTGGGGCAGGGTGTGGTGTGGTAGAGGATGGGATAGGGCAAGGAAAGTATTCAAAGCAGAAAAGAATGTACATGGAGGCTGAGAGAATGCAGGGAAATATCTGCAAATTGACACTTATCATGGACACTTTAGAAGCAAATTCACTAAAAAGGATATGACCTGGAGGTGAGGAAAAGGAAGTCTCAAATAAGGGTCAAGGTTTAGTTGGGGTAGCAGCACAGTGTATTAACTATTGTTGAAAATGCAAAAACTAAAGGTGGCTAGAAAAGAGAGAAAATTAGAAGGAGAATAGTGTTAGATGCCCATTTGCCAGAGAAGAAAAATGACATTCCAGGTTAACTGTGCTTGGCTCAGACATGGCTGATTATCAGGCTCTTGGGAAAAGGTAGCAGAGCTGTGTATTTTAAATACCATTTGGTACTTCTGTATCCTAAGGGACATATTACTTTTCAGACTTCTAGCCCACCCAGATGTGTCATTCGAGACTTGCTTCATTTCACTGATAGTAGCTGTGGCATTATGGAGTGGAAAAAGAGAGTGAGGTAAAATGATGAGGAAGGAGAGGAGAGAAGAGCTTTTATTTTCACCCAGGATACTAGCTCAATCTTTCTTTTAGGTTCTGTTTCCTGGCTATATTATAACCTGCCTATAATACAGGAAATGAATCATTGGTAAGTAGAGACTTGTAACCTACTTCAATAATGCAGCCCCCTAGAAGTTCCATGAATCATGACACCGCCTGTAACTCTGCTCAACCAGACAAACCAAAGGTGAGGGGCCTGGTGCTTTATTCTTTTTTTTTTCTCTTCATCCTTTACTGAAATTCAGTGATAAAACAACTTATTCAATTTCATTTTGCCCCAAAACTACAAATAGATGAGACTTCACATCTGTTTCGTCCCCATTAGTGATAAAATTACTTTTTAGTTTCATATTAAATCTTTGAGTTTTCTAGTTTTTCTTTTCATGTCTTTAAAGATGGGAAAGTGAAAGTTTCCATGGCTTATCCTAGTTTGAACCACATAAAGTGTAACTACACACCTATTCCAACATTAAGAAAGATAATGGCTAATCATATCTGCTAACATAAACATTATTATGGATCTGCTAGCCCAACTCTTTATACCTTAGAATCTACTGTGTCTGATAGCTCATTGATTGGAAGATACACATTTTAAAGAAAAGGCCAAGGTAGTTTACCAAGAATCATTGAGACAACCTTGTCCCTAAATACCTTGGACAAGGGAAAAATTGAAGGTTTATTCAAACAGAGCTATACATTTCAAATTAATGAGTTCCTATAATTTTTTTGCCAGACACTGAACTAAGAACAATTTTGCAAAATCAGGGTGTCTGAAGATATCCACTCATTAAAAATAGCCTGAGCCTTGTCCTGCAGTAGATATAATGTGGTTAAAGTATATGCCCATTCAGTAGTTATTAAAATGTAAGCAACTCAACATTATGTGCATGCTTAAAATAAACAGGAAAAAAGCTAGCTGTTTCGCACAATAAAGGCAATACGTCTGTAAATTTATTACATAATTTTGTCCTACTTACAACAATGTACATTGATAAGCAAGGCTGCTTTTTACAAACAAATTTGTCACTTCTGGTTGCTCTTCTATTGCTTTCAATAAGAACTGTCAAAATAATTGTGATTTTAAAATGCTATCAGCTGATTTGAATACTCAATAGATTCAATGTATTATAATAAAACTTGCCTCTAAGTGTTGTACTTAGAAGCAAACACTGTATGGGCTTAAATTCTCTGCTTTGCCTGTACATTCCTGCCAATGTATTTACTGGAGACCACTGCATATTCATAAGACTGTCAAAAAGCTTGGAGAGATTTTTACATAGTTTTCCACTTTAAATATTAGGACTTGCTAATGTTCAGTTTATGCAAATCTAAAATTGAGCTCACATTTCTCCCTTATTGCGAGTCATAAATATTTCTACCAAAGACTAAATCCTGTGACTAAATGTGTATGCTAGAATTCTCCTGGGCATTTAGAAGTTTGGGCTCAGAACCTTTCCCTAAAGAAGTGAAATCAAGACTAACCATAGCTTCATTGTCCTGAAGATAAAGAACCAAGCAAGGAAAAGACACAGACAGGGCAGGTATTATAGACCAGCGCTTTCTTACACATGAACCCTTCTAATGACACTTTTTTTTATCCATAGCAGGCTTATGTCCACGTTCGTGTGTGTGTGTGTGTGTGTGTGTGTACACATGTGGAGGAGTCAGGGCTGCTGCATACAGTCAAGTCCTTTTCAGCTTGAGTAGCCCGCTCATTATATATGTGTGGTGGATATTAGATGACCTTCACTTAGGAAAAAGTAATTAACACTGGTTATTTCTTGATTACTAAAATTTTCAGAATCATAAGAAGAATTCAAGAGTTTAGAATTATTAGTACTATTTGGATCATAGTTAGAGCAGATAGCTACAATGGATTTTAACCATAACCAATGTTTTAAATCATTGGTAGCGTATGTGATTTTGTCTGAAGGTATTGGTTTTCAATCATGAATTCTATTCCAGACCTTCTAAACCTCCTATTTCATGCCAGCACATTAGATATCCATTCTTAACGTTCCCAGTGCTCATATTGGCCAATATATATATTGTAAATTCATATTTAAACATAAATTGCATGTGACCAACACCATCACTTCCCCAGATATGCATTTTTTAAATTAACTATATTTTAGGCGAATTATGATTCTATGAGTGCAAATTGATTCTTCAAAGACTCAAGCTATTCACTAAAAAGTAGGTATATATTTGTTGGGAATTTTTAGTGAAACTTTTTACAGTAAAGAAGTTAACAAGATGATATCTGCCAACCCCACAAATTTTGAGATTCTCTGTGCACTAGAATCAGTTCTGGGAATGAGGGTGAGAGAATTGTAGAAGCAAAATGTAATACAAGTGGTGTCTGGATTACAGCAGGGTTCAGTTCAAAGACTTTCTGTAAGTCAGTATTGACTAAGTTAAATACCTATTTTCCATAAGTCTTTGTTATTATTGACTTTTATTATTCATCTCTTTATAATTTTGATTTTAAGTTTTCTTTGAGTTTTGGCAAAAAAGGGTAATATCAGCAAATTACATATCAACATTGTATGTAATACATATTACTACTGATAAAACGAAAGAAAGAGGATGGTTATAAGTAAAGTTCTTCATGCCTTTATTTATTGTGAGTCAGTGACTTCATGTAGGTATGATTTTATTTCATTCCATAGACCAAAGTGTAAACCCCTTTTCTTACTTATGAATGGGCTATATGTTAAATTGTGAGCATAATTTATAATGAAATAAATGTCTTACTTTTGTAATAGAATTTTTTGAAATTATAATTTCCTTCTAGATCCAGTTACTTTACAAAATATAATTATTTTCTGTAGAAATTGGCACAAAGTTGTAAATTTGAGAGGTTGAAGTCCCAAAAAA
Organism: Tenrec ecaudatus; assembly: GCF_050624435.1. NCBI lineage: Eukaryota > Metazoa > Chordata > Mammalia > Afrosoricida > Tenrecidae > Tenrec > Tenrec ecaudatus. The sequence goes on from NC_134537.1 coordinate 105,256,124, forward strand.
GTGGGTGAACATCAATATAAATAGTGGCAACGTTTCAAGATTGGTTGAAATGGGGGATAAACATTTGAAACTTGAAAATTGGTTCTGTGTATAAAGTACCATTTAGCAATGTTAGATAATTGGAAAAGATGGACTCCAAAGTCAGATTTAATGAACAAAAGAAAATAACAGAAAATATATTCAAGTGAGTTAATAAATGGATTCCATGTTGGAATCATATAAAATGACTATGCTGAAGGCTTACATCAGAGTATCAAATATGTAGTGGATGAAAAAAGACTTCAGAAATTAAGAACTCCTCAACACCTGTGGTGCACTAAAATTTTATTTCCTCATAATCTGTTGTGCCACTATTTGTCCTCATTTCTACAAAATCTCTAAATATTACTTTTATGAAGATAATCCCAATGGATGAGTGCTAGAAAACGGTATGTGCACCTTCAGCATCCAGTTTTATGGTGTCAAACTGGAATGAAGTATATATTCCCAAAGTATGTTGGATTGTTCTAAAATTGATTGTGGTGATGATTACACAAATCTTAGTACGATTGAACAATTAAATCTTTTGGTATGTGAAGTGAATTCTAGTAAAGCTATTGGGTTTTTTTTTTAATGCATATTGGGTTGGAACTGGCAGCTAAATAAGCGAAAATGTTATATAACTGACTTAACGGCTATCAAGTCCTGTCAAGAAAGATTGCAGGCAGTTATGAATTGAAGGTACTCTGCTTGCCACATTAATGGAGGTAATGACTGAACTGGAGTCTAAGCAGAATCACTATAGTTATGTTGTGGAAATATTAACCGGCCTTTTAGGTCTGGAGGTACATTGAGATGTCACTCACATTTTGAATATGAAGAAAATAGTTTTTTTCCCTATCATACTATCTGCTGGTAATGCTTCAGAGGAAAGTAAAGTTACTTTGAAAAGACCTTGACCTGGGAGTTAGCAATCTTGTTTAAGGTGCTACTATATAGATATAGTTCTTGGTATCAATATAGGTATAGATGTTGATATCGATAAAACTCAGTGGAGAATTTTTTTTTACTAGAATTCACTCTTAAGAATTTTCTACTAGAATTTATTCTACCAGAAGCAGGCTCAGTGTGAGAATAAGAGCATCCTCAAGGCATCTGAATTTTGTTTTTCCCAGTGGAGAGAGACTGAGGCCTTAAGAATGACCATTTTCTCCACTTAAAAAAATTACTATTTATTTACTTTTTAATTAAAAGATCATTTTATTGGGGACTCTTTCAACTCTTGATATAATCCATCCATTGATTTCATCAGGCATGTTTGCATATATGTTGCCTTCATTCCTTTTTAGACTTTTATTTTCTATTGAGCCCTTGGTATCAACTCCTCTTTTTTTCTCTCTCTACCCACCTATTTACTCCACTCTTGAGAAGCTACTTTTGGTACAACTGTTTGGCAGAACTGTAATATTATTACCCCATATACTCGTGTTAGTCCAAGTTTTTCAGCACATTTTTAATGCAGTTTTTGTGGTAAAACTAGGTGCCTCAGTTGATATTCAGGTCAGCTTACACTCAAGTATTTATGAATATTCTGATATATTATTATATAATATATATTACAGGGATAGCTCTGGAGGTTCAGTTTATACCTGGTAATATCTTTACCTGAAGTGGGTTAATGGATCTATTAGCACCATGATGTTATGTGCCTGAACTATTTGTTAAGATACTAAAACTACATTCACTCTGTTGTCCCCTTCTGATAGGGGGAAGGAGAAAACATTCACAAGATATCTGACTGTCAGTTAGGCCTGGCAACATGCAGAGGAGGTATAAGGATGAGCCACTGGGCACCCAGGGGATGCCTGCTTAGCTGAAGAATGGCCAGTTGAAGCACTGGTCATCCTCATTACCTACACCTTCCCCTTTAACTCACTGTCTTCTGATATACTAGTGTCCTTGCTGCATGCTATAACTGAGCGCCTGTACAATTGCTCTGCTCTTTACCTACATTGTTTGTTGAGGCCTTCCTCGTTTTTGCTGCCTTTCAACTTTCCCAAGCATGATGTCCTTCTTCAGGGACTGATCTCTCTAGACAACATAGCCCAGTATGTGAGACAAAACCTTGCCATGATTGCTTCTAAGGGGAATTATGAACATACTTCTTCCGAGACAGATTTATTATTTTGTTTTGAATTTCAGCAGTCCATGATATCCGTGATACTTTCAGTGTTCTCTACTGGCATCATGATTCAAAGTTAACAATTCTTCTTGGATATGCCTTATTCAGTGTCCTATTTTCACATGCAAATGAGGTGATTGAAAATGCCATGACTTGGTGCACCTAAGCCCTCAAAGTAACAACCCTGCTTTTCAATAATCTAAGAGATCTTGAGCTATGCCTTTGCTCAATGCAGCCCCCTTTTATCTCTTGACAGCTGCTTCCATGAGTCTTGATTTTGGATAGATGCCAGTCAAAAGTCCTTGATAACTTTAGTTATCTGGTTTAGAACTCTGGTTATCACGATGTTACCTATTGGTCCAGTTGTGAGGATTTTGATTTTCTTTACATGGAGTTGTCATCTAGACTGCAGTTCTTTATTTTCATCAGCAAGTGTTTCAAGTATTCCTCTTTCAGCAAGCAAGGTTTTGTCATTTACATATTACAAGTTGTTATTTAATCTTCTTCCAATCCAGATGCTGAATTCTTCCCCAGATAATCCACCTTCTCAGACTCTAAATTCCATAAGAGCAGGGATTTTGCTTTGGTACTTTTCCATCCCCATCACCTTGAGAACTGCTCAACTCATAGTAGCTCCTCAGTAAATATTTGTTTATCTCCATGTTATTGTTTATGACATCAGTCTACCTGCAGCGACTTCCTTTAGACCTTTCTTGTATTGATCTCCCACCTTCAACTTGATATCTAATATTCATATATTTAAGACCCAGTTGAAATATAATTTCTTCCTTCCCGATCTGAAAAATATTTCTCTTAAGGTTGTTGCATATTTCTAGCATGGACCTGAATGCTTAGAATAATGACAGCAAGCATACCTGTGACCCTCATCGAACCTTGTCTTACTGAGGGCTGGGCCTGTTTCTTCACTGTGTAATTAGTGTTCCCTGGGACTAAGCATTGTACCCCTCTCATCTCACTTAATCTGCACTAAAACCCTGTTAGCTAGTAGTTCTATTATATTTTAATTTTATAAACGAAGAAGCTAAGTCTTAGACGAGTTGAGTCCAAAGGACTCTAGGACACTAAAGGCTGTGTTTACAATGGAATCACAGATCTTGGAAGTCACACTTTTGTATTGCTGGCACAAAGTATAAGTAAATAAGTGAAAGAGTAAAACTGTTTTTGAAGCCCTAAATTGTGAAATGAGTAAGAAACAAGGGGACCATTCAGACTGGAAAGAGTCAGGATCTGGGGAAAAGAATGTTGCTAAGGAGATGGGGCTTTAACCTCGGGAACAAAGCAGAAATCCAGTGGTCAGAGTTAGGCCAGAGGTTAGCCTGCCTAGCAATAAGTAAATTCATTGAAGCCACTGGTGTGTATGCCTAGAATTTTCTAAATCCCCATTGAGGTCAGAATTGCTTCCAGAGCCTTAAGAAGATAAAATCTATGTCAAATTGTATGGCCCCAAACCCTAGAATAACCATTAATTGTGACCTTGTGAATGTTTTTGAAGGTACGTGATATCTTTGTGCTTCTGTTTTCACACTTGTGTAATGAAATAATAACACTTATCTCTTACAGCCCTTGTGATGATTAACCCTCCTACCACCTAAGCACACACCAACCCATGTAAGTATTATAAACTTGTCAGCCGCACTTACCTTTAGTACTCAGTGTGGGATCAGATGAATCCAGCTATACAGCATGGTGAGTTTCTAACTCTGACAATCCACTGTCTGTCTCTGAACCTCAGCACAAAAATTAGTCCTGTGCTTGAGCCTGGAAAAAAGAGTATTCTCCACCCCCATTAAACAATTGTGACAAAATACTGATGATAAAATCAATCATTATCTGATGTTATTATGATAAAAATATGATTTGGACAACTCAATCAATACATAGCATGCATGCATTGTCTGGATAACTGTCTCCACCTTCTGCCATGCTCTTACATTGGACACCAGCTCTCAGTGTTCTGAAGCGAGTTCCCAAAATACCCACGAACCTGCATCAGAGAAGTGTCTCCAGAGTGAAGTATAAGCATTGGTCCTGAGGTTGCCAAGCAACAAGTCATGTATCCAGTATGTAGTTAACTTCCTGGAAACATTAGCAAAGGCAATTCTGACATGCCTGGCTCTGCAGGTGTGCACAGGTTGGCTTCTAAGACATTACCTTACTTCAGGCCAAACTTTATAGTGAATCATCTGAAACACCACAAATAATTTTTCAGTCTCCTTCCATTTAAATGTAACATCAGATTGGATGAATTAAACAGAATCTTTTCATATAAGAAAATAAATAGCAATTGCTAAGAAATAGTCTACCTCTATGCCACTTCTAATCATTGCTTTCAAGTTCCTGTTATTTTTACACTTGCTAAAGTAAATCTATTGATAAATCATCAGGGATAATAATTATTCTATGACAGGAATAGGTTTATTAGGTAGTTGGAGATTTAAAGCTTGTATGTGCTATAGATACTGTAGTGTAATTTTTTTCTTATTTATGGAACAATTCTAAATCCAGTACAAGGAAGCATGTCCTTTCATCTCTTTTGTCTGAAAACATTTAATTTGTATGCACCCATCCATTAGTCAAAAACAATTTGATTGTGGCATATATTATTTGCCAGGTATAATTCCAGGTGCTGAGGCTATAGAAATAAAACAAATGCACTCTCTAACCTTAGGGAGTGTTCATTGTATTTGGGCCAAGAGAGACACTGAATCCACGAAAGATAGAAATTTTAGTATTGATAAGACAGGGATTATATATACACCAATGTATACAGTGTTTATAAAAGCTCTATGTAAACCCTAAATAACTATTGATATTAATACAAGCAGTTGTGAGAAAAATAAGGATAAGGTTAAGGAAGATTGTAATGTAATTCCTAATTCAGAAAGAATGGACAGGAAGATTATCTATGAAGAGATGTGACATGAGGAGAAGCCCACAAGAAGTGAATGAGCCAGTGATGTGGATAACTGAAAGAAGATTATTCTAGGCAAAAGGTAATAATAGCAAGGACCATCATGGAAGACACATGACCAAGAAAATATTAGTGCATTTCCATTGGTTTAGCACAATTAATTAAATAGTAGATGTGACAAGAACAGAAGATAAGATAGGCCAGAAGAAAGAATAGCCTGGACAAACATTGAGATATTTTACCCCAAAAATGCCATATAAATTCTCTTTTATTCATTTTTGGCAACTGGTTCCACATGGAGTGTCTACTGAGCTTTATGCTGTCTGGCATCATGGTATTTGATACAGCAGTTCTTACCAGTTCAGAGGGTGGCTGGAGTCAGGGTTCTTGTTCTCAGAAAGAATTATTTCAGAAACAAAGACAGCTGGGACATTGTAGCTGGTTATGCAAGAAGTTTTGCCCTGCCCAGGGTTAACTGCCAACCATCACTGTGATTTCTGTTGGTCTCATGATGGGGAATTCACGCACACCCTGACTTTGGTGTACAAAGTGCCTACTGCATGCAGGCACAGTAGTCACAGCAGCAGTAAATAATTAAGACAACATTATTTTCTGCAACTAATCAAGATAGCTTAAAGACAAAGGCTTGATTTCAATGTAATGTATGAACCAATGTATTTATAATTAAATGTGTCCTGTTTCAGTACCCCTTTTTATTTCATTGATTCTATTAAATCTCATTTCATGTATGTCATTTTTAGATCAATTTTCTCAAATTAATGGTCCACTCATATAACCAATTAAGTAAATTTTTGATAATCACTATTTTCCCCCAAGAATTTCATTTAACATTTTGTAAACTATGTTTTGACATTTGGCTGATTTTATTACATCAGTCAACTATATCAGAATAGATTACTAGTAATTCATCATGTAAAATACCACAGATACATTCAAACATATCTATAATAACACTTCTAATATGTTCTTTTGGGACTTAGGAATCCAAAACAAATCAATTTTGTTTGATTTGCATTAGATATTTTAAGAAAATATATATTCCTAATGGTATTTTCAAATACAAAAATAATTAAAATGATTTAGATTCTGTGACTGGTCTACTATTCTCCATGTTCAAGAGTTAAGACTTTGTAATTCCCCATGATTTGACCTAACATAATGTTATCCTCTCCCTAATGAACTGTGCTATTATCAGCTAATCAATTGTGAGAATATTAGGACAGGATACAGCCCTAGCCTGGGTCACTACCCTCATACTACCTAAGGAAAAAAAATTTGAGGGCATGGCATGCTTACAATGTAAGTGAAAACCACAGAGAAACTTACGTGCTTTCCCCTGGATCTGTGTCCTACACCTGACTCTTTGGATGCTAGCCAATGGCCTGTCATGCTGCCTTCCACTCTACGGTCATCAGTAACCTGCTGCCTGACCTGTTAGCCTTGGATTCGTTGTTTCTGCAGCCACAAGACTGACTTTTTGAACTTGAATTTATTTGGTTCTGCAGCAAATAACGTGTTTTCTTCCTGCCAATCTTGAGTTCATCATCTATCACCAATACTACCCACCCCACCCTCCAGCTACACAAGTCAGGAGAAGCTTCCAGCTTAACATATGACGTAGGGGCTTGGAAAATGCCTGAACTTGGACAGTTTTCCCTTTTTAAAAATCACTTTGTTGACATAGATTCATCCCTCTATTTATATATTTGAGGTTCATTGGTTTTGATTCTCTAGAGAACCCAACTTAAGAGGAGCTTTATATATAGTTATCGCTCTCATATACTATATTGACTGCTTTATATAACATTTGAGCCAAGGGACTATGAGCAAATACTACTTTTATATATAATGGAAAGAGAAGATGAAGGGTTTTTAATTATTGGAATTTAGAGTTTAGCCTGAAGCATTAAGAAGTTAATAACAAATATTTGATTTTAAAGTGAGCAATTATGGTCAAAGAAACTTGTAGAGAATGATTTCAGATAGGCCAAAGGTAAGAAAATCTGTACATTTATCAAAATTGCCATATAATTCTTTTCTACAGAAACCTTTTCCATTATGTGCAATTGCACAATTCTACTCATATATTAAGTTGTTCAATAAATCCCAGAAGTCACTTATGGTGGAGTGGCGTCAATATAAATGAAAGATTTGATTGTCAAAATTAAAAGAATAAATCAAAATGATAACATAAATTATGTAATAGCAAATTTCTACCAATAAACTAAGCTCAGAGCAGCATAGAGGCCAGTGTGAACCTCAGCGCTAAAGTGCTTAAGGTCAAAGTTTATCTAAGGCTCATATTAGCAAGTGACCTCGACTAATGTTATTAGTAGTATTACTTAATGTCTCTGTGCCTTGGTTACTCATCTAGAAAAATTGGACTAAACTAGAGCCCTGATTGCATAGTGGCAACCCTGAGGCTGTGATCCTTATGGTTTGGAAGTTCAACACAACCAGCCACTTCTCAGGAGAAAGATCAGGTTTTCTACTCCGGTACAGCGTTTAAGGCTTGGACACTCACAGAAGCAGTTCTATCCTGTCTGATGGGGTTGCTCTGAGCTGGCAATGATTTGATGGCAGTGAGCAAAACTGAAATCTGTTGTTGACACTTACTGTGATGATTAAATTATTTAATGAATATATGTGGAATGAAGGTATTTCTGATATTAAATGTATTTTATGTAAGTCTTAGCTGTTGTTATCATTAAATAGCTGCAGTGGTGCTTTGGGAAATTTTTGGGTTTCAAATCAAACATTCGGCAGTTCAATACCACCAGCTGCTTTTGGAAACCCTCTATGAGGTCTCTATGAATCAGACTCAAATGGATGGCATTGGATGTTGTTAGCATTACACTCATTAATTTTACATGGAAGGCAAAGCAAGTGGAGTTTAAAGTAGTTCGGAGACCAGAGGGGTCACATAATGCAAAGAATGTGGCTGTCTCTAGTGAACAGGAAATTATACAAAACTGAGCTTATGAAACATGCAGCACTACCCCAGTTCAGTGTTGGTATATCTTCAAAAGGAATCATCTACCGTGTGAGCACTTATTTCCAGAGGAACATTTCAAATTCATTTATTCCATCATAATAGACATAGAGAAAGTCAAGACAGGGAGGTATTTTAGAAACAATGAAACCTAACTGATCACAATCTTTGACATGAATCAGAGTCACTCCAAACCAAAACCAAACCAATAGAGACCCAGTATAGGGCAGAATAGAACTGCCTTGGGAAACGCCTTAGAATTTCCAAGATTGTAAATCTTTATACAAACATGCTGCACCATCCTTCTTCCAAAGAGAAACTTGTAGATGCCAATGTGCTCCACTAGCACCAAGGGCAGTAGTTGGAAACCATTAGCCTGACATGGTGAAAAGTTCAAGCAATCTTCTACTTTAAAGTTGGTGGCCTAGAAAACCCTGTGGGGCAATTAAATATTAGTTGTGCAATCCACAGCCTTTGTGTCACTGCAGGACACAATTCTCCTTTTACACTTTAGAAATGGAGGTGTATGGATCGGAAATCGTGTAGACAAGTTCAGACTCCAAAGGACACCTTTGGGACCAGGACCCTGGTTTCCTTTTTCCATATTAATGTTTGTCCACATCACATGAGGTGTGCAGAGGATAAGAAAATTTGCCCACACTCCACTTCCAATGTACAGAGAGCTGTCTTCTTATAGACTCTGAGCATGCATTAATAGCTACCTCTGCACCTACATCTTGAAAGAAAAGATCTGATCTGTTTCTCAGCATTAGAACTATTTGAAAGTTTTGGAGTCAATTGCTAAATAAGCTTCCCACATCTCATTTTATTTTTAAAATCATTTTATTGGGGGCTTATATAACTCTCATCACAATCCATATGCACATCCATGGTATCAAGCACATTTGTACATTTGTTGCCATCATCATTCTCAAAACACTTTCTTTCTACTTGATCCCTTGGTATCAGCTCCCCATTTCCCCCTCCCTCCCCACGACCCACCCTCAAGAACCCTTGATAATTTATAAATGAAGTATAAGTAAATCAATTGAATGTAATGCAAGACAATAGGATCTGTCAGCCTCAAGTTCAAGTGATATATGCATCAGCATAGAGAAGCTGGTCTCAAAGGAACCTGAAGATCTTGCAACACTATCCATGAGTTAGCTGTCCCACAGGTACTGGAGCTCACAAGTTGGGGCAGAGAACTAGCTAAAGCAGCCACAGTCTGGTCCGATCCCCAGAAAGCAAGAGAGAGAAGGGTGGGCCTTGTTGAGCCATTTATCTCTTTGCCTTCCAATCAAACTGTGACCTTATTAATCTCACATGTTCCTATTGGCCTGGTTAGCACTAAACCTACCTATCACAACTTTATATTTTGTTTTTATTCATAATGAATGCATGCTCATTAAGGGAACATGGGAAGTATTACTATCTTCACTAAATTAAGGTATACAAAAGGTAAAGAACTTGTCTTTATCAGTAGCCAGGGAAAACAAAACAATTGCAGTGGGAGACTTCTGGGAAGAAGGTTTTGGGGTGAAAGTGATGGCGTTTGGGGTGAAAGTGATGGCGTTGGGAGCTCTGTGAGTAAGCGCTGGTTTGTGGGATTGGAAGGTTGAGTGTGCAGGCCAAAGAAATGTGCTCAGGTCTTGTCAACACACCAGGGCTCAGTCTTGGACTTGGGATATTCTCCCTTGCCCTTCTGTGCCCTAGATGTACAGCCTGAGAGCCCATCCACACTAAAAGGAGCCACTTGCACCATCTGTCCAATCATGATTCCCAGTAGCAGCATGAGCCAGCTGGGTCCCAACAGCCTACAATGCTTATGGAGCATGTGGTGGTTACATAATATGTTGTTAATTTGAGAGGATTAAGAGTCGAGGGTTGGAGTTTAGCTTATCAATCAGGAATCTACCCAGAAGATATAGGAAACAGAACGTGGCCAGACAGCTGCTCTCCAATGTTCATTGCCACACAGTTCACAATGGCAAAAAATTGGAAACAGCCGAAATGCCCATCAGTAGATGAATGGAGTTAAAAAGTCCTGGTATATATACCAAATGCAATAGTACGCATCCCAAAAATTAGTGATGAAAAGATGAAATGCCTCATCTCTTGGAAAGTGTTGGAGGATACATTACACTTAGTGGTTAGCCAAGCACAAAAGGTCAAGAAAAGAACACACAATCCATGGGTTGAGGGCCAGATACTCTGGCATGAGCCAGACTAAACCCAATGATTCCTACATCATCAGCTCCTGTGCTGAAAGGGATCTCCCACCCTCCTGCCCCTCCCCTCCCCCTTATGCCTTCAAGGTCCGCAAAATGGTGGGGGAAGAAACACACTATCTCCAAAGGAAAGGAAATGCAAGAGTAAACCCACACCAGAGTGCCAATCTTTGAGAGTGACGTTCCTGCTCAGAGCAGCTGATCCCCATCTCGAGATAGGACATCATCTGCCTTGTTGACAGCACCACAGAGGTTGGCCCTGAAGATACATTTCAGGGAGTCTGGCCCCTCTGCCCCACCCACATGAGGAATACTGGTTGTACACTTCTGACTTGGAGGGGGAGGGGATTCACAACATTTAGCACCTCATCTGAACTGGTTGGGGATTACTCACAAGAGGGCCACACTGAAAGTCTAAAGGACACTAGACACTACAGGAATAGCAGTGGGGGCCTACGAGTGCTGAAGACCAAAAGTGTATATGGGTTGTTAGGTATGTGTGCCCCGGGATATTGAACTCTAAAAGAAAAGGGTCTGGATTGGTCGATTTTAACATGTCCTTCTTACTTTTTAACAGAGAGGCATTCATCTGTTCTGTGTCAGTATCTCTGTTAGACTGGGGACTATTTGTATGGCCTTTCTTCATTTTAATTGTGTTGTTGTTGGAGTTTATCTATACAAGATAGGCAGGATAAGTGAGCCTACCTGGAGACAGCAACAAGACCAGTGTTTTCTGGGAGTTATGGCAGGGGAAGATGCAGGGGGATGGGGTTGAGAGGTGAGTAGTGAGCCAATAAGGATGGGGACAGGGGAATAATAAAGTTGGTGGTTCCAAAACTGATGGTGAGGAGGGCACAGCTTTTCTGGTCCTCTTTGATCACCTGCATTGTGTCTGAGAGGTGAATGATGGGTAAACATGATAGTGGAACAGGAGCAAAGAAAACAAGAAAAAGAGGAAGCATGAAGAAAGAAAAAATGTAAATATATGTGTAATTGTTTACATATATATATATATATATATATATATATATATATATATATATATATATATATATATATGTAAATACAGCAAGGAAGTAGATGGACTTTGGGTCTCTACTTAAATCTTATCAGTACAAGAACGGTTTGTTCTAACAAGGTGGCATTGTATGATATGAATTCACCTTCCCAATACCATAGCTGAAGACTAAAGGGATGCATAAGCAAATGTGGTGAAGAAAGCTGATGGTGCCTGGCTATTAAAAGGTATAGCATCTGGGATCTAAAAGGGTTGTAGTTAAACAAATGGCTATTTATCAGGAAATCACAAAGCCCATATGGAAGAAGCACACTAGCCTGTGTGATAATGAGGTGTTGACAGGAAGAGGTATCAGAAGTTCAAAAACGAGTAACCAAATAGATGTGAAGAAGCGTGGATGTAGTGGCGACCCCAAATCCACCTGTAAGATAATTGGACAGTCATTCTCAGAAGGGCTACACTGAAGGCACGATAAATCCAGGGTGTCGTATAGCACTGATGAAACACATATCTATCCTCTAGTTATTTAATACTACCACCCCTTACTATAATATGGTTTTTATTTCTTTTACCTGATTAATCATGTTAGATTTGCATGTGTTCATGTATATAATCAAGATTGATACATGAAAGCCAAGATAGGTAACTCTTCACTAACAGTAACAAAAATAATGGTTTCCTGAGGGTATGGGAAGAAAGGGGGAGTATTGGGGGAAGGGGGAGCTGATAGCATTCATGATTGTATAACCCCACTCCGGGGGAGCGAACAACAGAAATGTATGTGAATGGACATATTATATGGTATAAGATATGCCAAAAACTAATTAAATGAAAAATAAAGGTTCGTGTGGTGTAGGATAAGGGAGGGAGTGGATCAAGGGGAGCTGATATCAAGTAGTTCAAAAAGAAAAAAATGTTTTGAAACTGATTGTGGTAGCCATTGTAAAATACTGTTCGATGTGTTGAACTATGGACTGTTATGATAACTGTGAGCTCTCCCAATAAAATGGTTGTATTTTAATTGTCAATGCACTAAGCAGAAGATCTATGGTTTCTGATCCAGCAGTTTCATCAGGGGTGGATTATCCAATAAATAGACTAAACATAGGTTTACTTGTTCTAATCTTTATTATGTGGCATTATATGGTTTTCAACAGTACTCTGGGTATACTATTCATTTCAGGGAAATGTGGGAAGGTGCTATGAAGGAGAGAGACAAAGAGATACAGAGACAACGAGACAGAGACAGCACAGCCATACTGCAGAATAATCTTGGATTAGTTGGATTAATTCACTGCATATTAGTAAGTAAGTGCATGCTTACTTTGCTCATGGTTCATTTGATACTTCTTTTGAACATGATACTCAACTGTTTCATACTTTTAACAGGTACCAATTTGAATGAGCTTCTCACATGTGTTAATCACTTGCTCAGAAACATAATTTTCAACTTCTCTATAGTGTTTCCAGGTACTATTCAGATTCAAAGCCAACCCACCTGATCAAACTGTTGTATATTACTTTCTTGGCACGATCTTTTTGGGACCCCATCACCAGGTTTGTCTCACGTGGAATTGTTGGGTGGCTTCCAGCTGCCAACTCTTTAGTTAGCAGTCAATATGTAAAGATCCAGAGGTGGGGGAGTGGGGGGTGGGGACGGGGCTTGGAGACTGCAGGGAACAATCAGCTTCAGAAATAACTTTCTAATCATTTATGATGATTGCCTGCAAATTCCTTACTTACAGAGTGTTAATCTGGTGGTGGTTATTATATGTAGTTACAATGCTGCTTGGCAGCCCTTTCCTTCCTTCACGTGCGCCCCAGCCGTCACTCGGTCCATAACATCTCATTAACTCTGAAATCCTCACTCACCAGATGCTCCGCACACTCCTGCCATTGCTTCTCATTTTCAAATAAAAAAATTCACATACTTAAGTGTCAAATAAAACAATCAACTTCAACTAGCATTTGATCTTAATCAGATAGATGAAATAGATTTTATTAAGACACATTTTTCCCCCTCTTCTAACAGGGTAAATGCTCATGCTGGCTCTTTGAATATTTTGTCAGCATAAACAAGTGAGACATTTTGAAGGCCTTGACATTTTTTTTAATCCAAGGAAAATTCATTTAGCTCGGACCCTGGCCATACTCTTGAGTAGTTCTCCCCTTTGCACCAGGTCTCCATCATTTGGCTCAAAAAAAGATTTAGCACAAAATCTGGCACAGAATTAGGTCCCAGTAAATATTAGCTAAAACTGAATGCTTTCCTGTTCTATTTCCAGATTAAAAAATAGAGTTGTTCAAATCCTCCACGCAGGTATCCATGGTGACTGATACTAATCGCAAGTTAGGACAAGGCAGGCTGTCAATGGCAAGAGCTCTTGCCATTCGTAAAATGGCCGGATGTCAAGAAGTGTGGCATAGCGATGAGGGGACACAGGCTTCATAATGACCAAATCTGTTTTATTGTTCTTGAGATATTGCACAAAAAGACAGCTTCCTGCTGTCCATTTCAGACTTGTATTTCCTATGAACCAGTACTGGGCCTGGGCCAGCGGACTGCTGCTGGATTTGGAAAGAAAAGTCTTTATTATAAGTACAAAAAGATAGAACAAACTTAATACTCTCCTCTGGGTGTTTTCTTTCTCCCAGAGATAATCAGAGGGAAAATCTAGCCAGGATTTAAAATCTGTGTTCTACTTAGAAATGCTAATCAATGGAGTGTCTTTTGAGACTTTATCTGATGATCAGTTATTCATGAAGGAGAAGTCATCATGCTCTTTTATAAAAAAGAAGAATAAAAACAAACTCTAACATTTAGCAGTGATGATCACCCATTGAGAAAGCAGAGCTTGGTTGAAATGAAAATTCATGGGCAGTGTATCAATTTTATTCCATATTTTCTGAGACAAAGGGTTTATGAACTTCAAATTTTAGTTTTTTAAAAACCAATCAACTTCATGGTCATGAGTTTGAGTTGTTTTTGTTTTGGGTGAAGGGTTGGATAAGTCTCAATAGGGTACCATAAATTTCCCAATCACCAAGTACTTGACGACTACTCAGGACCACAGTAAAATGTGGTAGAAATTTGAAAAAATGAAACACCTACTAGGCTTGGACTTTTGCTTGTTTAATTCTTTCTTGGAGTGAAGAACTCTATGTTTTGTGGGAACATCTTTAACTGTAATGATTAATGTCATCACAAAGAAGATATGTAGACAAGAAATGGGGAGTTAAAGATCCAATCTACACTCAGAAGCCAGTTCTTGTGCTCTGATCTTTCTGTTACAGAGGAAAAGTGCCCCATTGTAGTTAGATTTCACCATAGCAACATATACCTCTAACAAGTGGGTTTTCACTCATACATATAACCAGTGAAATCAGCAAATAATATGTTTGTTTTCCTGATCCAAACTTAAGAAAGGGCAGAAACAAAACCAAAGAGTCTCAGAATAAGACAAATCAAAGTAAAATGAATACCATGTATATTCTTGTCCAGCAGAGATCTAGATTCCCCGTCTCAGCTTCTCTTCGATCTCTCTTAGAGTTCACACCTTTGCTTACTCGTCGCTGGCACACTGGTCTTCCCACTGTTCCTGGAACACACAGGCATGTTTCCCATTGGTTGGCTGTTTATTTTGCTCACAGTGCTCTTCCAACTGAACCCAATATTGAGACTTGCATAGAGCAAATTGGACCAGCCTACAATTCTTACATACTTTTCTATTTATTGAAAGATTCTATGATATGTCTTCTTTTATCCTGTTATATAATGTGCTTATTCATTTTGATCATTGGTTTTCCCTCTCAGACTTGCTTAACTGTAAGTTTTATGGGGGAGGGGATCTTTCTGTGTCTTGTTCATGAAGGACCCCAGGAGTACCCAGAACATGCTGACTCTAAGTAGATAGTCAATAAATTCATGTTGAATAAATGGACAAATATAACAAGCTAAAAGCTTGATTAAATAAAATGTATGTCAGTTAAGAGAAAATAATACCTATAGGTTTATTATTACTACTTATATTTTCTATCTGCTGCTCATAAATATTTTTATAGGCTTATTATTACAATTTTTTCTCTGCTGCTTATAAGTACTCTACAACCTGTTTGAAAATTACTATCATTGTCTTCTCATTACCTAATCTATCGGGCAGTACAACTAATAAAGATGATCTAAAAAATTAAATATGGACATTTTTTAAAATATGGATCCAAACACAATTGGATTTGAATTTTAAGTTTGCCATTTGCTAAGCAGTTTACTTTATCTTGGAAAGGCTGTATTTCTCATTAAGATGACAATTAAATCATCCACATCCCAAGGGCATTGTGAATATAAATGATAATATTTATATAGTGCCTAACTCCGTGCTAGGTGGAAACTTCACAAAGTAGTAATGTGGAATACTGTCAGTAGGGAGTGATGCCAACATGTAGTCCATTGGTCCAAAGCATGCCATATGGCTATGCCAGAATCGGGACAGTGGACGTGTAGTCTTTGTGCGCAGGAGCGAGGAGCACAGGTACTCGTGAAGTGTTCGCAGCTATAACTCTCTCGTACCCGATATCTGGAAACGTGCTCCGTGCAATTTTGTCAAGTTTTGTAGGTTCCTGAAGCTGCAGGTAGATGGAATGCTTAGTATAGTCTTGTTCAAAAGTAGAAGTCAGCCAGTAACACTTTTTAAAAAAGCTTATTTTAATTATGTACAGAAGTCAATATAGTTGATCTTCTATTTTTAAAAATTTCTTACCTAAACATACATTCTCACTGTTTCCTTTATACCTTTTGTATCTATTTTCTCTCATTTGTAATTTTTTTCACACTTTAAACAATAATTTTTGAAGCCAACCAAAGCCAAGCTCTCCATTCTCTTATCTACCTGCATCAAGTAGGAGGCTTAGTTTCATTCTATGGTCTATGTATAATCTCCAAAATGGTGTTTTCAAATGTCTGTCATTCATCTGAATTAATATATTAATTGCATATATAACATTTATTGCTATTTTCAAGTGATATGCCAGCCTGAACAAATTCATAACTGAAAAGATCATGACTCCACAAAATAGCTTTCCTACATTTTTCTCACACAGTCACACTGTGCCAACGTCCATCCAGTCATACACGTTGGGGAAGCCTTTATTCATTTTTCCCTGTAAGATAACATTTCTGATTCATCAGCAAATCCTTTATTTTAACCTTTATAATATATCTTGCATCTTAGTACTCAATTTCCTTTACTGTCAGTATATGTGAGAGGTTTCCAAAAGCTCAGTGAAGAATAGGATTTAAAGATAATGGAATTTTCCATGAAACTTTTAAAGCCACCCCTGGTGTCGTGACAGTTCCTGGTTGGTTCTTCTCCCGGGTCTCTGTGGCCCCCAGTGGATGGTTATGCAGTGGCATTCTGCAGACAGGCTCTCTCCAACACTAGCAGAAGAAATTGGTAACTTTTTATTGACATCACCATCACACACAAATACTACAGGCTAGAAGGCTGAGCCATCTATGTGTTTTGAAAGATATTTAGTCCTCCTCCAGCTCTCAACCACGAGACCCATTAAATGTTTCTTTTGGGGTGAAAATATTTTCATTACTTGTTACAGCAGTGGCCCCGATAATATTTACCAGACTGTGCTTGATATTTCACTCAGCATAAGACTCATCGTGTGGAAGATTATGACTGTATCAATCCATAGTGTTCCACAGGCTATTTATCCATGTTTTCACTGATGGGTATTTATTTTCCGTCTTTTGCTATTGTAACGCACGTTGTGATGACGTCAAAACCAAACCAACTCACTGCTATCTAGTCACTGCCAACTCAGAAATTCAGGGTGGAACTGCCCTGTGAATTTCTGAGACTGTAACTCTTTAAGGGGGTAGAAAGCCTTGTCTTTCTGCCTTAGAGCAGTTGGTGGTTTTGAATTATGTACCTTGTGGTTAGCAGGCAAATGCATAATTAATATGCCACCCATCTTTATTACTTACTTGCTTCTCTCTCTTGACTTTGAGGCTTCTTGTGCACTGTTCTGTTTTCTACTAGATAAAAATAAATAGGAAGGTAGAAAATATATGTAAGAGGACTCATTTCCTTTCTTACTTAGGTTTTATATATCTCTATATATACACATGTATATATGCACACACACACACATATATATATATTTCTAATTTACTAGAGTTTATTTCTCACAACATCTAAACCTGTTGATGTTTTCTATTTCCTAATCCAGTACTAACACCTTCATTATCCATTGCACTCTTTAATATTTTTACTATATAGCTAGTTTCATTTATTATGTTCTCTATAACAAAAATAAGATGCATGAGGAGAGGAACATTTCTTATTCATATTATAGCCTTAGGAAATAAAATAATTCCCATAATATTGTGTACTACATAGAATATTTTTGAATGAATATGTAAGCAAACAGGAAGAGAAAGTTTTAGGAAATAAAATGATCCTATATTAATAATTTTTTCTATTAGTAGAACATCTATATGAAACAAATAGAAATGTATATTTAATGTTCAGAAGGAATACCTGATCTGGAAGATACATATGGACATCTGCATGAGCACAATACTTGCATCGGTTTGCAAGAGGTTACTTATAAAGAACATCAAAATTAAAAAGAATGAATTAAATTATTATGATAAAATAAATAGAATATCAATCTTTATGGGCTGGGAAAGATATAGAAAATAACCAAAGAAAATGCTCTAAAATTGAAGAAGAGGGGAATAAGCGGAAAATGACATGAAGAAGAAAGAAAAAGAAAATGACTGAGGAGGGAAAAGTAGATGTGATTATAATGGAGCTGACACCCACTCAGAAGTAGGGGCTAATTTATTGCCAGGCTAAGTCAACCAGCTCTGTCAGGTTTTTCACTTAGTTGAAAAAATGGAGGATTTATGAAGGTATCCCTCAAATTTCTATTATCTCACGTGTTCAAACATTGCTCAACCTCCATACTTCTGTGGGCCTTCTACTTAGAATGTATTTGGGTATTTGTCAATGCTGATGCCATCCAATGATCATTTGTGAGTGATATCAATCACATTTAAAATGTCCCCAGATGTCTGACAAGATGAAATACGCACATTTTTGTTGCTCAGAAAATACAGCAACTAAAGTAAAATATTTTTCAAATGTTGCAGAAAGAGATATTGTTCTAATTGTTTTATATTCCAATTTGATTCCATAATAGTCCCTTTAATTTTCAATATTCTTTCTTTTGGCACATGATTAGATCTTTGTGACTCACAAAGTGCTTGAGTTTTCTTTTTCACTGATCCTATACTTTATAATGTTTGGTAAAGGAAATCACATAAAGGAGAGAGGCAATGTAAAAGAGGAAGCAAATAATTAGAGCGGGAGGGGGTGTGTAAACTAGAATTAGATTGTGTTGACGTATATACAAGTTTTAAAAAGCGACTAACTATGGACGTATATTATAAGGGAATTTTATATCAATAAAACGATATAGTTAATTAAATTGAATTGGGGGAAAAGGAGGAAGGCCCTCAAGAAGATGGATTGATAGAGTGGCTGTACAAATGGGCCCAAGCACTGGAACAATTGTGAGGACGGCTCAGGACAGGGCAGGGTGACATTCTGGTGTGCATAAGATTGCTACAAATTGGAATGCACTCAATGGCACACAACAACAACAAAAAGACTTTACCAAGCGGACGTCCTTCTCTTGCGAAGGGTCCCTCCTAACAACATGACTAAGTGCATATGATGAAGTCCCACCATTCTTAAAATCGCATAGTCTAAATATTAGTAGAGGCGTGTAACTGTTTTTTTCTCATTTGATTCATGCCACATCAGAAACTTAAGATTTTTACAGCTTTACTCTGTCCATGTCATTAAGCAGACTCTGTTTTAAGAAAATTGGTTGTGTTAGTCTGGATAGACTGGAGAAACAAATCCATGGACACACATATGTGTATGAGAAAGATATTTATGTACAAGAGCAATTGAACATCGAGAAAACATCCCAGCCCAGTCCAGATCAAGTTAATAGGCCCGATACTAGCTCATATTTCTGATATCAATCTATAAAGTCCTCTTTAGACTCATGAAACACATGCAATGATGCCAAATTCAGAAGATCATAGGCCAGTGGATAGATAGTCTTTGGATTCAGTGTCATTGGAAACATCTCAGCGCTGGCAGGGGTCTCTCTGTGGCTTCTTCCACTTCAGACGTCTGGTTGCGTCCATGTGCCTTATCTTCTGCAATGTCTCCCAGGGAGTAGCAGAGAAAGAGAGAGGTGTCTTCCACCTCCAAGGAGGAAGTGCCAGATTTCCCAGAATTCTCAAAAGGCCATGTCCACAGACGTCTCATTGGCTATCTCCAGATTGACAACCTAGACTCCACCCCTACAATCGTAATATTTAAATTGATACTAAATTAGATGACTACCACATAAGTCTTATGTAGTTGAATTATTAATGCCTTCCATCCTGAGGTATTCATATTTCAGCACAGGATGAAATAAAGTTCCATTGCTATTCGTAAGGTTTTCACTGGCCAACTTTTTTAGAAGTAGATTACTAGAATCTCCTTCCCTTTGGTCTTAGTGTAGATGCTCCACTGAAATGTCTCTGTTATAGTTGACCTTGATGGTATTTGAAATAGTGATGTGCCTAGTACCACAAAAACCTGTCTGGCACCATAGTGAGACAAACTGACAGCTGAGTGAAGGAAGACATTCCGAAATTTTGTTGGCAGGTTCCATGGAGTCAGCTTTTAATCATATAGACAACAGAATTAAATGCTGCCTGGTATGATATTGTCTTCACAGTTGTTATGTTTGAGCCCATTACGGCAGCCAATATGTCAATCATCTTTCAAGGGACTTCCTCTTTTCACTACACTCCTATTTCGCCGAGCATGATGTCCTTCTCCAGAAACCCATCTCTCCTGATAAGATGTACAAAGTACATGAAATCATGTCTAACCATTCACACTTCTAAGCAGCATTCAAGCTGGACTTCTTCAAGAAAGATTTCTTCCTTCTTTTGGAGTACCATGGGGCTTTCAATATTCTTTGACAGCACCATGATTCAGATATATCACTTCCTCTTATTCAATGTCAAACTTTCACATGCATTTGAAGAGACGGGATATACCATGGCTGGGGTCAGGCTCACCTCAGTCCTCAAATTAATGTTCTGGGTTTTCAACACTATAGAGAGGTATTGTGCAGCAGATTTTTACATTGTGATGCATGCTTCAATCTCCTGACTTTTGCATCCATGAGCATGGACTATGGGTCCAAACAAGAAGACATCCTTGACAACTTCCAATTTTCTCCATCTATCATGTTACCTAT
The DNA here is from genome assembly GCF_050624435.1 of Tenrec ecaudatus. Lineage (NCBI taxonomy): Eukaryota > Metazoa > Chordata > Mammalia > Afrosoricida > Tenrecidae > Tenrec > Tenrec ecaudatus. The sequence continues at coordinate 105,276,833 of NC_134537.1, forward strand.
TAGTCAAGTTATGAGGATTTTGGTTTTCCTTATATTGAATTATAATCTATATTAAAAGCTCCAATTATTGATTTGCATTACCAATGCTTCAAATCATCTTCACTTTCAGTAAACAAGATGGGTCAAGTTCATATTGCAGGTTGTGAATAGGACTTCCTCCAATCCCAATCCTACTCTTCCTCACATAAAAAAAAAAACAGCTTCTTTGACTGTTTGCTCAGCACACAGATTGAATAAGGATGATGAGCAGATACAAGCCTTTCACACACCTTTCCTGATTTTAACCCATGCCTTATCCCATTGTTCTGCTACCACAACCCCCCTTGATCCACATACAGTTTCCTCATGAGAACAAAGAAGTGTCTGGAATTCCCATTCTCAAGACTGTCGGATTCATACAGTCCCGTGCCTTTGGTCACCCTGTTAGTGTTGGAAATACCAGGTGTCTAGCGTTTAGCATCAGAGCAACGTGGAAGCCACTACTGCATGACAATCTGATAGATACGTGGTGGTATTCAACTTCAGAGTAAATAAAAATGGAATTGAAGTGGTCCTTTAAGTAGCAATCACAATCTACTTTCTTGTAGTTGATGCCCATCTTCTGATAATCTAATCATTCCTTGCCCCTAAGAATGTATTCATTAGGTGTAATGACCAAATGCCTACCCCACCCCCACCCCTAAAACAGACTCAATCCCTTTGATTAACTCTGACTAATAGTGATCAAATAAGTCTTTCATTTTGGTGGGGTGGAGGGGTGAATGAATTGTTGCATAAATTGCAGTATCATCTGTTAAGTAGTGTAGAAATATTTATTACTCATCAGTCTTTGAAACAAATGAAAGACAGATAAAACAACTCCTTAGTTCATGAACATTTGGGTAATTTTTCACTTTGGGCTAGTAATAAGATATTTTAATGAGGATTCATATACAAGTTGTTATGAGTTGAATTAAAATGGTAATTTGTATTCAGCCTTGGAATAAATATAAACAAGGTAGAATTATATTGTTTTGATGTGCAGTGGCAATATACTTTATAATACTTAATTCTAGTAATAAAATTTACCTTCTAAATATTTGCACATATTGAGTGAGTCATTTCTTATATAATCTAAAGCAAATCAAATTTACTTCTTCATGAATAAGAAGATTCTAATAAAGAACTCAAAAGTAGCTTCAGCAGGTCTGTCAGTTCCTTCCTCCTCATATTCCAAAAAGGCCGTTTACGCCTCTTCCCTGGGGAGGAGAAAGCAGGTGAGTAGGATAAGAGGGGAGGAGCAGTAGTCATGAGGATGGATTTTAATCTACAAAGAAAAATGAATTAGGAAAACATATTTGTTTTGCCAATAGTTGAAGATATCAAGTGATGAGAGTATACCATTAAATATTCGTGTACACATTATTCACACAAAATAAAAAACTACGACCACATTGGAACTACTATTTATCTTAGACAATATTTCAAAATGTCAGACATTTGAAAATGATATGGTAAATATAAAACATATGTAATTTAATAGTTAATTTTATATATCAGATTTATTCATGAAACTTGCACATATTTCTTATAATGAAAACAATTTTAACTACAAAAATGTGGTGTAGTCAATTATCCAACTCTAATAGTTTTAAAATTTATTTTTTGGTAACTTTATTGAAACACATGGGTTATCGGTTTTGACATATAGTAACAACACACTTTGAACAGAGCAAAACTCTGTCCAGTCCTGCCCTGTGCTCCATATTGTTGTTTTATTTGAGCTCATTGCTGCAGTCACTGTGTCAATCCATCTAATTAAAATATTTCGCCTTTTACATGAGCTTCTAGTTTCCTCTCATGATGTCATTTTCCAGGCACTTATGTATCCTGATAACACATCTTAAGTATGTGAAAGAAAATAACCCCCAAAAAACCTTTTGCTATCCTACATTCTAAGGATTATTCTGGGTGGACTTTTTCCCAGAGAGCTGTGTCTGTTTTCAGCCATGCACGGGGCTTTTGGTATTCTTCCTCAGCACCCGAACGCTAAAGCATCAGCTCTTCCTCATTCACGGTCCAACCTCTCACGTAGGAGGTGAATAAAAATACCCTGCCTCATGTCAGCCACACATTAGGCTTAAAAGCGGCATCTTGTCCATGAACTGCTGCCACTATTTTAAAATAATTTTCTGTAAAATTCTAATTGCACGTGACATTGATAATATTGCTGATATTTTCCATTTTGGGTTGGGTCACCTTTCTTCGGAACGAGTGAAACATGGAAGTCTTCTAGTCTGTCGGCCAAGTTACTATCTCCCCCCACTTTCCCGAACCTTTGCTTTTTGATAATTCTTAAAGCGTGGACTTTTTCCTTCAGTAGTGTGATTCTCAATCACATTGTATCTACTGAAGTTGTAGATCGACTAGATCTACCATTGATTGGCCAGATACTTGTCTTCCAAATCTCTTGCCATAGTGAGTGTTTTCATTGCTTGATCAACATAATAAAAGATTTCAGTTGCTATTCCATCAGTTCCTGCGAGTTTGTAACAAATGCCTGCAGTGCAGCATGGCTTCTTTCTTCAATGCCGTCAGTTCTTGAGTATATATTATTTCTTGAAGTGGTTGGAAATTGACTAATTCTTTTCGATATAACAGCCCTCTGAATTCCTTCCCCCTGCTTTGGATCTTTCCTGCATTGTTGAATATTTACTAATGGAATCTTTCAATGTAGGAACTTGAAGTTTGACATTTTTTTCTTCATCTCTTTCAGCTTGATATATGCTGAATATATCATTTTTTTAGTTTGTTTTTCTAATTCTAGGTCTTTGAACATTTCACTCTAATGCTTTATCTCCTTGAGCTATTCATGGAAATTTTTGTTCAGATCTTTATTTTTATAACCAAGGCTATATTTTCCAATTACTGAGTCTTCCTTATTGTTTCCGTTGTATCTTTTTTGCATATTTTATTAATTTAATACTGAAGAAGTTGTTTTAAATCCTTCAATTTCTTTATCACTGGCTTAATTGGTTGATGAGTAAATATGAGTAATACTTGTATTAACTCAATTTTCTTATAAATATATATTACTCTTATGACATAGTGCATGTTGCCTCAAGATAGAAGGTAAAATGTTTGGTTTTTGTTGTTGTTTGTTTTGTTCATGATGAACTCAACCCCATAGCTCTTGAATTTGTTATAACTCAGCATAATCAACCGTGTAACAGTCTGAAGCAAAATGGCCAATAAAAGTCCATTTAAACTTACAATCTATCTAGACTCATACACACACACACATATACTTGAATACATACATTATTGGGGGGATTTCTATAGAGAAACCCATACTGATACAGTACCTACATATACAATTATGGGATCATGTGACCTGGGTATGTAGTAGTTACTCAGTAGACTGAAACCACAATGTTGGCAGTTCCAAACCACCAGCAGCTCTTCAAGAGAAAGACCTGGCTTTCTACTTCTGCTAACAGTTACAGTCTTAGAAACCCATAAAGGGGGTCAATGTCAGATAATATTGACTTGATGGTAGTGAGTTTGCTTTGGTATGGTGACTATATTTTCATTTTTGAAGAGCTACCAAACTGGGGCTGCTAACTGCAAGTTTGGCAGTTGAAATTCACTGGATACTCTAAGACTATCTGCCCCCATGAAGATGTACAGGCAGAGAAACTGTTCAGAAGATCTCTGAATTAGAATTTACTGAATGGTAGAGAAACTGGTCTTTGGGGCCCAGACACATGTAAGCTCTAATTTCTCCATATCATCACCAACACTTGCTATCTGCATTTTTTAGTATTGTCATCTTAGTGGTTATGAAGTAATATACCATTGTAGTTGTGATTTTTATTCTCTTAAACACTAATATAGTTGGACATAGTTAAGAGTTTCCAATGTCATTTGAATAACATTCTGTAGTCAGATAAATGATTTTCAAAAGTTCACGCTCTTCTTGCTGGTGATTTTGCAGTACAAAAATTTTAATTTTTTGAAGAAATATTTCTTATATGTTTATTACAATATTTTAATAATTCTTATTCTTACAATTAGCTTTAAAATCCCACTTAATTTATTTTTTCATATTTGATAATAGTTAAATCCTACTTTATTATTTCACATCCAACTGTCCCAACATAACTTGTTTTAAAGAGCATATTTTTCATCATTTAATGATTTGTGTACCTTTGTCAAAAGCCAATTTACCTTCATTGAAAGGGTAAATTTGTAAACTTTGTATCACCCTCTTACCTATATGGATGTTCTCATAGTATCTAGTTTAATGTTGCTTGCTAGTAAATTTTGAAATCAGCAACTAGTCATCGTACTTTGTGTGTGTGTGTGTATGTGTGTGTGTGTGTGTGTGTGTCTGTAAAGAGAAATATTACTTTGACATATTTTCAGCATTAATAGATCAAAAGGTTAATCTGTTAAAAAGCAAAGACAATGAAAACATATTTTAAAATAGAATTATTCTTAATTGTAAACCATGGCTCATTTTCTGATCCCATTTATAAATATGACTATATATACTTTGAACCTCTCTGGGGGGACCATTTATAAATTTGTTAGAAAACTCTATTTTAAAGTATTTTTAAAATTTAGAGTATTAAAGGTTTAATAATAACAGCTATGCATTGTTCTAGTCAATAATACATATACTTACTGGTGGCTGAGTGCTTGATCTATCTGTTCAGAAGTATGTGGCCTGGCAGTGTGATTCTGTAAAGATTCCTAGAGAAATCCTTTGAGGCTATTCTACGCTGTCCTCGCGGGGCCACTATGAGGTGAAATCATCGTGAGGGCAGTGAGTTGGGCCACAGGTAAGAGAGAGATGTCACCAAGTCAATGGGCAGATCTACTGTGAATGAAACGGTGATTTTCTGCGGTAGTATCCATGCAAGTGAATGAAAAATAAGATAAAAATCTAATTTTATCAAGACAGAAATTTGGGGGGGGGATTATTTAAGTAACGTGTCCTTGAATATGTTCACAGACAATTAATAAGATATGTATTTATTAATTTACTACAGAAGACAAGACAAAGGGAATAACAGTACCAAATAATTGTCAGTTTTAGAAGGACTATGAAATGTCTTTACTAAGTTTAGGAGGAAATTAGGCACAGATGATTGAATATAAAGGAAGAGGAAAACAATAAAGAAGAAGAATATTGATTGAGAACAAGTTAAAATCAAATGTTGGAATGATGAGGTGGTAAGAGGTAGATAAATATTTTGATAAATGAAGGACCAGACAGCCAATTTGGACAATTCGGATATGAAGTGGAGAGGAATAAATCATTTAGTGATATTGATGAGCAGTATTAATAGTTCTATATAACTTAAATAGTATGTCCTTGATTTATATAACATTGGTATTTTATTTTATCCATCAGATAGCAGAATCAGAGGAAATGGATCATTGATTTTCCCCCCCACTAGAATGGAAGTAGATGAGATGAGAGCAGAGGAAGATCAAGGGGTTTTCTGTTATCTAGTGCTCCAACATGCTCTTGAGTACAGAGAAATGAAAGTGATGGAAAGAAATGAAATAAGAGAACCGAACAGAACAGTTCAGACAGCAGCTTGAGAAGTCAACATCAGTTACACAGTGAAATGTACAAAATCTTGGATTTTAGAAAACAAAAAGGAAACAACGCACCCAATGTTTCTCAAGAGGGAAGAACTGAAGACATAATTGAAGGCTTAAGGCACAATACTAAAAGATTTTGTCATCAAGGTGATGAATAATGCAGAAGCATCAAAAAGGATGGAGTGAATACAAAATCACTATCGCAAACTGAAGTAGTCTGTGTTCAACAGGCTCAGGAAGTTAATAGCCACTGATATTGAAAGAAGAAGTTCAAGTTGTATTAAAGATATCAGAAAATACTTGCTCCAGAAATCATTGGTATTCCAATCGAAATGTTCCAACAAACTGATGCGCCTCTGGAGGTCCTTGCACAATGACAAATGTGGAAGAGAGCTGCCTGAACAATGGACTGGAGGAGATTCCTGTCTGTGACCATCTTTCCAGAAGATGGCTGGAATTACCAACCGATACAATTTATATCACACACAAGTACAATTTTATGGAGGATAATTCAAATATACTTTTAGCAATATATTTACAGGGAACTTACAGAAATTCAGAAGAGGATACAGAATGAGGGATAGTATACTGATACCAGTTGGATCTTGGTTGAAAGGCAAGAATACAAAAAAAAATTATTTGTGTGTTTTTTTAGTGTGCAAAGGAATTAGACTGTGCGGACAGTAATAAACTTTGCAATAAAATAGGCATTCCAGAACATTTCATTGTACTCAGGTGGAACCTGTACACAAACAAAGAGACAGATTTTCCACAAAAAAACCACACAAAGGGATTAGAAGTGGTTTAAATTAAGGAAAGGTGTGTATGCGTGCTTTGTATTCGTTTACCATAATTATTCAAATTGTATGCTGAACAAATAATCTAAAAAGAAGGTACACAAAGAAGAACACAATATTTGTTTGTTTGTTTAAACATATCAGCAGGAAAATCAGGGAAAGATCGGGGGGAAACTGGACGGCATCTAAGTAAGCATTAAAAGGAGTAATTAGGAAAATTATTAAAATGTTGAGTTTGTAAAAAATGTAAGGGACCCAAAATATACCGGTGTTCGACTGGGTTGACCAGAAAACAAATCCAGGGACATTCATATATGTATAAGAAAGAGCTTTATATCAAAGGGTAGTTGTATATCAAGAAAACATCCAATCCCAGTACATGATAAATTCTATAAGTCTGATATTATCCCATAAGTATGATACTAGTTCGTAAATGTCTGTCAGATTCATGCACCCACATACAATGATGCAGGATGCAGGAAGATCACAAGCCAGAGGATGAAAAGTCTTGTGGATCCCAAGGTGGTGGAAACATTACAAGGCGGGCGCAGGTCTCCGCATGGCTCAGTGTGTCTTGTCAACAGGAGATGAAGCAGCGAGAAGGAGCGCTTGCATGTCTCAGCAAGTTTCTCCATGCCTTGTCAATGGGAAAACAAAGGCAGGAAGAGAGAAGTCCCCAGAATTATCCTGAGAAGGCCATATCCACACGGAAGCCATATCAGGCTGTGACCTGATTGATAGGCTAGATTCCTGTCACGCTCAATACCCTCAAGTTGACAAGAGATGGTGTAGCTACCACAATACTTAAAAGAGATACATAGAGAGATAAGTTAGGAATAGTCTAAGCAAGGACCTGCTTACAGTTTGTCTAGGAGAGAAGGAGCAAATGGTTGTGGAAAGTATATACATGATCACAGGAATTAGCTTTCCTGGTATTGATTATGAGTCATGGGAAATGACTCTGTATTTCACTAGACTCCTACCGGTAATTTGGAATAAGATCTAAGGCAATTCATAGTTAGGAGTTTAAAATAATTTACTAGTGAAAATAGGTAGAACCACCAAATTATGGGCTTTAGCTACACGTAAATTATTTACTATATTATAATTTCATACCTATTCTCACTACAAATTAATCACTTAACATCAAAGAAAGACTTTCTGTATAGCTTTGATAGTGTTCATAAGCTTGAATTGGTATATTTATTTTTAATATTTGAAAAAGTGAAATCTTCACCATGAAATCATGCGAATTAACTTAGCAACAAGCATGTTAAAATAAAATATGTTGGGGTCCGTAAATATGATGTAAAAGGTGCATATGTAATATGGATTCCTTTCATAGCTTACATCTCTCTCCATTTATTAGAAAGCATTGGCAACACAATAGTCTCCATAAGGGCCCATATAAGATATGTCCTTGGCATGAGTGTTTTACTTTAACCTCCAAATGGCCTGTTTTCTAATAATAGCGAAGACCTGTCTGGGCTGGGTCGTGAGTAGAAAATATTTTCAGACAGCATTTCACTATTGGCTCGCCGCAGCCTCCTATGATACTGGTATACCCAGGGAAGGGAGATTGAAATTTTTATGAAGTTACTCCCTTTTGATCTTGTAATTTAAAGTCTGAAAGATAAAAATGACCAGTACCCCACAAATATCACCTGCAAGGCTTGCAGAGTTTTAGTACTTCATAAAACTGCAATCAAGCCCCCTCTTTCAGAAGGAAAGAGCTATCAGCCTATCACGTGCTGTTTACAGCCTGTGGTCTCGTCACCTGGAAGAACTGGCACCCTGCCAGCAGCAGGGAAACGGCAGGTTTTGGTGTTCCTCTATCTATGGGAATGTTTTTATGCACCAGGGAAAAAGAACATCCTAAGCAAGGTACTTCTCTACCAGGTAAACAGCGTTGTGATTTAATTTGCTAATTTTCAAATTTGCTTTGGAAAATCAAAGACTACCTGTAAGCTGTCAACCTGGAGATGAAGCTTATTGTTCGTATGCAAGCCTGTTAGCGTGCTTTGAAATATTAGGTTTACCCAATGTAGGTGGGAATGTTTCCTGCATATTCCATGAGCAAAGCAAAACAAGAAAGTGGCATTGATGAGCCATGGTCTGGCATGATTTCCACGTGAAAGCATCATTGAAAGGGGTCATTTGGTTAAGACTCATCACATCTCTTATGTCTGCTTAATGAGTCAGAATCCTGCATATTTACTCGCTAAGTGGAGTCAGGAATGGAAGTGGAAAGAGACTTTCTGAAAATGAACATGTTCAGACGAGGGAAAGTATCCACCATTTGTGAAATAGATTGTGTTTTTGAGCCAGAGACACGGCACAAGTAAATGAGCCCATTGTGTACAGGATAATCTGTAAGCTTGATTTTTGAGTTGTCCTTCTGGCCAGAACTTTTGTCTGGAAACATTTTGGCAAGGCCAAATAGGTCAAAGGAATGAAAATGAATATCCCAACTAAAATGGACATATTTTGGAGCAAAGTGGGTTATAAATCACCTTTAAAGTACCCTTTAAACTATTTTATCTTTCCCATTGGATTTTAAAGTTCTTGAATGTGATGATAACTTACTGATACTGCTCCCTATGGATTTTTCATATAACCTTCTGTACAGAAAAACTTGAACTATCTCCATATCCACAACCATTCACACTTCCACTATTTCTACTTGCCAGTAAGATTTCATCATCAAGCTATTTCAGGCTGAAAATGCAATACCCATCATCATTATTTGACAGGCCTTGAGTATTTTCAACTGCCATGAAATCCCTTATTTATTCCCAGGAATACCAAATGGAGCTATAACCTCTTCACAATTAAGAATACAGGGTTCAAAGAGGAGTCCGTGTCTGTGTGTTTCCCTATTTTGGCTCAGTTTCCCTATTTTGGCTCAGCTGACGCGTGCTATTTAGATGACAGCTCTTCCATTCCACCACAAGTATCTCTTCACAAGGACAGGTTTTAGATGGGATGACCCGCAAATAAAATCAATATTCCCTTGAACACATGCTCATTTAGCAAACACTCGAATGGTTGGTGAGTAACAACAGCAAGAAGTCTTCCTGCAGCCTGTGACAGAAAAACACGTGGCGACTTCATTCTTATTTGGAAGCAGAAACAGTAAATCACAGTCTGTTTACGTCACACTTGTTGGACCTCGTCCCTAATCTGAGCAAGTCCATTTTCAGAGCGCCTCTTCCTGACTTGAGTTACTAGAGGCTATCTGGTAAAATTCAGACTTATTTAGCACATCTAAATGATCTAATTGGTTTTAATAAAATGACCCCTTTTGGAATAAATGTTTCATAAACATTTCCAGCACAAACTTGTCCAGGCTTATTTTGGTGATCAACTTCATACTACCCATGTGCTCTCCACGGTGGTTAGATGCAGCCCAAATATTTCTGACTCTAGTGACTGTATGCACAACAGAATGAGACACTGCAGGGTCATATAGCATCCTCTTGGCTGTTCTTATGTTTGAGCCCATCAATGCAGCCACTGTGTCGATCCATTTTGTTGAACATCTTGCTCTGTTTTAATGGCACTCCGTTTTACCATGCATGATGTCCTTCTCCAGGGGCTGGTTTCTCCCGAACACCATGTGCAAAGTACATGGAACAAAGTCTCACCATCCTGGCTTCCAAGGAGCTTTCTAATGGTACTTCTACCTAGACAGGCTTGTCTATTGTTTTGGGAGTTCATGGTACTTTCAATATAGCAGCACAGTAATTCAAATGCATCAATTCTATTTTGGTCTTTCTTATTCAATCAATGCCTAACTTTCATGTGCATATGAGATGACTGAAAAAAACATGGATTAAACACACCTTAGTCCTCAAAATAACATCCTTGCTTTTCAATGCTTTCAAGAGGTCTTGTGCAGCAGACTTATTCAGCAGGTCTCTTGAGAACTGCTTGAAGCCATGAGAACTCTTGAGGCCATGAGAACTGATTGAAGATCCAAGCAAGGTGAAATGCTCTCCCCTAGCCCCCAAATAAAATAGCCTATATCTTAGTCTGAGGTGGCTGTGATGATGGTTTATCCATGGTCTGAGGTATCTTCATGTGCCAAACCAGAAGAAAACTCAAAACCTCTTTCAAGGAACAAACTGCAGGTATAGAACAGAGATATAGTTCCAGGAAAGTGATCTTTTGATAGACTAATAACTATAATATTTACAAGTAAACAAATCACTGCTAAGGAAGGGTGAAAAAGAAAAAGAATGACAGAATCAAGACCTCAAGGAATTTTCAAAATTGACTATAAAATGTGTGAGCCCAATTATTATTCTTAAAAAAAATGAACTCACTGTCATAGAATTGGTTCAGACTCATTAGGAACCAGAAAAAACAGAATAGAACTGTCCCTGTGGGTTTCTGAGATGGTAATGTTTTTTTTACAGCAAAACCTCCTTTTCTTCTAGCAGAGCAGCTGGTGGTTTCAAATTACTGACCTTGTAGTTAAGCAGCTCAAGTCATGATACACTACACCACAAAAAGGAAGAAAAAAATCTCAATATCGCTTAAACAGAAAGAACTCAAGAAAAAAATCAAAACCTCAAGTTGCAATATTGAAAGATTCTATGGGCAAAATATGGAATAATGCAGGAAGCATCCAAAGATGTTCAAAAGAATGCATAGCCTCTTTGTACCCAAAAGAATTATCGACACCCCAACATTTCAGGAGGTATTATCTGATCAGGAACCACTGGTACGGAAAGAAGAAATCCAAGATGCACTAAAACATTAGCCAAAAATAAGGCTTCAAGAATTGATTTAATGCTAATAAAGCACTGAGAACATTTACTTATCTATGCCAGGAAATTTAGAAGACAGCTACTGGGACAATTGGAAGAGATTCATATTTTTACCAGTTCTAAAGAGTGGTTACCCAACAGAATGCTCAAATTATAGAACAACAACATTAATAGTACATGCAAGTAAAATTTTACTGGCCAACTATTGTCTATGGGAAAAGACAACGGAGAAGCATATCAGCAGCTAAAACCAGGTCTGTGGAACAGACCATCAATTACTCCTGTGTAAGTTCAGTTTGAAGTTGAAGAAAATTAAAACAAGTCCATGAGAGCCAAATTATTACCTTGAGTCTGTGCCACCTGAATTTCTAAAACATCTCAAGAACATATTTGCTGCATTGAACACCAAAGGTCATTAAAAATACCAAAAAATAAAATAAAAGATCAATGTAGATGTCAGAGAGACTCTCAAATTTTCTCTTAAACATTGAATAACTATGGCAAATGGGGGAAATTATTAAGTCAAAGAACTGAATAGAATATTTCAATGGGGAGCTCAAAAGACACAGTAAAATATTCCAATGAAATGTGCAAAGGCCTAGAGTTAAAAAACACAGAGGAAAGCCTTATTCAGAATATTTTAAATTGAATGAATTGAAGAGAAAATCAATCTCATATCACAATATTGAGTCTATGCAAAAAATATTGAATGATGCTGGAAGCATCAAAAGAAAATGGAACAAATTACATAGTCATTGTGCTAAAAAAGAACTAGTTGACATTCCACCATTTCAGGAGGTATTAAGTGAGAAAAAAACCAATGGTACTAAAGGAAGAAATCCAAGCAGAAAGCAGTAGCCAAAACAAGACTTCAGGAATTGATGTAATAACAATCGCAATGTTTCAACAAGTTGATGAAGCACTGGAAGCACTTAGTCATCTCTGCAATGGGATTTGGAAGGCAGCTACTTGGCCAATTGACTGGAACAGATACATATTTGTACCTATTCTAATGAAAGGTGACACAACAGGATAGTCAAACTAATGAACAATATTGTTGACATCACATGCAAGTAAAATTTTGCTGAAGATCATCCAACAATGGTTGCAGCCGTACATGGACAGGGAACTGCCCGAAGTTTAGGTCAGATTCAGAAGAGGACAGGGAGCATGGGTTTCTAAGAGTCAGAATCAACTCAATGACACCTAACAGCAGCAGCTGCAACAACGTCTCCACTCTCCGAGAGCACAGTGATAGACATAAACAGATATGATTTATTTATTTACTTACCTCTGAGAGTGAAGGTAATTTTTTACTGCTCTCTAGATGTCTTATGATTAATTAGTTGTTTTTGTTCACTTATTTAGTTGTTAGGAATTCTAGAGTCATCAGATGAAATTACTGGCAACTCTAATCTTTGCTCTGTTTATCAGTATGCTGTCTATTGGTCCAGTGGTGGGAATTTTTTGTATTATTTTCATTGAGTTTTAATCCATGCTCAAGTCATGGTATATTGTAGAAGCTTATAATAAAGAAAAATTGAAACAGCATTTGTGTGGGAAAAAAAGCCAGGAAAGTTACAGAGAAATACGGCTAAAACCATAGAAGAGCCTTGGGAAAAGTAATATTTACCTAAATATGTCCCATTTATTATTTTCTTGTCAAATTCTAACCTCAGTAGTAATTATTTCCAGTCTTCTTATCAGCCATACCTTTTGATTTATCTCTAAACACTACTGGAATGCAAAGCCTAAATAATCAATTTGAGTGTTTCTAGTCTTCTGAATGCTGTTAGATAGGGTTTCAGTGAACTCAGGAGTTTTCTGAGCGGCGCATATTTCCTAGTAAATAAAGGGTTGATGGATTCTGATCACTTAGAGGTGACTTGGGGAAAATGGCCTGGAAATATGCTGCTCAAATATCAGAATGTTAAAGATACTCAAAAGCACAGTTTTCCATGACACAAAACCACAGTACACATAGTCTACATGAGTAAATACTAATTTAAAATAACTATTGTTACTATAATTGTAATCCCTGAGTGGTGTGAATGGTTAATGGTGATTATTAAAATGAAGGTTCAAGTTCACCCTGGGGTGCCTCAGAAGGAGCCTGGATATCTACTTCCTAAAAGGTGCTACCGAGAATCAATGGAGTATGGTTCTGTTCTGGTCTATGTGGCATTTCGGGAGTCAGAGACAGCTCGTTGGCACCTGTTGGTTGGTTAATAATTTCCCACTACTTACCTGGGATAAGTTATCCATTTTTTTCTCCCTCTAGTCTTTTTGTTTGTCAAATAGAAATGTAACTGTGGCTGCTTTCTCATTCATATTCAAAAACTTGATTTGAGTATTGTTTTAATATTTCATTAGAAAATTATCATTCATTTGCCTTTATACATGTTATTTTAAAAGGTTTGCTGAATTTTAAAATATATTTTGGTCATATCTCTAGGCTTATACTATCACATAAAAGTACACCTTCAATTTGACAATAGAAATCACTGAAAATGTACACTTGAGGTTATCTATTTACTAGTGATAGTAACTAATACACATACCTCTTGCCATGTGCAAAGTATTGTTCAAAACACTTTATACATAAGGTTTAGTAAAACTATATTTTCAAAATTATAGTTATATTTATTTAACAAAAAATACCAAAATATGAAGTTATTCTTCCCAGACATATAATCCATCTAATACTATGTTTTAAATATATTTCAAAGGTAATTTTCTATCTCCATAACCCATCCCTAAACAGTTCCACAGTCTGTGATTTACACTACATTAAAATGGCAGTTTTGTCACCCTCAAGGCATTCAAACTGTCCTTTTAAAATGTTTTTTTTTTTTTTGTTTGGGGAACTAAAAAGTAGTCTGAAGTGGCAAGATCGCTTCTCCAGAGTAAATGAGGTAAACTTTTCCAATGGCATTCCTCTGGAGAGCCCTTGTTATCCTCGGAGAATGAGCCAGTGCACGATCATGATGGGGGAAATTCCTTCCAGTAACTTCCCTTGCCTTCTTCTCACGGGTGCACTTTTTCCAATTTTCTTAAAACTTATTTATATAAATTGCAATGACCACCATGCGTCTTTCAGGAAAAGCTATGAAGATTGCCTTTTGGCATCTCAAAAGAGTTGCTACGCTTCCTGAGTTGATCTCTCTCACTCCAATGGAAATTGGCCAGCAGATCCCTCTCACCCATAAGTTAGCTCTTGTTGGATTCAATTTAATAGCAGTGAAATTGTTTGTTCGTTGCAGCTGATTTTGTTAGAAGCCTTTGCTTTAATTTTATCTTTTAAAATTTTTTCACAGTTGTATTGGCCTATAATTCACAGGCCATACCACTCAGTTATTTAAATATATTAAACAGGCATGGGCTATCAGTACCTCCATCTATTTTTAAACACTTTCTTCATTCTTGTAGTTATTATTAGCTCTTCATTGCTCTCAACCACCACTGTCATAACCCTTAGACACTATTAATGTACTTACTGTATCTATAGATTTGCCTATCCTGAACTTCAAAAAAATCCAACAAGCAAACAAACAAGACAAGAACAACAAAACAAGTAAGAAAACCTCAATCCAAAAGAAACAAACAAATAATAAAAACTAGAAAAAATTTTAACCATTTATAATGGGGAACAACAAATGATAAAATGTAAAGTTTTATCTAACAATAACACATGAATCCATTTTCCAGTATACTCTGTGTAAACACAAGGCTACTCATGTCCCTGGTCAGTGGTCCCAGGGAATTCAATGGAAGCATTATCCTTTAGGGGCCCTGAAAATGCATTTTTCACTTTTATTTTCATATGTACACTTCTGAAAACTTGGTGCTCAGAATATAAACTCTAATACAATTCTCTCTTCAGGTCTTGGATTTTATTATTTATAACACTTGTATCACACTGGCTGGTGTGCTCTTTCAGTGTGCACTGAGCTGATAGACACCTCACCAAGATAGCAGCTTGTTTTAAGAAAAGCTTTTAAGACAGCAGATGTTATTCGTTCTGTCACCGGGATATCAGCTGATTTCTTTACCACACTGTGCTGTAGCACCAGTATCACCAGTGGTCCCTCCAGAGCCCACCAAATGGGACTGAATCATAAGAATATCATGTTATTTCTTTATTTCTATATTAGAACCTGCTTGTAAGGTTGTTATGAGAAATAAATAAATAACATAGAGGGTCAGTATAAAGTATTGCTACTAGGCTTTCAATTCATATATGTATGGGTGTATTCCAAACAAAATATGTTTCAGCATGTCTCTGTGATCAGTGGATGGCTACATACACATTCTCTCAGTAATGTAGTTTTCTTAGTTTTAATACGGTGCCTTCAAAAATGCTATCAACTGATACTTTTATTGGAATTATCAAAAGCTCCATAGTGGTTACTTATCTTAACTCTCAAAAAAACTGTTAATGCTACCACTCAAGAAAAACAAGTATATATACACTTATGAATGGATTTTGTGGTCACACTTAGCTGTAAGCCCTAACCAATGAACAATTAATTTTTATGATTTATAGCCCTTTGAGACCTTTAGTGCTCACAGTTTGATAGGCTACATCCCAGATCAGAAAATCTTGTTTCTCTCCATAAAAACTAAGGAAGATGTTTAAGACCACATATTCTAAAGTCAATGGTGCTGGGCTGAAAGATTACTCTAAACCACTACTCTATTTCTATGATTACTATTATTTTATGAATCTTTTTATTTCAGTTTCATTATTTGTAAAGTTTGGAATATAAAAACCAACTGGAGTATAGCTAACATAATCACAGACAGATTTATGTTGTCAAGGATTTCATCTTGCTTGGATCCACAGTCAATGCTCATGATAGCAGAAGTCAAAAAATCCGATGATGTATTATTGAGTAAATCTGCCCAATAAGATCTCTTTAAAGTATTGAAAATCAAGGATTTTAAGGACTAAGGTGCATCTGACCCAAGCTATGAAATTTTCAATCACTTCATTTGCATGTGAAAGTTGGATATTAAATAAGGAAGACTAAAAACTAGATGCATTTGGATTATGGTGCTGAAGAAGAAGATTGAAAGAATCATGGCTGTCAAAAGAACAAACAAATCTGTCTTGGAAGAGCTACAGTCAGCATAGTCTGACAGACCAGGATGGCAAGTCTTCATCTCATGCATTTGAAGCTGTTGCCAGGGGAGTCCGGTGGGTGAAGGAGGACCTCCTGCTTGGTAGAGCACAGGGCCTGCATAAAAGAAGAAGGTCCTCAAGAGGGTGGATTGGCAGACTCTGCAACAATGGGCTCAAACCTCAGGACAATTGTGAGGCTGACACAGGGCCAGAGAGTGTTTCAGTCTGTTGGGCATAGATTCACTATGAATTGGAACCAACTTGAAGGCACCTAACAAGGACAACATATGAAAGAAATACAAAACATTTAGATGATGCTACAAACCCTATTTCATTCTGATTATCAGAGGGAAGGGTATATATAGAGCGATTGTATGATTGCACTGTTCTTTCGTTTCTTTTCCGCTTTCCTTACTCCCCTAACAGCAAGAGAAAAGCCACTCAGATAACATCTCTAAAGACAGACTATTTGTGCCTGTAGATATTTATTGGACTTATTGAATTAGTGATGTGAATAAAAGTGATATATATTAATGCTGTATAGAGAGGATTTATATTCCACAATTAGAAACAAAAACTCATTTTTATGCCCAACATGCATTAAACTGAAAAACTTAGGGGGGGAAAATCAATCTTCTAATTTCAAGATCGAAAGATTCTATGGGCAAAATATTGAATAATGCAGCAAGCATCAAATGAAGAAAGAATGAATACACAGAGCCACTGTACAAAACCACACTGCTTGACATTCAACTATTTCAAAGGATAGCTCATAGTACTAGAGTCCAAGCTTCACTGAAGGCGTTAGGTAGCGCTGATTGCAATACCTAGTGGAAAATTTCAACCAGCTGATAAAGCACCGGATTCACCTACCTAGAAATTTGGGCAGTTAACTGGTCAACTACTCTGAGAAGTTCAATATTTGTACCCGTCCCAGAGAAAAGTAACCCAACACAATAAGAAGCGTCTTGAAATTGTCATTAATAACACACACAAATGAAATTCTTGCTGAATATCATTCCAGCAGTATATTGACAGGGAGCTGTCAGAAATTCAAGCTGGATTCAAAAGAGGACATGGAATTAGGGATAGCATGCTGACATCTGATGGATTTTCTCTGAAAGCAAAGCTTGCCAGAAATACCTTTCTTTCTGTTTTATTAACTCTGCAAATGCATTTGACTATGTGGATCATAACAAACTAAAGAGAGCATTAAGAAAAACAAGAATAAGAGAACACTGCATTATGCTGATGTGGAACCTCTAAAGGGACCAACCTGCAGTGGTTCAAACAAGAAAAATAACGCATGGTTTAAAAGCAGATGCAGTGTGTACCCTTTCACTATACCTATTAACTCTGTGCTAAGCTAGCCAACTGGAAGGAGACAGCTCCATTTGGATTGGAGGAACACATGTGACCTCCTCCCTGGGAGATGGACGGCAGAAAAGGGGGAGAAGGGAGACTCCAGATAAGGCCAGATATGACAAAATAACAATGTATAAATTACTAAGGGCACATGAGGGAGGGGGAAGCGGGGAGAGAGGGGGAAAAAAAGAGAACCTGATGCAAAGGGCTTAAGTGGAGAGCAAATGCTTTGAGAATGATTGGGGCAGGGAATGTGCAAATGTGCTTTATACAATTGATGTATGTATATGTATGGATTGTGATAAGAATTGTATGAGCCCCTAATAAAATGTTTAAAAAAATAAATAAAATAAAGTGACCCTAAAAAATTAAAAAAAAAAAAGAATTTGCTACATGCAGGTGATACAACCTTTCTGGATGAATTGCTGACAAACATCAGTATGCAGTGCAACTTCATGCAAATCCTCATAGGTAACATCATGACAAATGGAGAACAGATTGAAGTTGCCGAAGATTTTGTTTTGCTTGTGTCTACAATCAACATTCCTGGAAACAGCAGTCAGATGATGAAACTGCACTGCATTGAGCATATCTCTGCTGTACCAGACCTCCTCAATGTGCTGAAGAACAAGGATGTCATTTCGAGGACTAAGGTGCACCTAGCTCATGTCATGTCATTTTTAATTGCCGCATAAACATGTGAAAGCTGACAATACATCAGGAAGACTGAAGATAGATAGATAGATAGATAGATAGATAGATAGATAGATAGATAGATAGATAGATAGATTAGAATTCTTGGGTTAGTGTAGAATATTGAAAGAACTATGAACCATCAGAAGAACAGACAAAACTGTCTTGGAAGAAGTTCAACCTAAATCCTCCTTATTAGCAATGATGGTCAGACTCTCTTTTATGTACTTTGAATAATGTATCTGAAGAGATCAGTCTTGTTTGATAAAGGGAGGACATTAAAAAAAAAAGTAAGACCCAAGACCCATTGGATTGACACAGTGGCTCCAGCAATGGGCTCTCACACATAAATTGCGAGGCTGGTGCAGGACTGGCAGCATTTTAGTCTGTTGCCCATGGGGTCACGATGATGGAGACACAGATGACTATGCTGTTGGTGAAACTGGAGAAACAAGAGTTATCTAGAGCATAGACCAGACTCAGAAAGAAAATCAAGAAAGATACCCAAGAAAATCCAGAATTTAATCTGTAAATTAGGCTTGAAGGATGAACAAAGATGGAGGGTGGAAAGAGGCAATTTCTTGAAATGGAAACCTCATTCAAGAGAATGGAAATATGGGTGAAAAAAAAGAAAAGAGGGAAATTCCCAGTTCAGTCAGAGTTTATCTGACATAGTGAATAGGGACATTATTAATTTATGTTTGTCTCATTAGAGAAAATACTAAATATTGGATTTGATATGTAAGTCACTCTATGGGATAGAGGTGAATATTGAAAGGTAAATATTAAGAAGATTGAAATTTCAAATGATTTGTTGGATTACCATTAAAAAGTCAGATTAGTTTTGCCTTTAAAAAAGTTCCAGCTAATTGTGAACTTATTATTTCAAGTTCACATTCCAATGGTAGTTTGAAATTGCTCATTGTTTGAATGTTTACATCAAGGAAATTGGCAGATGCTATAAATCAGGTGTTTTGCAGCTTTCCCCCAGATCCTGGATGCTTCTTCCCCCCAACTACCATGATCCAAATTCTACCTTGCAGGGCTGGATAGGGTAGAGGTTGTACACTGGTACATATGAGGGCTGGAGGCACAGGGAATCCAGGGTGGATGATACCTTCAGGACCAAGGGTGTGAGGGGCGATGCTGGGAGAGTGTAGGGTGAGTGGGTTGGAAAGGGGGAACTGATTACAGGGATCCACATGTGACCTCCTCCCTGGGAGAGGGTACGGCAGAGAAGGGGGGGAAGGGAGACTCTGGATAGAGCAAGATATGACAAAATAACGATGTATAAATTACTAAGGGCACATGAGGGAGGGGGGAGCGGGGAGGGAGGGGAAAAAAAGAGGACCTGATGCAAAGGGCTTAAGTGGAGAGCAAATGCTTTGAGAATGATTGGGGCAGGGAATGTATGGATGTGCTTTATACAATTGATGTATGTATATGTATGGATTGCGATAAGAGTTGTATGAGTCCCTAATAAAATGTAAAAAAAGAAAAGGGAAAAGAAAGAAAGAAAAGAAAATGATTAGGGCAAAGAATGTCCAGATGTGCTTTATACAATTGATGTATGTATATGTATGGACTGTGATAAGAGTTGTATGAGCCCCTAATAAAATGTTTTAAAAAAAATCAGGTGTTTTGTTTATTTGCTTGCTTGTTTTTTATCTTCATTCTCAGTATATTTATTAAATATTTAACAGTGTATTGCTGACAGTGGCCGATTTTAGGTAATATATTTTTATCAGCTACATGAAATTAGTTTATGCTGAGGAATGTAGCACAAGGCAAGTACATATTGAGCTGATCTAAAGGTAGCTAGAAATGGCGATGTATGCTATTGCACTGAAGGACAAATCTCTCCATTCTTGTAGAATCCTTGTAATTATCTCCATTGAATCTGCTTTGGTATATTATTATCTACTTCGCTTTGCCTGCCTTTTCTATGTAGCATGGTGAGTTCCTTAAAGGGAAAACACTACAGGACTTACCTTCATGAATCTTTCAGTTAGCAGTGTCCAACAGAGTCATGCAGATCTCTTGGATTGCTACTGTCTGACTTATTTGTCGTTAACAGATAAACAATATTTTGTACCTGTAATATTTTAAGCCTATTGTTAAGAATCAAATGATAATATACAAACATCAAATAATATTCTAGTTTGGTATTTTACATAGACTATTTTAAAATATGCTTTAAAATTCAGAGCATGACAGCATTATCGTATTTATTATTTGTCTTTTGGAAGCAGACTGTGTAAAGAATCAAAGAAAATTTGGTCAAAACAAGGATTTTCTATTTCCTAACTGCATTGTCTAAATAGTTTATTAGGCAAATTACTTGACCTTTTCCATCTCATTCACATTTTATCTATGACAAAAAATTAAGCCTATCTCATCTGAATATCATGAGTATCAAAATAGGATATAGGTAGATAGATAAACTAACATGAGAATTATATAAATCCTAATCAAAATGGCACATATATGTATATGTGATGTCTTATCCAAGCAGATATGTAAAAGTTTTTCTCTTTCCCCTAACTTTAGGTAATAGAACTTTTGTTTATGCGATACTCTCCAGTGAAGTTAATTTCACTAACCTGGATGATAGCTGTCACCTTGTCATCGTAACTGCGCCTTTTCTGAACAAGAAGTTTTTGAATGATTATTTTCAATATATTGATGGCTTTTCTCTTAGAGCAACTGTGAACCCATCTTCATTTAGATGCGTTTCTGTTCTTCAAGGAAAAAACAAAATTTCAGTTAATTAACTAAAAAGGATAATTTGCTCTTTTGAATTATGCTGTGGGCAAATAATATTGAATATACTATAGACTTCCTGAAAAAGGAGCAAGTCTGTCTTGGAAGAAGCACAGCCAGAATTCTCATGACTTTGTCTCATATACTTCATGAGGAATCAGGCCCTGAAGAAGGACATCATCCTTGATAAAGCAGATTAATGTATATAAATACATTAATATATAACAATAGGGATATAGGTACATGTACATATGTTTATATGTTAGGTATCAAGGTTGCAGATAGACATTGTCCTCCTTGTTCTCTACTTGTCCTTCCCCAATGCAAGAACACTTTGTTCTAATAACCTGGCATGTGTGATGTTCGCCATCCCAACATGATTATTGATGCATAAGCAAATGTGGTGAAGAAAGCTGATGGTGCATGGCTGTTAGAAGATATAGTGTCTGGGGTCTTAGAGGCTTGAAGTTAATAAACTGGTCATCTGGCAGGGAAGCAAGGAAGCCTACGTGGAAGAAGAACACAAGCCTATGTGATCACAAGGTGTCCTTTGGAGTAGGTATCAGGTATCAGAAGAACCAAAACAAACAATCATAGTGATGCAAATGAGATAGGTAGGAGTAGAGATCCAAATGCCAAAAGTAGACAATTGGACATCCCCTTACAGAAGGGTCACCAGGAAGGGAGGAGCTAGCGAGGGTACAGTATAGCACTGATGAAACACACAGAATTCTTCTGGTTCTTTGAGTCTTCCTCAGCCCCCACTATCATAACCACAGTTCTAGCTTACAATATGGCTAGATTGGAGCATGTACACAGGTACAGATAGGAGCTCTTGACACATGGAATCCAGGACAGATAAATCCCTCAGGACCAATAATGGGAGTAGCCATACCATGAAGGTAGGGGAAAGGTGGGGACAAAAGGGGGAGAAATGGGAACCTTTCACACTAAACAAGGCATAACACTGCCCCGCCACCCCCACCCCACTGAGGGAAGCAAACAGCAGAAACATGGGAGAAGGGAAACAGCAGACAGTATAAAATATGAAAATAATAGTTTATAAGCTATCAAATGTTCATGAGGATATGCGGGGAAGGGAGGGAAAAAAGAGGAGCTGATACCAAGGACTCAGGTAGAAAGAAAATGTTTTGAAAATGGTTATGGCCACATATCTATAAATGTGCTTAGTACAATGGATGTATGGATTGCTATAAGAACTTTAAGAGTCTCCAATAAAATAATTTATTTAAAAAAGAAAGAAAAGAGGAAGAGCCCTGTGAAGATGGATTGACAAAGCACTGCAACAGTGCACTCAAACACATGAGGAATCATGAGGGTCAAATGGGAACGGGGTGCTTTCTTTTGTGTATATAGGGTTGTTATGGGTCAGAACTAAGTTGACAACATTTAACAACAATATCAGCACACCAATAAGGTCTTTTCCTATTTGTGTATAGACATAACTTAATTTTTAATGACCTGCACATCTTGTCATCCCTCTTTTACCACATCTAACATAATGTGATGCTCCCCGAGTAAGATGTTACTTCCATTAATTTTCACAATGCAAATAAACTAACTCCTTAAACAGGCATAATATTACCCTATGCTCTTGAGAGCAGATTGGTTTTCTGGGCTCTATTTGCAAATAAACCAAGTGAAGCTCAAATTCTCATCTTTCCAAAACAAGTACAGCAGTCTGAGGCTAGAGCTTAGAAAAATTCTGTTTGCCAACAATTCCACTGGCACCATGTTTCAGGTTTTCCTTTGCTTGTGGAAATATTAACTCCAAGTCACCTGGGCACATCATTAAGGCAGATGTGGGCATGGAATGGTAACTGAAGACTTACCCTGTTTTGGTGAATATTTCCCAGAACCCTGGATTCAGGAACCACTTGCTTTAACTAAACAGCAGATTTAAAAAGAAAATAAATTTTCTCTCTTACTATAGATGAACACATATAGCTGATGATGTCACGTTTCACCAGGAAATGCTGGTTGAGTTTCTCAGATCACAGGATTACACAGAAATCTCTACCAGTTTGAAAACAAACACAACTCTTTCATTTTGAGGAGAGCCAATGTCTTCACCATGCTTCTACAGTAGCAACTAGTATTTTTAGAGGAATGGCTCAGTTTTAAGTTACTGATGTTTCAATTTAACTTGCTACCTCTAGCCTCCCAAGCTCCTTACCTATACAATAACCTGACCAGCATCTCTCTCCTTCATCAAACTAACTTCCTCTAATTTCTGAATCTTGAATGGTAACTGGTGCATCTTCCATTCCTACTACCTTTGAGTCAATTCTGACTCACAGAGCTTTCAAGAGAATGATTTTATACAGAGAAGACAGCTTCCTCTTTTTTCCCACTGACTTGCTGGAGGTTTTGAACCACTTATCTTGTAGTAAGCAGCACAACCTCAATGCATTGTTCTACCAGGTCTTCCTAAGGGTTGCACAGTAGAACTCAAAATATTTATTAGACCATTCTTCCACTTAAAACCACATTTAAAAGAAGGATCATGTAGTGATGGTGGTGGTGGGATTATATTTTATAAAAGTGTGCCCACATTTTAACCAGTCAGATGAATGAACCTGTGATCACTTGGATCTGGAATTTCTTCAAGTCAATAGTTGCCTCCCAAGGCACCATTGGACTAATTAGATTAACTGTTGCTGTCAGGCCTATCTAATTGCTTGTACTGAAGAAAGCAAATTGCAGACAATAGATATCAGTGTAAAATCAAACAGAAAACAGGTGTTTGCTAATTAAAACGGAGATTTTTTAATGAACGACCTGCACAGTTTTGGTGAATAAATACTACTCCTGGTCATCTGTTGTATAATTAAGTTCTCTCTCTCTCTCTCTCTCTCTCTCTCTCTCTCTCTCTCTCTCTCTCTCTCTCTCTCTATTTCTTCCCCTTCTTCTCTTTCCATGTTTTCCTCTCATTGAATATCATCTTAGTAAAATCTCAGTAAATAACTTAAATGAGAAGTTTAAAATTTATATATAAAACACCCTAGTAATCTTTATTCTCTGCAAAGGGAGAAATTCACATATTATATTTCTGTCCATGTAACTGAAGAAAACTAATATTTAAAAATCATGAAAAATAGCCCAACCAGTTCATATACATGAGCATGTGCATTTACCTAATACTTTATACATTAAAGACAATAACATCTTTATAAAAGAGGTGACCGGATTGGGATGAATGATTTTAAAATCACATGAAAACATTTTAATACACAAATTGGTCACAATACCCTGGGGAAAGCTTATTATGAGTTCTGGTTCATCTACCATTTGAATCTTTATTTTTAGTTAATTGGGCTTCTTGCTGAGATGACCTCATCTGATGGATGTTGCTTTTTATTTTTTTATCCATTTGAAAATGTAGAGGAGAAACCTATTTTAAAGTATAATAATATGTCTGTGGAATATGCCTGGTAAGCAGGTTTAACTGTAGAGAGATGTATCATTTTTAGAAAAGGGAAAATAAAGCAACCAACTTTAAAAAGCTTTAAAAAAGAACATGTAGACACATCAGAGGATTTAGTCTGGAGAAGCACTTTGAGTGCCACACTACGTGAATTTCTCACTGTAACTCTTTTATAAAATTGAACCTGACGGTGATCCCTGAGTTGAAGAAGATGCGAGAACTTTGCAGAGCTCTTGTGTTCTTTGTCCACCAGTAAACAATAAAACATACAGAAATAGAAGGGCATCACGTGGTATTTTGGCAAGTTCCTTCACATAGTCTAAAATGCTGTTTCATAAAGTAATAAGCTAAGAGTGTGGGGTGTGTTCCGTAGCTCAGGGCATTTGGAACACTGAATGATTTTCATTCAAGAAAAGGACTCATAAAACAGGACCATAAAATAAGATATTTGTCAAGCCCTTAAATCAAATGTTTTAAGTGATATCTGAGAAATTTCAAGTCATAGTTCAAAAGTTTTTAAGGAATGTATTTTATGGTTTTGGAAAACTCAGTATAGTGCAATCTCTTTTCCTAAATAAATAATCATAAAATTTCCTCAGGAAGGAAAAGAAAACAATTCAATTAAAAATGGATGAAGAACATGAATAGACTTCATGAACAAATGCTCCCAATCATTGGCCATTATATGAAAATCAAAGCAACAATGAGATATCACACAACAGTAATAAAAATGAAGTTCAAAATACAGAAAAAAATCAATACTGGAAAGGATATGGAGAGATTGGAACTCTCATATACTGCAGATGGAACTCTAAGATGGTACAACCACTATGGAAAATGATATAGATGATACAGTCTCAAAACTTGGAGATAGAAATAGCATATACAAAAATCCCACTATAAGGTACCTGACTATAAGCAAAAGTGTTGTTGTTTTGTACTAAGTGCCATTGAGTTGGTTCGGAACTGTAATAACTCTAAGCACCACAATGCCCAATCCTGCACTGTTTAGCAATTGTTCTTATGCTTGCACCCATTGTTGCAGCCACTCTGCCAATCTGTCTCCTTGAGGACCTTCCTTGATTCTATTGCCTGTCTACTTTCCTGAGCACGATGGCCTTCTCCAGGGACTGACATCTCCTGATAATATGTCTAAATATGCCTTGCCTACAAGGAGAACAATGGCCATAATCCCTTGAGGCAGATTACTTCTTCTTTTGACAATCAGTGGTCCTTTGAATATTCTTTGCCAGCACCACAAATCAAATGCACCGATTCTTCTTCCATTTTCCTTATTCAATATCCAACACTAACGCGGATATGAGGTAGTTGAAAATACCATGGCTTCAGTCAGGCTCACCTTTGTCCACAAAGTAATCTCCTTGCTTTTCAAAATTCTAAAGAAGTCTTGTCCAACAGATTTACCTAATACAATAGGTCGTTCCATGAACGTGGATTGTGGCTCCAAGCAAGACAAAGTCCTTTACAAGTTAAACCTTTTCTCCACTTATCAGGATGTAACCTATTGGTCCAGTTGTGAGGATTTTTGTCTTGAATTGAATCCTAATCCATACCGAAGACTACAATCCTTGATCTTCATCAGCAAGTGCTTCAAGTCCTCCTCACTTTCAGCAAGCAAAGTTGTGTCATCCGCATGTGGTAGTTTGTTAATAAATCTTCTTCCAATCCTGATAATGCATTCTTCTTAATATAATTTAGTTTATCTCATTATTTTCTCAGTATACAGATTAAATATGTATGACAAAAAGATACAACTCTGTCATATATCTTTCCTGATGTAGGACCATGCAGTATTCCCGCATTCTGTTTGGTCGACTGCCTCTTGATGCCTAGAGAAGTTCTGCATTAGCATAATGAAGTTTTCTGGAATTCTCTTTCTTCTCAAGGTTATCCATAGTTTGTTATGATCTGCATTATCTAATGCCTTGGCACAGTCAATAAAATACTTGGAAACATCTTTCTGTATTCTCTGTTTTCAGCCAAGCTCCATCTGACGTCAGCAATGATATCCTTTGTTCCAAGTTCTCTTCTGAATCTGGTCCGAACCTCTGCCAAGTAGAGTCCCCTCCTCTTTTCACTGCCAAGGTTGATTTAGATATCTATTACATCATTTGTGGACTTTAAAATGAAGCTGCTGTATTGTGTCAAGCATTTCATTAAATCACCCCTAAGGTGGCTGGAACTGCTTCTCCTTGATGAGGAATGTGATGTTAGTTGCTGATGATGATTTAGTGTGCCATACAAGGCATATTGAGTGCTTCCCACCCTACTACAGAGACATAAGAGACATGACACATATAGATGTACTCATATCCATCCTCACTGAAGAATTATTCAAAATAATAAGGACACAAGTTGAGTGCCACTAACAGATTATTATTACTGTTAGATGCCATTGAGTAGGTTCCAACCCAGAAAGATCTCATGCACAAGAGAAGGAAACGCTGCCCAGTCCTGGGCCGTCCCCACAATTGTTCCTCTGCCTGAGCCCCTTGTTGCAATATTACCTACACATAATGGAACCCCACATATATTAAAGAATAAAAATAAATCTAAAAAATACCTCAGAGCATGGACAAAAATGAGAGAATTATGCTGAATGAAATAAGCCAGTTGAAAATGGATACTGTATAATATCACCATTATTAAATGTGAAGAAAATGTTTACTCACAGGAGGAAAATGTTTGATGGTTACCAGTATGGGAAGGAAAATAAATAATTAGATAGTAGATAAATGTTAGCTTGGATGAAGGGAAAGGCAGTATTCAAGAAGGGGAAGATAAATTACAAAGGCTAAGGGAGATTCGTAGAGGTGTACAGCATTAAAGACAGCAATAGTTAACACTCTATGGACCCAACAGCAATGACACACAAGAATCTATGAGTGGAATCATAGGTAAACATGAAAGCAGACCAGGTAAACATGAATGAGGCTACAACAATGAGTGTATATAGGCATATATAGGTTTGACCAATAATATTTTTACCAATATAAATGTGTGTTGCAAATTTATCCATGCATACAGCACAGCATACAGTGAACACAGATACGGAAACCTCTTAGCCATAAACAGGTACCCTGAGGTAATGGACTAAATGGCTTGAAGGCTTAGGACCCTAGTTACAGGGGGACATCTAGGTCCATTGGTATAACATAGTCCACAAAGGCAATGTTTTACATTCTTCATTGTAAGGAGTAATCTGTTTCTTACAAGCTGTCCAGTGGCCTCTGAGAAGCAGCAATTTGTCCCTTCTCCTAGAAAAAAAAGAAGAGAGAAGGAAATGAAAGATCAAGGAAACAACTAGTCCAAAGGACCCATGAACCACACAAACCTCAGCCCGCTCTACCCTGAGACCAGAACAGTTAGATGCTGCCTAGCTAACCTGACTGGCCACCTTGTCCAACATCACAATAGAAGGACCCAGACAGAATGGGGAACAAATGATGGAGAGCAGATATCAAAATCCCACAAAAGACCAAATTGACTAGACTGGCAGAGCTTGACAATACCTGGAACTATGACCCTTAAATAATCTTCAACTGGGATTAAACTCAGACCTGGGTCCTCCTTACAGCCAAGTAATAAATCTATAAAATGAACAATAATTCCTGAAAGCATCTAACTGCTAAAACAAAAAACATAGGAGACCCAAAGGGCAGCATTTGTGTAAAAATGAATACTGCAACAACTCAGTAAGAAAAAAATAATCCAATTAAAATAAGGGCCACGGACATGAATAGACAATGCACAAGGGATGACACTGGAATGACTAATGGACACATGAGGGAATTCTCACAATCACTAGACATCTGGGAGGTGCAAATCAAGATAACTATGAAATATCACCTTCCACTCACAATGACAGGCCAAGTAAAAATATAAAAAACAGAGAACAAAAAATTCTGGAGAGGGTGTGAAGTGGTTGGAACTCTTACAGAAGCTGGTAGGCTTGTAAATATGTTCAACCATTGTGGAAAGCTATATGACACTATATGACCTAAAACAATTGTGAATAGAAGAAATACTATATGACACAGCAATATCTTTGCTGAGCATATACCCCAAAGAAATGAGACAGAATCAGAATAGGTGTGTGCTCTCCCATGTTCTTTGCAGCACAGTTCATAAAAGCAAGAATCTGTAAATAACTTGACTGGCCACAAGTAGAGTCATAAAATTATGGTATATACACACAATGGAATACTATGCATCCCTTTAAAAAAGCGATAAAACTATGAAACAATTCATGACATGTGTGAACCTGAAAACCATTGTGCTGAGTAAGATTAGACAATCACAAAAGGACACATGATATGAGTTCACTACTATAAGGATAAATATCCAGAAGAAGGCAGGCCATTTAACCATATAAACTGGTCTCCCAAGCAAGGAGGTAAATAGTATCCAAGGACCACGTATCCAAGGACCACGTATCACCCCTTTATTTGTACATCTTAGAAACCGCTTTGACTAAGACCTCGACTTAGCTGGAGTTTGTTTCTGAAGACGGGGGGAGAAGACCTAGCGCTGGAGTTTGTTTCTGAAGACGGGGGGAGAAGACCTAGCATCCAAGGACCACGTATCACCCCTTTATTTGTACATCTTAGAAACCGCTTTGACTAAGAAGACCTCGACTTAGCTGGAGTTCGTTTCTGAAGACGGGGGGAGAAGAAGTTCATTTAGTTGCTCCATACAACATTGTGCTGAGATCACCGTAAATCAACAGACACTCCTGCAAGAGTGAGACATATCTCCTGGTGGATCAACAGGGGGAAGAAGCCTCTCAGCAGTTAAAAGCAAAAACATTGCTTAATCATACTGCTATAAAACTCATTGGGAAAGTATGCTTGGCACTATGTTGCTAACTGAATACTTGATACCATGTTTTTATCCAGCCCTTGGCGATCCTGACCTTATGATATAGACTACCGTGACTCTATCCTTTCAAGGTTCATGGTCTTCTTCACAGGCAACCTCAGAAGGATTCCATGTGGAAACCCTACTAAGTGAACTGGGCTCTATCTCAAACTCATCTGCAGTATATTTAAAGAACTGGTATACTCTCTTGGACAGAAGGCTAAAACACCCTACTGTAAGAAGCAGGTGAGTGCTATCCCAAGGTTACAGAATTGGAGATCATTAGACTTTGGTTCATATCTCTTTCTTTGAGGGTGTCCAAAAATTGTGGCCTGCAGATACCATACAGTTCCTATTTTAATGTTCTCCTTGATTTCTTCGGACACTTATTAGTGTGGTAGGCATGGTCCTGCCTTTGAAAATAAGTGTATTGAAAGTATCACCAACCTTCATTGTTCTTGTAAATAATGTCTGTTCAATTAAAATTTTAATCTATACAAGTCAACAATTCATGTATTAACAATCTATACTTGTATAATTTCTTTTTCTCAACAATATTTTAAACTTTTTGCCATTGGCTAAATTAATGATAGTATCAATAGAATTACCTTGTACTCCACAGGAGTGATTTATAATGTTCTTTTCACATAAGATGATAATGATGTTTGTAACATGAACCATAAAATATATAAACAATAGGTATGTGAATGAATTTTGGATTCACACTTAATTATGGCCTGAAACTAAGAACAATTAGTTTTAATGATATGGTACTATTTGATATTCACCCTCATGAAGAGATTACTGAAGATAAAGGTGCTATAGCAAAGTATAGTGAAGAAACCAGATGCTGTGAGAAAGAAACAAGCAACTATCTAAGTGAGTCATCAACTAAATCCACATTGAAGAAATACACCAGTGTGTGTGACATTCAAGGATTGAAAAAAATCAAAATCAGGAGGAGGAAATGGCATCAAAGCTTAAATTCTGAACACCAGACTATGGATGGAACTAGAAACCCAAAATTCATTTGCAGGGTCTTCACATGGAAAAAGCTTCTGGTAAATCCTCTCTAATCCTAATCCAGAGATATGAATAATAATCTGGCTATCAGACAGAAAGCATTGTAAAATCAATTATGGCTGATATTGTTAGGTTAAAATCAAATGCTTATAATTTCATTTCTTTTTTGACTCATTTTAAAGTTGTTGCAGTTTTTAATATTTTCTGCTTACCTTTAAAATGAGATTTTTCTGTTTTATTTATTCATTTTTGTTGGTTGCTATTGTCGTTATTGTTGGCTTCCTGTTTCAGAGACAGAGTGAGACCTTTGATTAATAGATCTATGAGGGACGTGAGGTTCGCAGGAAACGGGAAATCAAAGGAAATAAAGTGAGAGGCGTTCCGGATAGCCGCATAAAGAAAGGTTAAAGGTAAAGCCAGGGAATTAGCTTACTTAGATGGTATAGCGGCACGAGAGTCTCTATTACAAAAGGGAAGATAAAAATTAGGTTTAATACAGCCCCACTCACAAGCTACAGCAGAGTCTAGCAAGGAGAGGGGCAAATGGCTGTGGTGCCGCAGACCCCGCTTGTGGGCAGGAAGGGAAGGGACCAGCAGCAAGAACTAGCTGGGAAAACGTCTGCAAGAGAAAGCCTCAGGAGTTTCAGGTACTGAGCAGGGCTGAAAGCAAGAAGGAGAGAACCAGGGAACCAATTCCACAATCTTTATATTTGGGGGCATCCATACATTTTGTAGACACATTGAATCCGTGCATCTTTCTGGTGGGTGCAGGTGAGTCCAAAGGGCAGGGCACCAGCTTCTGCGAGCTGATGCCTGCTTGTTGATTCCTATTGCTACAGCATCGTGGGAATATTGGTGTCCCCTGTAGTAAAGAACAGCTGTTTGTGGTGGAAGTAGAGCAGTCTGTAAAAGCTTTGGAATGGGGTTGCCATTTGTAACTGGCCCTCCATTTGTCATCATATATCCTTGATCTCATCATACGGCAGTGTGAGAATCTAACATTTGTAAACAATATTTTCAGTATGTGTAATATTTACCTTTTCATCTTACGGCGTTATAGTAATAAGCTCTGTCTTTTGAGAGACGGTGGTTAGGCAGGGGACCTGCCTCCACTTTCCCTGAGGAACTGCGTCTAGCAGAGCCAGCTTGATAGACACCCTTAGAGATAAGAGTTGAACCGCCATCTATGAACCAAGTGTCATCTGGATTGGGTGAGGGCGAGGCAGAGATGTGAGGTAGTGGAGTGGCAAATAGAGCAAGGCTTTCAGTGCAGGAGTGTTGGAGTGGGATGAAGAAATGCAAACCTGTGTAGCTGGCTTTAGTTTTGGGCAGCACTAGATCGTAAAATTTGAACTCTCAATAAAGTTGGGATGAAATAGTTGTAGACGAGAGGGTGTGAGGGCTGACACAGCACAGTGAAAGAGTAAGTCCTGTAAATGACGAGGGGATTTAATACAGGTGTCCAGGTCAAAAGTAATGCTTGCGCTTTCTTGGGCTAGGAGAGCAGCTGCTACCGTGGCCTGTAAGCATGGGGCCCATCCCCGTACAGCAGGATCTAACTATCTAGATAAATAGGCTACTGGAGCGAAAGTAGATCCTATTTCCTGGCCTTGGACTCCCACAGCCATACCATGAGTTTCATGTACACACAGAATGGAGTGTAGATTAGGGAAAGAAAGAGCAGGAGCTGATAGCAGGGCAGATTTAAATATTTTGTATGGCTTATCAATAGATGCTCTTGGGACTAAAAGTTCAGTGAGTCTTCCCTTAGTTGCTTCATAGAGAGATTTGCCTAACATGCTAAAATTGGTAATCCACAGCCTGCGATAGCCTACAAGGCCAAGAAAGAAGAGCATTTCTGTTTTTGTGCAAGGAGCTCAGAGTTGAGAAAGAAGCCACTTTCTGTCTACTGTAATCTCTCTGGAGTTTTTTGTGAGTCGATTCCCAGATAGACAAACAGAGGGGAGATAAAGCTGGACCTTAGTTGGGGACACTTGGTGCCCCTTATCTGCTAGGAAGTCTAAAAGCACATTGGTGTGATTTGGGGAATCTGGAAGTGAGGGACTACACAGCAGGAGGTCATCCACATCGTGGAGGAGGAAGCTGGGGGAAAGGTCTAGGGACAGGAGTTTGGTAACTAGTGCTTGGCTAAATAAGTGGCTGCTATTTAAATAACCCTGGGACAAAACCCGCCGACATAGCTCTTGAGAGTGTAAGGTATCAGGGTCTTTCCAGGTAAAGGCAAAGGGGTCTTGGGACCTTTCATCAAGTGGAATAGTAAAGAAGGCATCCTTTAAATCTAAAACCATGTAATGTGTACTATTAGGTGGTATGGTTGAGAACAGCGTATAAGGGTTGGGGGATGATGAAATGAATAGACAGGACAGTGGCATTAATGGCCATGAGGTCTTGGACAAGTCTGTGACTTCCATTGGGTTTAATAACCGGCAGGAAAGGCTTGCTGTAAGGAGAGTGGGTTGGCCCTAACAGACCTACTTTGAGTAGCTTTGAGATTATAGGTCGAAGGCTTTTTAGGTGTCAGAGGGTGAAACGGTCCTGGGGCACATCAGGAAATTTCAAGGAGTCTTTAACCTGATGGAGACAGGCTGATGATGTCTAGCCACTGAAGGTTGAGTGACATTCCATATTCATGGGTTAATCCAGTCAGATGATAAAGGGAAAGAACCCAGGGGTGTAGGGATTGGGGGGTTGTGACACTAGAGTGACTTTAGGGGGAAGTGAAGGCAGGAAGAGTGTCTGATACTGCTTGTTAGAGAAGCAATAGGTCTGAAAAAAGAAATAATCAACCAAAAAGGTAAAGGTATCAGAAGAAAGCCTGAGAATGATGTGGTACACTATCAAGAGAAACAACCTATGTCTCATTGTGGTCTCTGAAAGAATGAGCAAAATTGACAAACTTCCAACAAACTTAACAAAGGAAAAGAAAAAATGATGCAAATATCTAGAATTAGAGATGAAAGGAATGGTAACACAATATATAAGAATGAAACAAAAAGATTACAAACTACTATTATAGACTATACTACAAAAATTTCATAATCTCAAAGAAATGGACAAATATCTAAAAATACATCATCTACCAAATACCTGTGTTAACACAGATGGATATAGCCTATCTCACCAAACTCATAACAAAAGGAAAATAGAGTAGATCATCAAAAAGTCCCCAACAAAGACAAGCTCAGGAGTAAATGACTTCACAGGGAAATTCTGTCAATTATTGAGGGGAGAGCTGTCACAAAATCTACACAGACTGTTTCATAATAGAGAATGGAGAACGAATTTTCCAAACTCATTCTATGAAAGCAGCATAGCCCTGATTTAAAAAACACAAAGACAGAAAACTGCAGACCTATATACCTCATGAACATAAACTCAAAAATTCTCAACAAAATTCTGGTCAGTAAAATCTAACAAAGAAACAAAAATCTAACAGCATATTGAACAAATACTTCAACAGTGCTGAAAAGGACTCAAACCAGGGCTAGAAGGATGGATGGTTCAATATTAGAACAATAATCATTGAAATCCACCACATAAACAAGACAAAGAATAAAAACCTCATGATAGGCACAGAAACAGCATTTGACAATATCCAACACCCATTATGAAAGCAAAAGTTCAATAATATGTTTAAACAGGGGAAAGACCTCAGCATGGTAATGACCGTGGAAGAAAACCCAACAGTTAACATACTCAACAGGGAAAAATTACAGACATGTCCCTTGAAAATGGAAACTAGGCAAATATGTCCCCTACATTTTGTTTTAAATCATTTTATTGGGAACTCTTACACACATTATGATAATCCATAATTTGATTAGATCAAGCATAATTGTACAATTGCTGCCACCATCATTTTTGAAACATTTTCTTTCTTCTTGAACTCTTTTATATCAGCTCCCCTATATCCCATGCCAGCTCCCATCTTACCCACCAGGAACCCTTATTATATATTATTATTTTTAAAGTTTGCTGTATCTTATACCATCCAATGTATCAGTTCACCTACAATTCTGTTATTTGTTCCTCTCGAATGGGGTTATATAGTCATCACTGCTATTAGTCCCCCCTTCTCCTTTTCTCCCCCTCTTTCCCCATACTGTCAGAGAATCATTTCTCCTGTTTCTCCCATTACTCTTTCTGAAGGGTTTGTCTATCTTGGATTCCACACACACAGGTCTCACAAGATTAATGAGGTAAAACTAAGAACAAAATAGAAACTGGAAGAAATATTAAATACCTAGAGGATACATTTGCGTGTCATCAGTGCTGTACTGCACCCAAGATAGATCATCCCTTCTGTTTGGCCCTTCTGTGAGGTTGTCCAGTTATCTGACAGGTGGATTTTGGACTCCACTTTCTCTATGCTCCCTCATGTCAATCTGATTGCTTGTTGTGCTAGGTAGGTTTATTGTGCCAACCTGGCCAATGAACACATGTGGGATTAATTGAAGTGCAGAGAGATTAATGGCTCGGTGAGCCTCACCTTTCTTGTCTCTTGCTCTTTGATAATCAGTGGGCGACTGCCTTAGCTTGTTCTCTGCCTCATTTTGCTAGCTAGACTACTTGTGGGACTGTGTCACTGTAGTTTGAGGTTCCTTCAAAACCTGCTTGCCACGCTACTGGAGTATACATCTCTTGAGCTGGGGACT
This sequence comes from Tenrec ecaudatus, assembly GCF_050624435.1. Classification (NCBI taxonomy): domain Eukaryota; kingdom Metazoa; phylum Chordata; class Mammalia; order Afrosoricida; family Tenrecidae; genus Tenrec; species Tenrec ecaudatus. The sequence goes on from NC_134537.1 coordinate 105,311,977, forward strand.
GTCAGACCCTGTCATCTGGCTGATTGTTGGTGACCTGCCTTGTTTGCTGCCTGGGCCAGATAGCCTGAAGTGCTCTACAGAGGACTACCCAGCAGCCCTCAAGACTTAAAGGACTGCCATTGTATTAACTCTCTCACAGAAGTGAGTTGCACTAAGCCATTTGTACTGCTTTATAGATTAATTGTTGATTTCTTATGTTATATCTATCTATACAACTATGAAATCATTAGTGTCCTGGTTTTGTTTTCCTAGAGAATCCTGTCTCACTTAATTGTTTTTAAATTTCTAATACCTATTTCCATTGACACCTCATGATCACACAGGCTGATGTGCATCTTCCATGTGGGCTTTATTGCTTCCCTGTTTGGTGGCCGCTTGTTTAATTTCAATCATTTAAGACCCCAGATACTATACCTTTTAATAGCTGGGCACCATCAGCTTTTGTGACCACATTTGCTTATGAACTCATTTTGTTTTCCATGATCATATTCACTTTTTTTCATCACCGTGCTGGAATTATTAACCAACACCAATAGACAACAGAAAGTAATCAAGGAAATACAACTGGGGAAATAAGTAAATTCTCACAATTTTCAGATAATATGATTTTTATTATTATTTATTGTGAGATAATGCATATATAATATCATTCCACAGTTCAATCACATGAAGCAGAATCATAGAAATGCTATCGCAATCAGGTTTCAAACATTCTTTTTCTTCAGGGATTCCTTGAGATCATCTCTCTTTCAGCCTCCCACAACCACGGTACCACCTGTCCCTGAAACCCTGATTCTCCTGGTTGTCCCTATAGGATCATGAGTTCTGAGTTTCATATATCAAAAACCAGACAAACATATAACACTACTTTAAGAAGATGACCTCCAATGATATAACATTTCTGAGATACACCCTAATATGAACAAACAAAACAAAAATACACAAAATGTTGAAAAACCAAATCAGGTCAAGCATACAACAGAGGATTCAGTGGACAAGATTTTAACTATTCAGGTCAGATTTGTGCCTTTGATCTTCTATAATCGTCTCTCCAATGCACACTGTTCAGTAACTACTATCCTCCCAAACCCTCAGCTGTGGATGGAGGAGGTTCACAAGAGGCGTATTTCCTACGTAGTTCCCACAAATCAATCTTGGGCTCTCATTAACATCCATAGCCTTCTGCAAACAGGATTCTCACATTTTAGGCTCTGATACTAGTCCCTTCTTTGGTTTCAGATGATATGATTTACAACCTTTCGGTGACTGATGATGGTGTGCTCTTCCATGTGGACTTAGTTGACATCTGGCTTAGATGGCTGCTTGTTTGGAAACAAGCCTTTTAAGACCCAATTACTACTTTATCTGATAGCCAGGAACCATTTCTTCACTGCAATTTGCTAAAGCACCCATATCTTCTGTGTCCCCTTTCTGTGGGTGAGTATTGAGCAGGACCATGATGTAAGAACTAAGTGTTCTTAAGTTGACGCTGTGATTTAGTGTGAGCCCAAAACCTATTCCTGGAGCTATGTTGTTGTTTCTTTTACTTTATTTTTACTTGAGCGTCACTACATATATCATATCATTCCATAGTTTAATTACCTCAAGCAGAATTGTATAGCTTCTACAATCAGTTTTGCAGCACACTTTTTCTTCCTGGACTCCTTGACATTGTCTCCCTTTTACCCTTCCAGAGCCCCTAGACCCCCTCATCCCCTGAAACCTTTGTTTTACTTGCTGTCCTTATAGGTTCACCAAATCCGAGTTTACATTATCAACAAACAGAACAACATATAACGCAATTTCGAAAGGTTGACTCCCAATGACAAACGCCTCTCATGTGGACAGCTAATTTTCATAGTCAGTCCCTAATCTGGAAGCTCTGCTGAAAACGGTTCACTTTGTGTGACCCTCCTGGCATTTAAATTCCCTCTGACATAGCGTTTAGTATCACAAAACACACAAGCTCCACAGTATGACAAAGTGACAGAAAGTGGTGAGTATCTGAATAGATTTTCTAATATGTGTGAAGTGTAGGTGACTCTAACTTTGAAAAGAAATCAAGAGGGAAGCTAAGAGGATCAACCTCATGACAGGCTTGCCATGTGCAGCAATTTGCTTCATTTCCATAACAAAAGAGGGACCCACTCATTGTCTGAGGCTTAAGGTAGGATCTGAAAACAGCAAACCCTTAGTTTGGGTTTACTGATGCTTGTGGAATGAGTGAAATTGATATGTGGTAAAGATTGCTGCAGTTCAGAGACTCGATACTCCTCAGTTAGTGTAACCTCCTTTCTCTTGATGTTCACAGTACATGATCACATATTAAAATATAAAATTCTTTAGGAGGGTTAAATTGTCATGTGTCCTTTGACATGAATGGATATACTGAAGATACTCAGGGAAAAAAATATGTACGTTCATTAAGCACGCTCTCCTTCAGTGAATAGGTTCTTTCTTAGTGAGCATTGACAGTTGAGGAACAAGTGTGGTTGGGAATGGAATCAAAGATAAACCCTGTAGAATAGATTCAGAGATTGAATTCAGTATGCAGTGGGAAAAATGAGATTCTTAGATTCACTTAGGTTTTGAAATGATGAAGGAAACAAATGGCTGAGGTGGGTAAAAATAGAGGGACTAGAATGTCAACACAAGAAAGACAGTAAAGTTAACAATTTTGTCTGTGGATCAGAGTCAAAAGCAAAGGATGAAAATAATGGAGAGTGAAAGAGGTTGAGAAAAAGACATGCCGGTGTAACTACGGTGTACATGCCCAAATCAGCCAGAGTTCAATTTGATGTAATTGAATAGTGAAGCTATTAATTTATGTTAGTCTCATCTAAGAACAGACAAAACATTTCATTAATACTTAACTGACTATATGGGATAAAGAGGAACATTGCACTGAAATATATATCGAAAATTTGAAATGTGAAATGCTTCATTGCATATGTATTACCATAATGTATAAAACATTCCTTTCTGTAGGGTAGCTGAAAAGATATTTCATTATTTTCTAACTTTCTCTAAGGAAGGGTTTAAAGAAAAATAAAATATCCAGATAATTATTGAAAATTATGACTGAACTGAAGCCAAAAGCATACCATTAAAAAATTCTGCTATTATACTGAGAATTATTACAATAATATTTGGGTGAGCATGTGTATGTGTGTGTGCATGTGTGTGGGGGGGTGAGAGAGAGAGAGAGAGAGAGAGAGAGAGAGAGAGAGAGGTCATAGAGAAGAAATAGTCCAGTTGACTTACACTCATTTAGAATCTTCCATGCACTTCAGGACCTAAGTGTTGAACTGCTCATTGTGAGGCCAGCAGTCCTAACACACCAGTGGTTCTACAAGAAGCAGAGAAGGCTGTATGGTTCCAGAAAACTTTATGGCCTCAGAAAATTAAAGAGATAATTATACTTCATCAGAATGCTTACCTGAGTTGGAATGGGTTCGATGACAGTGAATACTTTGGATGCATGTCAGGACCATTTTAGAAATAATCATGCAGAAGTGTGCCTGGTTTCTACGTCCAGGTGCTTAGGCACTATGGCATTCTGCCCGCTGGTGTCATCATGTCTAAGGACCTCATCCTGATCAGTCTGTCGTTTATCTAGTTTTCTCTGCCTGTTACCCCACGTAGAATAGTTACACTTCCACAGAAGCACATGAACCATGCTATATAAATCACAAATTTAAGCATCCCAAGCTGGACATGAAGTAGATGCTAAGATTATTCCAAATTAGATGTTAATCTGAGTAACGTCTCTTCTTATCCTCTACTTAAAAGGGCCATGCCAGAAATGGTTTTTCTGACATTTAGGTCTTGTTCCCGGTTACAGGTGATCAACGGTTCTGGTCTTTGAGTGGAGTTCTTCAACTGTGCTGTTGTTGTTGTTGTTGTTGTTGTTAAATGTCACTGAGATGGTTCTGCTTCATTGTGGCCTCGTCCAACGGAAGTAAATACCGCCCGGTCCTGCAGATTCCTCACTATTGCTCTGGGGGTACAGCCCATTGTTGCAGGCACTGTATTAACCTCTCGTGTTGAGGGCCTGCCTCTTGCTAAGCTGCCCTTCTACTTTACCAAGCGTGATGTGTCCTTCTCCAGAGACTGGTCCCTGCTGGCAACATGTCCAAAGGCTCACCATCCTTGCCTCTAAGGAGCATTCTGACTGCACTTCTTCCATGAGAGATTGGTTGGTTTTTTGGCAGTCAATAATGTTTCGATATTCTCTACTAACACCATAGTTTAAATGCATTGGTATTACTTCAGTCTTATTTATTCCATGCCAACTTTCACATACATATGAGGTGATTCAAAATAACATGGCTTGGCTAAGTCACTACTTAATTTTCAAAGTACCATCCTTGTTTTTCAACACTTTTTGTTGTTGCTGTTGTTGTTAGAGTACTCATTGGATTTATTAGAGAATTTTGAAAAAACAAGAAAACTTGAAAATCATATAATTACTGTATTTCTAAATACACATTGTTTAACACATGAAAAATAATTGGTAAGCTGAAAAATTCAATCTTATCCTTGTTTTATATGCTTTACACCTGATGGATGTGTGGAGTGTGATGGGAGTTGTACAAGCCCCCAATAAAATGATTTTTAAAAAGAGAGATAAGAGAAAAATGAATAAAAGAATTATTGCTTGTCAACCTGCTGTAAAGTGTAAAGCATTTTTCAACACTTTAAAGAAGTCTTGTGCAGCAGATTTCGTCAAGGCCATGTGTCCTTTGACCCTTTGACTGCTGATTCCATGAGCATTGATTGTGGATCCAAGCAAAATGAAATCCTTGACAACTTCAATCTTTTTCATTTTATCATACTGTAACCTCTTGGTACAGCAATGAAGATTTTCTTTTCCTTTTCATGGTCATTCGGTGTCATCAAATAGATTTTGACTCAGTGAGCCCTTGTGGTGGAATGGAAACATCCACAGGCTTTTCCTGTTTGGAGTCTGCCGAAGCAGATCACCGAGTCGTCTCTCTTTGTTCTGAGCTACTGAGTTGATTCTAACATCCTTCCTCTCAATTAAGTATTGTTTTAATATGAAACAGCTGACCACCCTAATGTTGTTCCACCATATACATATATTTATATGTTAAACTATCTTCTATCTCTAAATTGTTGTTTGTTTTTCTGCGCAGCCGGAATTAGGCTGCCATATATTACCCATTGACTGAAAGCTAGCCCCACATGTAAATGGTACGTCACAATTTTAGCTAATTTCACTGTGGCTATGGCTTGTATCAAACTTTAAACTTCTCATCCTCATGGCGTCTAAGCCTGTTCCTAATTTTCTAACTTTTTTGAATTAAGATTTTTTTGAAGCTTTCATTCTTTTTCCAATGACAGCAATAATAGTGACTTGGCCAAGGTCAAGTTAAATGACACTTGCAGGATTTTGATACACACAGTCTGATGCTATTATTCTGCTCTACTGATTTTTACCCTTATTACTATATTAACTCAATACTTGCATGCTATTTTTATTATCTCATGAGTGACATTTACTCTGGTTGCCCTAGTTCTGGGAACCATTTTTTGTCAGGCTTATAGGGCTTTGAATGTCAAGTCCACCCAACGGACCAGGAAAGAATTAGAAGCTACTGTGTAATTTTTACATCTGATTACAGGGAAAAGATGTTCTTATCAGGATGAAAATGCAGGTTACAATTAATCATTAAACATAAGGTAATATTTGGTTCCCCTACCTTTTACCACAGCCCGAAACTCTCCCATATCTCTGGCACATATGTCTAAATTCTCTTTTGACTCGTTTTGTCTATTGTCATTCAAGACACTCAGTTTCTTGATGGTAGTGTGGTGGATAGCTAGCCTGCCTTGTGAGAAACATAATATGTATTTCTTCCTGTTAACTTCCCTCTAAAGTCTTATTTGCCAATGCTACAGGAGATTCGAATTCTCTGTATTCATGGGGTACCAATCAATAGATTACTGCATTTCACTTGTTGGTATACCAACTTTCCAAGAATAATAACATTTTTCCTACCTTATATGAGGAAAATCTTGCTGATGTCTGTCATTAGAAAATAGTAATATTAACTGCTTTAATGATAGTATTCATTTAAAAAGCTTCCAGACACCCTCTCACTATTCATATTCTTGTCTATGAATTGGCTGCCCTAACTTTTCTGTGTAGTACACTCATGATTTCTCCTAGTTCTTTTCATTATAACTTCACACAAAAGACTTGAACTTGACAGTGTTCCTGAACATGAGCAGAGTTGTTCTCTGTAATCACAATACAAATATTAAAGTAGGCTATCTTGATCATTTCAGATTGTTCCAGGTAAGTTTCAGTTTAGCTTGTTCAATTCCTCAATCTCTTACTTTAATACAATTTAGATAGTCCTTTCAAGTGTAACCCACCTTTGAGTATGCTCAGATTTTACAAAGTTGGATTTCCTAAATCACCTATGACCTTCTCATTCTTTCTTATTCAACATTTCAATGCATGGGCTTATGCCCTTCAAACACAGAGGAAAGGCTTCAAAGTTAAAGATTATCTGACAATTCGTGTATATTACACCTCCATGATAGACTTGGTGGCAAGGGTTAGTTTTTATACATGGACTTGTAGAGGGAGAGTAGAGGTAGGTGGAAAGTTCTGGCAACATCATCCAGCTCCAACACCCAAGGCATGATTTCTCCCTGGACAGAGAAAGCAAAAGAATATTTGGAAAAAATGGTGTCTGCTAATTAAGTTAAATCATGTGGCCTGGGATAGCTATACACTGTAATTAATTTATCCCTTTTAGAGCCCCAGGGGGGAATCTTTTCCCAGATTCACTGGATGGAATTTGGTGAAAGAGAATAAAATGACTTCCATTTCTGTAACTCTAAGCAGGTCAAATATAATGTGACTGAATAGTTCTATCAGGCCTATGAAGGACTCAGAGCCCAATATAATTAAGATCATTGTCTTTGCCTGGCAGAAGACCCAAGTTATTGTACATCAAGGTCCACATACATAGAGAAAGAGCATAGAAAAGACAGATCAGAGACTAGAAAATTACATTGAAAATCACATGGTAGAGCCACAGGATAACTTTTGAAATCAAGGCTATTAGAGAAAACATTTGTAAATTTACTCATTTATATAATAATTATTTATAGACAATCTACTCTATGGCAGGCACAGTTCTAGAAGTTGTAGGTACATGAGTGAATAAAGAGACACAATTTCCTGCACTCATGAGCTTATAGTCTCATCATGGAAACTGCAAGCAAACTGGACAAAGGCACAAAATGCATACTTATCAGAAAATGATTAGAGATAAGAGGAGGAGATGGCTCCCATTGGTTAAAATAATTTAAGTGGATGAACAGAAAAATGATTTTGAGTAAAGATATAATGGAAGAGGAGGAATTTACCATGAGTCTGTCTAAGAGCAGTTTCTTCCAGCAACTGTAGAAACCTTGAGATAGGACAGGTCATGACACATTGGAAAAATTGCAAACGGAACGATGCCCGGAAGTGGAGTATCCTAAAGGGAGGGTGCTCAGCCAATGTGTCGGTGCATGTGTGTGGATCTGGAGCTGGAGAAGAGTTTCTGGCATAGTAATAACTGCAGTATTTCAAAGGGTTGACAATCATCTGTAACTTTTGGGTAAATAAGTGATAGAATCTCACTTATGATGTAACAGGTCATACTGCTTCTCTGTCGAAAACATATTGGCGAGGGTAAATATGGAAGAAAGAAGACCAGATAGGAGGCAGTTAAACAATTCAGGTGGGGTGGGGGTGGGGGTTGGGTTTGACGATGACTTGAGCAGGGAGAGTGGCAGTGGGAGTGCTGATAAGTAGTAAGTTAGAACACATTCTGAAAGATTTTTAAAAATTCATGAATTTTAATATAAACTCAGCATAGAATATAAAAGAAAGGTCAATATGAAAAATAATATTTTACCCTAATGATAGAAAAAAAGAATTGATATTAAACAGGTATGTGGGAGGAGGGCTGGGTTGGTTGTTTTTGTTGCTAGGCGTCTTCAGTTCAGTGCATAGCAAATCTAAGTACTTGAAACAGTGCCTGGTCCTGCTCCATTCTCACAATATTTTTATTTAGAGTAAGTCCATTGGATCAGTCACTGTGTCTGCCCATCTTGCTAAGGGCCCTTTTCCTGTCCCTCCACTTCACCAAGCATTATCTCCTTCTCCAGGAACTGATCTCTTCCAAACACATGTCCAAGGTGTAGGAGATGAAATCTCACCATTCCTGCCCTTAAAGGGCAATCTGGTTGCTTCTTTCAGGACATATGTGTTAATTCCGTTGGTCCTCCATGGTACTTTCAGCATTCTTCTACATCATCATCATTTAAATGCACCAATTCTTCTTTGGTCTTCCTTACTCAACTTTCACATGCATGGGAACTGCATGAAAATACTAGGGCTCTGGTCTGGCTCCCTTAGTCCTCAAAATAACACCCTTGCTTTGCAACACCAGAAAGAGTTCTTTTGCAGCAGATTTATCCAATGAACGGTGTCTTTTGATAAATTGGCTGCTGCTTCCATGAGCATTGATTGTGGTCCCAAGCAAGACAACATTCGGGACAACGTCAACATTTTCTTCATTTATCATGGTATTACCTATTGGCCCAGCGGTGAGGAGTTTTGTTTTCTTTGAATGAGTTGTGATCAATATTGAAGGCTGCAATCTTTGAATTTCACCAGCAAGTGCTTCAGTTCCTCCTCACTTTCAGCGAGCCTATCCATCTGCATATTGGAGGTTGATAATAAGTCTCCCTCCCATCCTGATGCCACATTCTTCTTTATGTAATGCAGTTTCTTTGATTATTTGCTCAATATATAGATTGAATAAGTATGCTGACTTGATACAACCCAGGTACACATCATCCCTAGTTTTAAAGCAGGCAGCATTCCCTGAGCCACAAACGAATTCCTCATGAACACACCAAAATGCTGGAACCTCCAGTCTTCTAAAGACTAGCCATAATTTGTTATGATCCACACACTGAAATGCTTTTGCATAATCAATAAAACATAAGTAAACCTCTTTATATTATTCTCTGCTTTCAGCCAAAATCAATCTTAATCTTATATTAGCCATGAAAATCAGTTTTCTACGTCCTCTTCAGAATCTGAACTGAATCTCAGGAAGCTCCCTGTCGATGTACTGCTACAAATGTTGCTGCTGACCTTCAACAAAATTGTACTTGTGTGTGATAATAATATCATTCTATAACTTGAGGATTCTATTGAGTAACCTTTTTTTGGAATGGGTATAAATATGGATTTCTTTCAGTCAGTTGACCAAGAAGCTGGGTTAAGTGTTCCTGGTAAAACAAGCGATTGCTTCCTGCGTTTCATCAGCTTGTTGAAATATTTCAATTGGCATGACCTCAATTCAGGGATTCCTGTTTGGGGATAATGCCTTCATAACAGGTTGAACTTTCTCCTTGAATACCTTTGTTTCTTGATAGTATACGACGTTTTAATATGATTGAATGTTACCTAGTTTTGTTGGGTGTTTGGGGGGCAGGGCAATGACCCTATGTAGTCGTTCCATCTTATTTTAATGTTTCTCACATCATTCAATATTTTGCCCATAGTTTTTTTTTCAATATTACAACTTGATGCTTTAAATTTCTCCTCATTTCTTTCAGATTAGTAGATGGTTCAAGATATGACAATAATAATAATTTTTAATTTATCAGGGGTCCATGTGGGGAGACGGGGAGGAGGGAGGGGAAAAAAGTGGAGCTGATACCAAGGCCTCAAGCAGAAAAAAAGGTTTTGAAAATGATGATGGCAAAATATGTACAAGTATGTTGGATACAACTGATGTATGATGGATTGTTATAAAAGCCCCCCCAGTAAAATGATTTATTAATCTTTAAAAACATACAGCAAATATGCTGTTGTTTTTGGTTTTCTAGTTTTAGGTATATGCACATCTCCTTCTATTTTACTGTGTGTTTTCGAGCTGCCTTTCCGAACTCTTCCATTCTTCTCTTGGACTTCTTCATTCCGCTCATTTGCCTTCCCCTCCAACATTAAGAACACGTTGCAGAGTGTCTTCTGACATCCACTTTGAAATTACCTTTCTTTCTTTCTACTTTTTTTAATGACCTTATGCTTTCTTCATGTATGATGTTTTGGAAATCATCTCATAGTTTTTCAGATCTTATGCCATTAGTGTTCCAGGGAAATAGTAGGTTCTTGAAATTCAGGTGGGTTCTAGTCAATGTCATCTTGTGCTTCTTGTGGATTTGTTGAATTTTCTTCACCTCCAATCTGAACTTACATATAAGTCATTGGTCTGTTACACAGCTGACCTCTGCTCAGGGTTTAGCTGCTGATATTGAACTCTATTGCCTCTTGTGCAGATAGCGTCAATCTGATTTCTGTGTTTTGCATCTGGAGAAGTTCACATATAGAGTCATGTTATTTGTTGTTCAAAAGAGGTATTTGCTGTAAACAAGCTTTGGGTCCTGTAAAATTCTATCATGTGATCTCCACTTTCATTTTGCTCACCAGGATCATACTTTTTAACTGCTATTCCTTTTTTAACTTTGTTCCCAAGTTTTGTATTCCAATTGCTAATAATTATCAACACATCCTGATTGCATATTGGATCATTTTCAACTCAAATATTTGGTAAAATTCTTAAATTTCTTCATGAATATCTTTAGTGTTTGATGCATAAATTTGAATAATATTTTTCTTGATTGCATCATATTTATGTGGATTTATATCCTATCAAATATAACTTTGTACATTAAAATCGATCTTGCAATGCCCATTTTGATAATGAATATGACACCATCCCTGATTCTGCTATTCCTGGTATAGAAAACCATATGATTTTCTGACTCAAAATGGCCTATACCACTCCATTTCTGCTCACTAATATTGAGAGTATATTTATGCATTCCATATAATTTTTTATGAATACCAATATTCCTAGATTCATACTGTGAGCATTCCATGTTTAGATTATTAATGGATCTTTGCAGCATCAGATTCTTCTCATTTTGAATGATGCCCCATCAGCAGATGAAGATCTTAAAGCATTTCCCACCAGCTCTACTCCGTGCACATCACCACGGTCAACTCTGCTTTGAGCAGGCAGCTTTTCTCAGTCATGTTTGAGTGCCTCCTGATCTGAGTGTCTCATCTTCTAGCACTATGTTCACAGGTTCCGTTTCCAGTCATGACGTGTTCAGTAAGAGGGAATGTTTTGATGGTATCCCATTGGCTAATTTCTAAGAAGTGGACAACCTATACCTTCGTTGTAATGTATTCTGAAATTGGAAGCTCAGCTGAAACGTGTTCACCTTGGGTGACCCTGCTTGTATTTTAAATGCCAGTGACACAGCTGGCAGCATCACAGCAACAGAGAAGCCACCACTGTCTGACAAACTGACTGTCAAGTGGCAGAAAGCAGGGTGAGAAAGCAGAGTAAAGACCTTGGTACTGGATCTCTTTGTTGTGAAGTTACATTAGTGATCAAGTAAAGAAGTCAAGTAGACAAATGGACATCAAAGTTCTCTAATTTTCTTATTTATTTACAGACACTTGAAACAAAGGAAAGCATGAGATAGCATCAGGAGCTTTAAATTCCCAAAATAATTTTATTCTGAGTCATTGTAGAAACATAAATGGAAAACACTTTTCAGAAAAAGCAATATCACAGAAGATGATGAAGTTCTTAATTCACAAAAAATTTCTTAAAAGAGCAGCCTTTATTGCACTAAATTTGAAAAGTTATATTGGTGTAACCTGTACTGTATTAACTTCTACGATTTAAGATTTTATTGGCACTCAGGCATTAGATAATGACTTTATCTTTCAACTCTGCTAAACATGAAACTTCCTCAGCAATAATAAAGACCACTGATATCACTGTTGTGCTTTGTTGACTAGGAAACTGCCTGAAGCTAAATAGATCTCAGTATATATTTGTCTTCATACAAAGATTCCAAGTAAATATTACGAAAAATATATCATTGGAAGATATAATGCCATGGTTTTCCTATCTGTGAAGCATTAAGTACTAGCTTAGATCTTAGGACTTAGAGCCAGTCTGTGTTTGCATTTGTGTCAGCTTGTTCGTATCAACCCCAACCAGCATGATCTAAGACTCTGATGTTGTCACCCTTGATTCAGCCCTTAAGAGAGTTCAACACCAACGTATTTACCTACTACATTGTCCACCACCCATTCTGTCTTTGGGACTCTGGGCAAAGGTTACATAACTCTGTGCATTCCTAACCTTGCAAGTAACTACTTTTAAGAGTAGGTAGTTTCCCATGCGTAGGCAATTTTTCACCATTTTTTAAGGGATGATGATTATTTCCCTTCTAACACATACTTTTTCTCTAACTCATTACTTGCTAGAATTATTGTTCTCCGTGATGACATTCTTTTGGCAATCCCAGACAGATTTGTTTGTTCCTTTGAAAGTCCATGGAGCTTTCAAGATTTCTCTCCAGCACATCATTCAACTTTGTCAATTCTTCTTTAGTCGTCCTACTTCAATGTCCAAATTTTACATACTCATATGGCGATTGGGGCTACAGTGGGTTGGATTAGGTACGTCTTAGTCTTCAAAGTGATGTCTTACTTTTCAACACTGTAAAGCAGCCATCCTCAAGCTGCCACCAGATTCATAACAGTAGCACCATTACAGATATGTAGTAGCAATGAACTGATTTTATGTTTGGGGGATCACCACAATATGAGGAACTGAATTAAAGAGTTGCGGCATTAGAACGCTTGAGAACCACTGCATTAAAGGATCCTTTTGAATCAAAATTGTTTCAGTAGCAGTGGTCTAAATGACCTTCAGAATACATTAGCCATTTTTATTTTAAATTACTTTTATAGAAATTTTAAAGCTGGAAAAAGATAAACGAATGATTCATCATGTTTCTCCTACTGTCCTGCAGCAGTGTTCTCCACCCAACCTCTCATTCAGCTGGAGGATTAAAGAGAGAGAGAGAGCTGCTACATTTTTGAAACATAACTTTTGGTTAAGTTTAATGACTTAATTATTCCTCCTTATTTAAAACCAAATTGCTCTCTTCCATTTAATACCAAGGGGATACTATTTATTTATATACTGTGTTACATTGGTGTGGTACCTAAGATTTCCCCTTAGCAAAGAAGTAACCTTTGTGGGATTAATATTGCCCCAGTTGATAATGCAAATCCTACAGCCACTGAGCTCTTGAACAAGAGAGAGAAGATACACCAGACTAAAGGAGGCAGGCGGCCTCTGCTGTTGATATGGTTACCACTTTCTTTTTCAGATATGCCATGAAATACACACTTAAAAGTAGGATTGATAAGATGCGTGCATTTGTGCGTGTGTGTGCCAGCCAAATGATGCATTATATCACACAATCTAATGTCACCTGAGACAAGTGCACCTGCTACTCTGAATCAATCACCCTCAACATGTGGTTTCTATATTCATAGATGATGCCCTAGATTCATGATTTAGTAAAATGTTCTCATAAAATTAGTTCTCTTTAAAAGACTAGAAATCACCTGGAGACTTTGTAGAAGGAGCGGAACTCTAGATTTTGTCTTTCTCAGAACACACAATAGCCTAGGTCAGAGGAGTAGCTTGGTAGAACAGTAGAAACAAAGGAAGGTTTTGAATGAAGCCCTTCATCACGTGTGCTGAGGGAAGTTTAGAAGAGAAATGTACTCAGCAGACATCCAGAAAGGTCAGTAAGTAGGGTTGTTGGAAGTGGAAGTGGGCACAAAGACTGATTTTTCGTGTCAGTAAGATGTGGCCTCATTTCTGACTTGAAAGGGGCATAAGTGAACCTGAATTTATAAAAGCACACTTCCAAGCAATAGAATTTTCATGGCATCCCTTTTTTTCCTTTTCTTGTAAGACTCCATATCTGGTCTATGAGGAGAAATTTCTAGGTAGAAATCATGAGTGTGATTATACTGATAATAAAAGAAAAAATGAACATAATTTAATCATAAATAATGTTATTGAAGGGAATATAATGTATGATTGTTATTCGTGGTTTGGTATAAATTAGTTTCATATATTATTAAAAGTTAGAATTGTATTTATTAGTAACATGTTAGATGATTTTAAATATTGAAAATATATTCAAGATAGAAAATAAAAGCACCTGCATGTAATTTGCACTTTCCTCGCCAATCTTCAACTTTCAACATTGTTGATTCTAAGATAGAAGAAAATAAATGTTATTTTTATTTAATTAGTTTATTTACCTACATAAACATTCATCTATTTTCATTTCTAGTAGACACCTGGCATAGAAAATCCATGTCAATTTTAGAGTTGGCCTATTTCAAAAAGGTCGGACCCAACTCATTTAATCTAATTACATTAGCTAGCCCAACGTTATTTCTCTGTGTCTGCTGGAACCTCAGGTGGCAGCTATGATGTCCTATCCCGCCGTGTCCTCGCAGCTGGCAGAGGGGGAAATGAAATAAGTCAGTTTAACTTATGAGCCTGCAGCTAACTGGATGCTTTTTAGTGCAATACCTCGAGAGTAGAAAAGAACTTTGCTTACCAAACTCAAAACATCTTAAAGACGTCCTTTATGTTAGAAAAGGTCCCTAACCCAGCTATGCTCATCTAAAAACACATGAACTGTATGCCAACTCTAAATACCACACACTAACCTCGCCAAACATGCTACACTACCAAATTCCCTTTCCTCTGTCCTCTTATTCCAATTATAATTCTTGCAACTATTTCTAGTTGATAGCAACATATTCCATAATCATACATTGAATTGTATCCAATGCTCTTCTGCATCTCCCAAAGTGTCCAGTTTTTCTTCTTTATTTTATTAATAAAGTTGTTCACATCAATTGATTTTTTTTCTTATAAGTTAAGTAAGACTTGTACACTTGGGATTAATCATACTGAGTCATGATGTAGCATAATTGTTAAAGCATTTGAGATGTGATGTGCTGCTATTTTTTAAGGGTATTTGAATTTCCATTCAGCAGAATATAAGTGTGTGTGTTTTTCTTCTTTTTGTTTGTTTGTTTCTTTTTCCTAATTTTTAAAGTGAGGATTACGTTGACTTCACAATATCATTTTTAAGTGATTTGCCTTCTAATTTATTAAAATGTTTCTGGAAGATTAGACTTATTGCTTCTTTAATTCTTTGATATAATTCTTTAGAGCCTAGAGTTGCTTTAAGGAAAGTAATTTGATATATAATTTCAATATTTTTAATAAAATAAAGCAATTCATATTTTTGCTATATCAATTTCGATAACTTGTATTGTTTCAAGGATGTGTTCATTTCACTTATATTGTATCTGTTGATCTAAAGTTGTTTGTTATGTTTTCATATTATTCTTTTAATATCTGTAATATTTGCACTGAAAATTCTGCTGCTATATTTGTCATTATTGATCTGTGTTTCTCTCTTTATTTCTAGATAAAACTAGGGATTTTTAAGTTTATTGATACTATCAAGGACCCAGCTTTAGATATTATTTATTTTCTCTGCAAAATTTTGTTGATTGAAACATTGTTATTGATTTTTGTTTTATACTTGTCACGTCTTTTTTCTGGCTTACTTTAGGTTCATTTTGATCCTTCTATTTTCTATCGTTTTAAGTTGGAAGCTTAGATCATCTATTTCAGATATATATTCATTGATAATATAAACATGTATACTATAAACATGCCACTTCATCTTGCTTTAGCTATAGCTCAACAATTTGATTACTTTTAAAGTTATTCATTTCAAAATGTTTTTGAATACTCTTGTCATTGCATCTTATTTCATGAATTTTTAGAATTGTGCCATTAAATGTTTACATTTCTGAGATTTGCCTATCTGAATATTGATTTTAACTTTAATTTCATGATTACATAAGAACATATTATTTTAGCCCTATTAAATTTATGGCATATTTTATGAGAATTATTGTTTATTTGGGAAAATTCATTAAGTAAATATGAAATGTATTTCTTTGTTTTTTCATTTGTTTGGTTTAGTGTTCAATAAGTTACCTCAAGTTAGTTGATAATATTTCCCAGATATTTACAACAGTATATTGACATTTTAAAATTATTATTATATTCTCTTGGAGAGAAAATTTTTTTAATATACTAAATGGTTTTCTATTTCTATTTTTTACCTGATCAATTTTACTACATGTATTTTAAGGCTGATTGTCAGATACATATTTATAAATTTGTTTTCCTGGTAAATTATATCTTTTATCATGTAAAATATAAATGACATGTTAGTTTGCTATATGAGTTTGCCAGAGACAAAGTAATTATTTTATCTTGTGGGTCTACTAGTCCTAGACTATAGCCATTGTTAAAAATATATCTATGACAGTAAATCGAACATATTGCTACAAAATCATAGAAACTATTAGTAAACCAAGTGGTAAAATATAAAGCTACAGTTTCTGGATACATCTTCATCTTGCTGCTTTTGCTACATCATCCCTCTAGGTCTATGCACTTCAAAAACACTTGTCCTATCTCTAACTCTTCCCTTGATCTTAGCCAAAAGGTTGAGAAGCGATTACCTCCAACTCTTTCTTGATGAATTCTTTTTTTTTCTTTTTTTACATTTTATTAGGGACTCATACAACTCTTATCACCATCCATACATATACATACATCAATTGTATAAAGCACATCTGTACAGTCTTTGCCCTAATCATTTTTTTCTCTTTTCTTCTTTTACATTTTATTAGGGACTCCAACAACTCTTACCACAATCCATACATATACATACATCAATTGTATAAAGCACATCCATACATTCCCTGCCCCAATCATTCTCAAGGCATTTGCTCTCCACTTAAGCCCCTTGCATCAGGTCCTCTTTTTTTTTCCCCTCCCTCCCCTTTCTCCCCTCCCTCATGTGCCCTTGGTAATTTATACATCGTTATTTTGTCATATCTTGCCCTATCTGGAGTCTCCCTTCCCCCCTTCTCTGCTGTCCCTCTCCCAGGGAAGAGGTCACATGTGGATCCTTGTAATCAGTTCCCCCTTTCCAACCCACTCACCCTCCACTCTCCCAGCATCGCCCCTCACACCCTTGGTCCTGAAGGTATCATCCACCCTGTATTCCCTGTACCTCCAGCCCTCATATGTACCAGTGTACAGCCTCTTTCCTATCCAGCCCTGCAAGGTAGAATTCGGATCATGGGAGTTGGGGGAAGGAAGCATCCAGGATCTGGGGGAAAGCTGTGTTCCTCATCGATACTAACTCACACCCTAATTAACCCATCTCCTCTCCTAAACCCCTCTATGAGGGGATCTCCATTGGCTGACACTTGGGCCTTGGGTCTTCACTCTGCACTTCCCCCTTCATTTAATATGGTATATATATACATATATACATATACACATATATACACACACATATCTTTTTTTTTTTTTTTGCATGATGCCTTATACCTGGTCCCTTGGCACCTCGTGATCGCACTGGCCAGTGTGCTTCTTCCATGTGGGCTTATTTGCTTCTGAGCTAGATGGCCGCTTGTTCACCTTCAAGCCTTTAAGACCCCAGACACTATCTCTTTTGATAGCCGGGCACCATCAGCTTTCTTCACCAGATGAATTCTATACCCTTTGATTTATATCATGTCAAAATGATAGTTTTGGAATATCCCATGAACTCAAAGAGTGTTCAATTTAGTTAAAAAAAGAAAGTCTGAAGGGGCAAGATAAGAACCGCGGAGTAGTTCGAATAAGGATCCCCGACAAAATTCTCACAGGACAGCCCTTGCTACTTATCAAGAATGAGTAGGTTCATTGTCTTCATGGAAGAAAAATAATTGGGAGGCCGGGTGTAACTAGCCTGACCTTGTTCTCAACCAATGCAGTTTTCAGTGTTCCTCAGTCTACTTCCTAATTAGCACTCATGATCCTTCTTCATCTTTTTAAAAAAATCTATTAAGATTACATGCTTGGAATCCATCCAAATAGTCACTGTAAGCCTGTGCACCTACCGATGTGCCTTAAATTTAACTCTGTCAGTACATCCCTTAACTGATCTGATTTGGATTTTACAATACTAGCAGAGTTCCTCAATTGGACCTTTTCTTGAAGTTACCCTCCTTTTCTTGAAGTTACCCTAATGGGACTAAAACAAGCATCTCACTGATAAAGCTTATCTGTAACTAGCCACAGATTTCAGAAACATGTTTGAACACTTTTCATTTTGAACCAACCCATGCATGGACCACAGAGAGAAACACTTCTGGGTCCTGAACCACCTTTGCAATTTATCATCAGAGATATATATAGTCAAGAGCATTTAAAAGAAAAGACAAAACACAACCCCTCCGACAACTGAGTTGATTCTGATCCATAGCGACCCTACATAAGGTTTCCCCCAAATTGTTGAGGGGAGCAAATAGCCTCATGTTTCTCCCTTGGAAGAGTTGGCGAGTTTGAACCAAGGCCCTTCCAGTCAGCAGTTCAATGCATGCCTGACACTGTTACTGGGGATCATTGAGATGTAAAAAGCACAAGATGCATTTGTGAACTCTGTAGAGGAAATAAATCTCCAGTGTTTTCCCTCTATCTAGCATGGATAGATGGGAATAAACTGGTTACCAGATAGAGTGCACTGGAGAGATGACTACAGGAGATCAAAATGATAAACCTGACTTGAACACTTAAAACTTTGTCACTTTTTCTCCCTCAACCCCCACCCCGTCACCCTCCCACCCCCCACACACATTCATTCATGCTGCGCCTGATCAGATTTGTAGCTATTTCTGGTTTTGTTTTTCCTTCTTTCATATTGGGGTTTATCTCTGATACATTTGTGATTGGGGTTAACCCTCTTGAATTTTTGTTATATGTTTTTCTGTAAATGAAACCCAGGTTTGATAAACCTATAGAGACAGCAAATAGAATAAGCATCCCTGGGGAGTTCACTGGGGAAGGTGGGGTAAAGAGGAACTAATTTCAAGAAGTTCAAGAAGGAAGAGATGTTTTGAAATTGATCTTGTTAGCAATTGTACAGTAATGCTTTATGTATGTGATTGAACTATGGGAATATATGATATTTGTATTAGCTCCCAATTAAATGGTTTTGAAATAAAAGGTGTCTGGCATAATTAGGTGAGTTTCAGTCATGTGAGATGCTTGGTGCTGGTTCATTGCTATAATTTCAAAAGAAATGAGACCAACCTGAAGACTTGTTAATCAGTATCAGTGACTTAAAGATGTAGCCAGGTTTCACGCGTGTACCTCCTGCTTCACGGTGGTTCTCTGTGTGTCACTGCCTTATCTGAACGTAGGCATGTAAAGTGTGCCAGTGAAGATCACAGCCAGCTAAAGCACCCCCAGAGGAGAATCAAATGTAAGAGGCAGACCACTAAGAATGCAAGGGCACTCATGCCATGTCTATTGAACAGAATTAATCAGAATTATACAGCAGAAACACCCCCTTGCCCCACAGCCCCATGCCTTGCTTCCTTTGATTGTTCTTAATTATCCTTGCCCTCTCCCTTTAGTTTTGTAATTGCCTCCCTAAAGAGCTCTTTTTGCTTTGTTTTGCCACTAAGACTGCTTGCCTATATAATCTACTAAATTCTTAGAACGCTTTTCTGCAGACTTCACTTCCCCACACTCACTTCTGTAACGCCTCCTCTTTGCCCTCCTATCTCTGCTTTGCTCTGGGTGTGCCATGATAATAGAACGGACCAAGTGATGCTCACATTAAGACAGCAAATCCTTGTTATAACCAACTGTAGTTGTTGCCTTATCTGTCGCTATAATTAAAAGTGCACCTTCTAGAGCAGTCGCACATGGCTGTTTGTGATCCAGTGAGAGTGGGATGATAACCTAAGTATGCGCCCTGATGTCTTTCCAAGACCTCTCCCTCATAACATGCAGAGTACAATCTACGCAGATTTTCTTTTAATGGAATATTTAAATACGGTAAATATGGTCATTCTTTCCTCCACTTAATCCTAGCAGACCAAATAAGACCCTCCAAATTTATATGCCCAATTACTTTTAGGTTAACAAGCTCTGAAGTGCTATAGAAATGCTCCCCTAGAGATTCATTGTGGCTTAATAGAGGATCATCCGGGCTTTTTCAGTACTATTAGAAAAATAAACACCAGGTAGTTCAATCAATTAGACATTTCATCAGGACCATAACTCAAGTGGACATGTACTTCCAACCATCCCCCAAGGAAAATCGGCCTAAATGCTCCCTTCTCTTTGCCAAACTTGGGGTGAGAGGCAGTTAAGAATTATTCTTCCACCACACAAGACAAAGCCTGCTAGAGCAGATCTGGCTGTGCCTGTAAGTGGAGAGATATAAGTCAGGACCTGGAGCAGGTGCCTGACACAGATACTGGGATTCACACCCCCTTTTATTTGGTTTGCCAAAGAAAGTCAATATCCATATATGGCATCCTTGGATTGATAAAGGCCTACATTAAAAACTCATTATTTCAAAATATAGGTGTGTAGGTTTGGGTGTGTGTTGCAATATTCAGAATTTTATTAAAAATATCTATAATTCAGAATATTTTCTAGATGGTTTTGAACTTTCAAATATATGCATGCAGTAGGTGGGAAGAGAGTTGCAAATTGTTTTCTAATAGCGTTCTCCAGGTGTCCTGATTTTTTTACATACATATAGGGATGATTTCCAAGTGAAGTGCCAATTAATTGTTTATAAAGGGCGCTTCTCAAGTGTTAGAGGGCCCTTAAAAACAATTGTTTAAATGTTTTAAATATATTTCCAGCATACTGACTGATGCCATGAATTATTTAGAAGACTCTTACTCTTGTTTCTAACAGAAAGATAAATTTCAGTCCAGTTCTAGTAAAAATCAACACAATTTTTCAGTTGATGCTATCTGGTGTAACTTGTTTCTGAATGACTACTTTTTTCTGAGAGAATCAGTAAAAAAGGAAGACACGCAGCAACATGAATTGGCGTAGAGGCTGCAACAATGGGCTCAAACACAATCGTTGTGAGGAAGGTGCAGCGTCAGGCAGTGGTTTGTTCTGCTGTCCTTAGAATCATTATGCCTAAGAGCTGACTTGACTGTATCTAATAACAACAATGTTGTTTTTTTTACTTATTTACCATAATGAATAAATTGTTTTTCCCATAATACTGAACTTTAATTTTCAAAAGATAGTAATACATTCAGAGTGGGGGCCACTAAATATGCTGGACAATTTTGACATTTTCCCCTCTAATCATTTATTGTCAGGTCACATTTAAAAATTAAAGCAGTACTAAGAGGTTGCACGTGTGTGTGTGTGTGTGTGTGTGTGTAGACAGACCAGCTATTTTCCCAGTTCTTCTATTAAATAACTGGGTAAATAACTGGGTTGTAGTAGTAGTAGTAGTAGTAGTAGTAGTAGTAGTAGTAGTAGTAGTAGTGGTAGTGGTAGTGGTAGTGGTAGTGGTAGTAGTAGTAGTAGTAGTAGTAGTAGTAGTAGTAGTGAGGTGCATTGAGCTGGATCCAGGCCATTGTGGCCCTATGCACAACAGCAGGAAACAATGCATGGTCTTTCCTGAGCTTCACAGGTCTCTGAGCCCACTGATACAGCCACTGGCAATCCTTCTCCTTGAGGGTCTTACCCTCTTAATAATTTCCTGAGCCCATTTTTGCAGCCACTGTGTCAATCACTGTGCCCAGTGTCTTCCCTTCCTGTACTGTCCCTCCACTTTTCCAAGCATGATGCCCTTCTCCAGGGACTGCTGTCTCCTAAAAACATGTACAAACTGTGTAAGACTGTCTTGCCATCTTTGCCTCTAAGGAGCACTCTCGTCTTACTTCTTCCAATCCAGATATTTGTCCTTTTAGCAGTTATTTCATGGTATCTTCAACATCCTTCTCCAGAACCATAATTCAAATGCATTGATTCTTCTACGGTCTTCCTTATTCAATGCCCAATTTTCACATGCATGTAAAGGCAATGGGGAGTACCATGATCGGGTCAAGGGCACCTTGTCTTCAAAATATTATCTTTGCTCTCCAACGCTCTATGGTCTTGTGCAGCAGATCTACCCAATGCAATAACTGTTTGATCATTTGACTACTGCTCCTGTGAATATTGACTGTGGAATCAAGCAAAACAAAAATCCATGACAACTTCAAACTTTTTTCCATTTATCATCTTACTGATTGGCCCAGTTGTATGGATTTCAGTCTTCTTTACATTGAGCTTAATCCATACTGATGGCTGCAATCCTGATCTTCAGCAGCAAGTGCTTCAAGTCCCCTCCCTTTCATCAGTTTAATAATAAAACATCCTCCAATTCTTATGTCACATTCTTCTTCCTAAAATCTAACTTCTGAGATTATTTTCTTTGCATACAGAAACCATGTAGTATGTCCTTGTTCTGTTCCCACAACTGCCTATTGATCCACGTGTAAGTACTGCATGAACACAATGAAGTATTCTGGATTCCGTTTCTTCTCAAGATTATCCATAGATTATCATGGCCCGCACAGTGGAATTCCTCTGGATAGTCAGTGAAAGATAAGTAAAAATCTTTTTAGTAGCCTCTGTTGTCAGTCGAGATCCATCTTACATTAACCATGGTAATCTTCTTCTATGGCCTCTTCTGAATCTGCTCTGACCCTCAGAAAGCTCCCTGTCAACGTACTGCTGAAACCATTGTTGAATAGTGTTAAGAAAAATATTTCCTTGCATGTGATATCCAGGATATCTTTCTATAGTTTGGGCATTCTGTGGTGTCATCTTTTTTTGAATGGGTACAAATATGGATCTTCCAGTCAGCTGGCCAAGTAGCTGTCTTCCAAATTTCCTGGCATAGATGATTGAGTATTTCCAGGGATTCTTTAGCTTGCTGAAACATTTCAATGGATAGTCCATCAATTCTGGTGCCTAAGTAGGTGCCTAATTCTGTGGTTAATTAGTTCAATGGAATTTGAGCATCTTTTTTCAGCACCCTTGGTTCTTACTAATAGTCCTTCCTGAAATGGTGGCCTGTTGACTAATGCTTTTTGTTAGTGACTCTGTATTTTTCCCTCTTCTCTTGATGCTTCCTGCATCATTCAATGTTTTTTTGCCATAGAATCTTTCAACACTGCAACTCCAGGTTTGAATTTTTTCTTTAGTTCTTTCATTTTTCAGATATGCTGAGTGTGTTCTCATATTCTAATTATAGGTATTTGCACATTCTAATATTTGGCTTTGGCTTCTCATGCAGCCCTTTGAAATGTCCTATTCAGCTCTTTATCTTCATCTGTTCTTTCATTTGCTTTAGCGACTATGATTAAGAGCAAGTTTCAGAGTCTATTCTGACATCCCATTCTATCGCTTATGTCTTTCCTGTCTTTTTAATGACCTTTTGCTTTCTTGATGAATGATGGTATGGATCTCCTCCGACAGCTTATCAGGTTTTCTGTCATGAGTGTTCAATGCATCAATTTTTTTAGATATTCTCAAAATTCAGGAAGAATGGACTCAAGTTCCCATTTTAACTCTTATGAAATTGTGATAGTTTTCTTCAGCTTTATCCTGAACTTACTCATGAGCAATTGGTAGTCTGCTCCACGGTGCATCACTGGTCTGGTTTTAGATGCTGATGTAGGGGCTTCTCCGTGATGTGTTCTCACAGACAAAGGCAGTTTGATTTCTGTATATTGCATCTGGAAAAGTCTGTGTTGTTGATAAAAGATATTTGCTATGCACACGTCATTAGTTTTGCAAAAGTCTATCATGTGATCAGCTCCATTTCTATCACCAAATCCATATTTTCCAATTATTGTTCCTTCCTAAAAAGGAAAGAACATGTTTCTACACTTGCATTCCAATCACCAATGATTATCAATGCCTCTTGATTGTTATGTTTAATTTCACAACGAAGTTGTTTGTAGAATTCTTCAATTTCTTCATCACTAGCTGTGCGGTTGGTGTATAAATTTGAATAATAGTTATATTGAATGGATTGCCTTGGAGGGAGCTAGATATAATCTTATTACAGACAGCATTGCACTACATGCTGGATTCAGCAAGATTCTGACAACAAATATCATGCCATTCCTCTTGATTGTGTTATTCTGGGAAGAGTCATTCAAATCATTTTCTGATTCAAAATGGTTAATACCAGTCCATTTTAGCTCACAAAAGCCTAGGATATAGATCTTCATGTGTATCATTTCACTTTTTCCACTTCCAATTTTCCTGAATTCATTCGTCAAACATTCCAAGTTCTGATCATTAAAGGACTTTTGCCGCTTTCTCCTTACCTTGAATCATGTCCCATCAGCCAATGAAGATCCAAAGGTTCATTCCCACAGGCTTTTTCTGACTCATGTTTCAACATGCTCAACTTCTCTCCAAGAAATCATTTCCTCGTTAATCGCATTTCTTGACCTTATTCAGTAGCATACCGTATACCGGAAGGGTCTCTCATCTGGCAGTATCTCCAACGGGGTAAGACTTCTTTTGTTCTGGCTTTCAGGATTTGACAATGCTTCCCAGCAATTCCGAAGGTTTTGAGAGGCTTTTCCTACAAGGTGGGGTGTCTAATCCATCTTAGTTTTCTGTTCTAAGTCTAGAAGCCCTGCTGAGACCTGTTCATTTTGGGTGACCTGGCTGACATTTGAAATACCAGTGACACAGTTTCCAGCAGCACAGCAACACACAAGCCATCGCAGAGTGATCTACTGACAGACGAGTGATAGGTCTGTAATCATGTGGTAGGGTAGTAATCATGCATTTTATTAGCAAGCTATATAGCATATTCATTTGTGTACGTTTTTATTAACATTTCTCTTCACCTATCTTGATGTTTAAACATACATGTATATGCATATGGAAACATACATATACATGTTAATAAACATCTTATTTAAGACTTTGCTATTTAATAAGGTCAAGTAAGAAAATTATTCTTACTCTTAGACAGATGAAGTTAGATAGATTCTAACTTTACTGAGGTTGATAAAGAGGTTTGAAAGAACAAAGATTTGTGGGCAGAGATGTGGTGCTTTCAGGCAAGACTTCCAAAAATAAAGAGTGTTTACAGACTTCCAGAAAGAAGTGAAAAGGCGACCCAGAACTCTTTATTCAATTGCTATCTAGTGAACACTTACTTTTTTATGCACTGAGAATATATCAGTGTAGAAAATCATCTTGCTATCATGAAACTTTTTTAAAGTACTGTTTATTCTTTCACAACTTTTTTTAACTTCCTCATTATAATAACATACTACATTCTTGTGTCTCTTTACAGGTGACAGTACATTTGTACACACAGTTTCCAATTTTGATATTCATTATTACTAAAGCTCATTGAATTAGATAGCACTATATTGGCTCCAACATACAAGCAAGTGAGGTGAAATTAGCGAAATTAACTAACCTGTGAAGTCACCAAGAAGGTTAAAAGAACCAGGACTCTTCTGGGACTTTGGACCCCTTTCAACTATATAAAATAGAATTGTCATTTCATCGCAGGAGAAATGAGAAGTGCATAAAATAATTTCACCTCAAGGTTCAAGTGGAGTTTGCACTTGAATATTTTGGTTTTTAGTTCGACACCTCACAATGTGTATCTTCTTCTCCCAGTATTCCTTCCCACAATAAAAAATAAAGAAAAGCACAGCTCTCAAAGTGAACTTCTAGTTACTGTTGTTGGTGGTTGTTGGTTGCCAGTGAGACAGATTAAACTCATGGCAACCATACATATCAAAATGGAACTGCATCATTTTTGTCATTCTTGGTATGTTTTTGCAGCTATTGTGTCAATCTATCTCCCTCGTGGTTTTCTCAAATAACAAATATTATCTTTTTATCTAAGAACAAGTTTCTCACCATAGTTCTGTCTACATGGAAGGAGGACTTGTCCATAGTTAAATGCCTCTATTTAAAAATAATTCCAGAGAATCCTGTGATTTGGTACTAAGATGGCAGCAGGCATCTTCCCATCAAATCTCAAGGTATCCAAATGGTGACATGGTTTCAGGTTCACAGGTACTCAGAATAGTGTCTAAAGAGATTTGGTGGAGAAGATAAGTTTGGTTGTTTGTATTTTGAATTTAGTGTTTTCACAATAACATTCACAGTATGAAAGCAGGATAGAAGTTTCACTTAAAAAGAAGAAAAGTAGTTTCACTTTATTGCTTAAGGCTGTTATTTTGTTATCTCAGATTTAATATATCTTGAATCCACTTCGTCTCTCTGCCTTTATTATTTCTACACACTAAACCTTAGCATTCATTTAGGGGGCAAATAACATTCTTGCTGAGAACTAGGCCCCATCCCTCAATGTTCGAGGCAAACAAGATGGCTTAAATCTTGATTTTTTAAGACTTCTTTGGCTTCTAGTACATGGATTGCATTCTAGAAATCTTATTGTCATTTGTATTTTAAGACATCGTCAAGTTCTCAAATGAAGGAAGCATGTTGAAAAGTAGGAACTAAAAGTATTTTTAGGAAAAACATATTGCTGCTTGTTTGGGAGCATTTTCTGTGTTTTCTTTTCTTTTCCCTTTAAAAGTTAGTGGCAGGTTTCCAAGGCTTCTTGAAATAGGACCCAAGAGTGACACAGTTGAATAGTCCACACTTGATTACAACATGTTCTTTTCATGTTAAATGGCTGACAATGCCACGAAGCATTGTCCCTTATGTTCCAAGCACAGCTGGATGTGAAGCTAAAATGCTAGAGCCCTGGGCAGTCCGTAATTTCATCCTAAACCTGGGCAGCTAAACAATAACTAATGTGTCCGTAGTTTGATCTGCCTTGAATGAAATACGAGGGCTGTTTACTTTACAATGGAACACTCAGCAAGATTCTAACCCTCTTTTCTTAACCAAATCCTCCCCTCCAGCTTTCTCAACTATGGACGAAAAACAACTGAGAGGGAACCTGGCTTTCCCATGAGAGAGGCCTTGAAATAATTTTGAAATGTATTATCAAATGTGGAGGGACTAGCTGAATAAAGGGTAACAGATTTTCTATCAATTTATCTATTTAAATTTATAGGTTCCTATAAATTAATGTCCTTTAGTATATAGAAACATGAATTTCTTTAAACCCATAATATTTTCATTAAAAATAACAAGTAGGGAGATGTACCTGAAAATGATTATTTACATCCTCTGGTGTGACCGGATTGGTAAGGAAGAATTGGGATCATGATAGTGGGGAGGAGGAAGCCCTAAAGAACTAGAGGGATGTTGGGTGTTTCATCAGTGCTATACTGCACACTGGTTGACTTGCCCATGCTTTGTGACCCTCTGTGAGGGGATGTCTGATTGTCTATGCATGGGCTTTGGGTCTCCACTCTGAGTCCCCTTTGTTCTCATCTATATGATTGTTGCAGGCCTTCTGATGCCTGATACTTGATCCTGTAGACACCTCGTGATCATACAGTTTTGTGTGCTTCTTAGATGTTAGCTTTATTGCTTCCCTGCTACATGGTTGCTTGTTTAACTTTAAGCCTTTAAGACCCAGGCAGTATATCTTGTAATAGCAGGGCACCATAAGCTCTCTTCACCACATTTGCTAATGCACCCATTTTGTCTCCAGCGGTTGTGTCGGGAAGGTGAGCATCACAGAACACCAGGTTATTAGAACAATGTGTCCTTGCATTGAGGGACAATTTGAGTAGAGGTCCAATGTTGGTCTGCTACCTTAATTCTCTCTCTCTCTTTCTCTCTCTCTCTCTCTCTCTCTCTCTCTCTCTCTCTCTCTCTATATATATATATATATATATATATATATATATATATATATATATATATACATACACATACACACACATATATCCTTATTGCTATATATTAACATATTTACATATGCACAGACTATGTGCATTGACTATAAATGTATTTCATCTCCTAGTTCTTTCCTCTAGTTCCTTTTACTTTCCCCCTGTCCCACTATCATGCTCGACCTTCATTCGGCTCTCAGTAATTACTCTCGAGTACATGACACTTGATAAAACCCGACCAGAGATTCTATGCTTCTATGCCCTCCTCGCCATCAATTATAAATCTCTCTTGTTCTTCTCTCGTTCCTGAGTTTATTGGCTCCCCCCCTTTCCTTCGCCCCCCCCCACCTTGCCCCTCTTCCTCCTCCGCTGTGTCCCCTTTGACATGGCGGGAGTGGGAAGTGGGCAGTTGCGGAGCAAGCCTATAAAGAGTTCCAGGTCTGTCTGCTGAACCTTATGGATGTTTTCCTTTCTGCTCTCATAAGGTGTAAAACCCTCTCTCCTGAGTCATAAATCTATTTTCGGGATTCCTTGGGGATATCGTTGTTTTGTTCCCCTTGCTGCTCGGTTGCATTCGCTTCGTTCTTCGCCCCAGTGAGAGGTCAGACCAGGGACAATTCCCACACTGTGTCTCCAATGCTGTCCCCCATAGTGCTATGGGTTAATGAGGTGAGGTCGTGTACCATGGGAGGGCTGGCCCTATGGTCCTCCCTGCGCATCGGCTGATCTGAGAAGGGATGTCGTCCTTGAGGCTTGTGGGCCAGGATGTGGCATCTCTGTCTCTCTCTCTTCCCCTCTTAGTTTGCTCCGGTGTGGTCTGGGAAGACCCACCCCTCTCCCCGGGCTGTATCTTCAGTGCTGTCCTCTGTAGTGCATTCTTCTAGGGAGGGGTCAGTGTAGCTGGGATTGGATCAGCCCCTCAGCCTTCTCTGTTAGTTTGTTGCTCCAGGCCGGTACGTTGCCCTCAAGGGTTGGCATACTGGGTGAGGTCTGGTCCCTCTCTCGCTTTCCTGTAGAGACATAAACAATATCTTCCTGGTGGGAGGGTTGATGCCCTGTTCCCTCACTACCCTTGTCGTTTATTTTCCTTCTTTTTAGTTTGCTGCCATATGCATCGATGGGTTGGGTCTGACCCCTGCCAGAATGCCTTAACCTCTTCTGGGAATGTGTGCATTTTGGAGCTTTCCCCTATGCCCATTGTGATTTTTAAGCTTAGCTCAGTGGACTCATGTTGTACTTGTCCTTTTGTGCTAGGCTTACATCACGTAGCATAATTTCCTCCAAGTCTTCCGACGAGATGATGTGCTTCATGCGTTCATCACTGCTTTTTTAAGGTTGCATAGCACACCATAATATATATACATACATACATTATATATGTATACACACAAACACACACACACATACATATCAGGTATAAATATACATATGCATCAGGTATATATACACATATATATCAGGTGTATATATACATATATCAAGTATATATATACATATATATCAGGTTTGTGTATATATACCAGGTTTTTTAATCTATTCATCTATTGACAGAAATCTAGGTTGTTTCTAAATCTTCGCAATTGTGAACTGTGCCGCGATGAACATTACAGCACAGATGTCTAGTCATGGTCTGTTTCTTACTTAGGTATAGGCCTAGATACTTTAATTTGTGCTTGGGTATTGTGAAGGGTACTAACCTTCTGAGCTCCTCTTTTGTGGTCTTGTCCAATGTATATAGCAAACCAAGGGACTTCTGTTTATTGATCTTGTATCATGCCACTCTGCTACATTCCTTGATCACAGCTTATGTAGCTTTTGCGGTTTTCCATATATATAATCATATCGTCTGTGAATAATGATAATTTTGCCTCTTCTTTTCCCAGGTGAATACCTTTGACAGCTCTCTTTTGCGTTATGTTATTAGGTAGGATTTCCAGTAGCATGTTAAATTAAAAAATGAGGACAGGAGGCAACCTTGCCTGGTCCCATGTTTCAGTGGGTTGTTTTTGTCTTTTATGCATTGACTACAACTTTGGCTTTTGGGTTTTGTTTTGTTTTTTTAAATATTGTATATCGCTTGTATTACCTGGAGGAATTTTTCATCCATTCTTATCTTCTTGAGTATCTTATACAGGAATGGGTGTTGGATATTGTTGAATGCTTTTTCTGTGTCTGTCAATATTATAATGTGGTTCTTAGCCTTTATCTTGTCAATGTGGTGAATAATGTTGATGAACTTTCTGATATTGAACCATCCCTGCATCCTTGGAATGAATCCCACTTGGTCATGGTGAAGTATTTGTTTTATATACTTTTGTATTCTATTTGCCAGTATTTTGATAAGGTTTTTTGCATCAAAGTTCATTAAAGATATCAGTGTATTTCTCAATTCTTGCGAGAATCTTGCCTGCTTTAGGTATCAGTGTTATACTAGTTTCATAGAAAGATTTTGGGAGTTTGCTATCTTTATCTATGCTCTGGAAGAGTTTGTGTAACATTGGTGTCAGTTCTTCCCTGAATGCTTGGTAGAAATCTCCTCTGCAGCCATCTTGCCCAGGGGCTTTTTAGTTGGTATTCCCCTTGGTAACCTTGTCCATTTCTTCTATTGCTATGGTTCTGTTGACGTTGTTGACATCCATATGGGATAGTCTAGGGAGGGATTGTTTTCCCAAGTATTTGTCCATGTCTTCAAAATTGTTGAATTCATTGGAATACAAGCCTTTTCAGTACTGTGTAATTGGCCTTTTAATTTCATTTGGGTCTGATGTAATGTCCCCTGTTTCATTTGTCATCCTGACTATTGACATTTGTTCCTTCCTTTCTTTGCTTAGGTTTGCCAATGGTCTATCTTTTCTGTTAATCCTTTCAAAGAAACAGCTTTGGGATGCATTGATTTTTGCATTGTTTTCTTGTTATCCCTCACTTTCTCTCAACCCTGATTTTTATTATGACTGTTCTTTAGCTATTAGTAGGATTGTCCTGTTGACTCTGCTCTAATTGATGTAGGTTTTGTGCCAGCATATCAATTTTAAGTCTCTCTTGCTTTTTCATGTGTGTATGTATTGCTATTAAACTTCCTCTGATCATTGCTTTTGCTGTGTCCCAAATATTTGGGTATGTGCTATTCTCATTCTTGGTTTCTAAAAATTTCCTAATTTCATCTCTGATCTGGACTAGTACCCACTCATTTTGTAGTAGAGAGTTATTCATCCTCCAATTGTTGGCACTTGTTTTCTTTCTTTCTTTATTATTTTAATGGGGACTCATATACCTCTATCACCATCCATCCATCCATCCATCCATCCATCTATCCATCCATCCATTGTGTCAAGACGTTTATACATTTGTTGCCATCATCATTCTCAAAGCATTTTCTTTCTACTTGAAACCTTGGTATCAGCTCCTCATTTTGCCCCTCCCTCCCTCACGAACCCTTGATAATTTATAAATTATTATTACTCTTTCAAGTCTTACACTTTCTGACATCTCCCTTCACCCACCTTTCTGTTGTCTGTCCCTCAGAGAGGGGGCTATATGTACATCATTGTGATCAATTCCATCTCCCCCCACTCTCCCCATCCCCTCCTGGTAACTTGATTCTCATTTTTGGTCCACAGGTTTTGTCTGTCCTGGATTCCCTGTGTTTCCAGCTCTGATCTCTACCATGTACATACTCTGGTCTACAAATCTCTGGATTTGTAAAGTAGAATTGGGATCAAGTTAGTGTGTGTAGGGCAGGGGAGGGGAAGCAGGGAGGACATTAAAGAACTAGAGGAAAGTTGTATGTTTCATCACTGCTACACTGCACCCAGACTGGCTAGCCTCCTCCCCACGACCCTTCTGTAAGGGGGTATCCAGATGCCTACAGATGGACTTTGGGTCTTTACTCTAGATACTCCCCCTCATTCACAATGATATGATTTTGTTTTGTTAGTCAATGCCTGAAACCTGATCCCATCTACACCTCATGATCGCACAGGTTGGTGTGATACTTCCATGTGGGCTTTGAGCTTCTCAGCTAGATATCCCTGAAGCTATATATTTTGATAGCTGGACACCATCAACTTTCTTCATCACATTTTCTTATGAACCTACTATGTCTTCAGTGATTGTGTCAGGGAGGTGAGCATCATGGAATGCCAGTTTAATAGAAAAAAGTGTTCTTGCATTGAGGGAGTACTTGAGTAGAGGCCTAGTGCCATCTGCTACTTTAATACTAAATCTATAAATATATGCACATAGATCAATTTCCCCATCATCATATATAAATATATTTACATATAAACATGCCTATATTTAGACCGCTATAAATGCTCTTTGCCTCCTAGTTCTTTCCTCTATTTCCTTTTATGTTCCTCTTCTCCCTCTGTCAAGTTCAGCCTTCATTTAGATTTCAGTAATTCCTCTTGGTTATATTGCCCTTGATCAAGCCCTACCAGCTTCCTACACTCTCTTTGCCATCAATTTTAGATCACTTTTCCCCGTGTCCCTGGGGTTGTTAATACCCACTTCCTTTCTCCCACTTCCCCCTGTCCCATGTCCCCCCGTAACTGTCCCATTGTTTTCTCCTCCAGAGTGTTTATTCTGCCTATCTTATCTAGAGGGATCTGAAAAGATAATAATATGTACAAAAAATAAGACAGAGCAAAACAAAGGACCAAAAGAAAACAAAACAATAACAACAACAACAAACCAGCAACAACAAAAAAAGAAAAGCCTATAAATAGTTCAAGTTCTATTTGTTGACTTTTAGAGGTGTTTTCAGATCGAGTATGATGGGGCACCACACCCTGGCCCCACAGTCTATATTTGGTATACCCGGAGGACTTCTTGTTCTGTTCCCCTTGCTGTTCTGTTGCATGCCCTTAGTGTTTCACCTCAGTGTGTTGGAGTCACATTGAGCTCAATAATTATTTTGTTGATATGCGTAGTGGTACAAAGGAAAGTCTAAGTGGCCTCTATGTGCTTGAATTTACACAAGCAAGGCTTGTGTCCCAGCATGTGGTCTGTCTTTGAGTATGTACCATGTGTCTTGAAAATTGTCAGTTTTTGCATGTGGATGTAGAGCTCTAAAAATATCTATCAGGTCAAGTTGCCTGAATAAAGAGTGTAACACTGTAGCTTTATTGTTAAGCTTCTTTCACTGTGATCTATCTTTCATGAGAGTAGTGTATTAAGGTCACCTACTATTATAGTTGATCCTGTGGTTTCTTTTTTCACCTTTTGGAGCATCTGACCAATTTTATGGGTCTCCCAGCACGTATATATTTATTATGTTCACTGGTTCTTGGTCCACTGATCCCTTGAGAACTATACAATGCACTTTCTTATCTCTTGTTATGGCTTGAACCTTGATATTGGTTTTGTCTGAGATTAGTGTGGTAGTTATATAATCTGGTGTCAATTTGAGAGAATTATGAGCTATGAGGTGGAGTCTTGCCTGTCAGTCAAGGTATGACCAATGAGGCCTTTGTGTGGGCAAGGCCTTCTCCTGAGAATTCTGGGAATTCCTGGATTTCCTCCTTAGAGGCAGGAGAGATTCTCTTTCTCTGTTCACTCTTCCTGCGAGACATCCCTGAGGAGAAACCATATGGACATACCCTAATATAGCCCTGGGAACATGGAAACCCCTGCCAATGCTGAGATGAGTCTATCAACACTGACTTTGCACCCACTGGCCTGTGATCGCCTGCATTCAGCTTCACTGCTTGTGTTTCGTATGTCTGAAGAGGACTTCATAGATTGGTTTTAGACATATGGGCTAATATCAGACTTATGGACTTGATCTGGACTGGGCTGGATGTTTTCTAAATATTCAACTGCTCTTGTATACAAACCTCTTTCTTATACATATATGAGTCTCCCTGGATTTGTTTCTCTAGTCTACCTGGACTAACACAATTAGGGTTGCAACCATTGCTTTTTTTTTTATTTGCCATTTCTTTGGTATATATTTTCTCCAGTCTTTCCTTCTCAGGCTATTTTTTTCTGCTAGCTTGAGATGGGTCTTTCATAGGCAGCAGATCAATGGGTTGTGTTTTCTAAGACAGTCTGCTAGTCTCTGTCTTTTAATGGATGAGTTCGGTCCAGTGGTATGCAGAGTTTTTAATCTATTGGTGGACTCTGTGATGCCATCTTATAACTTTAGTGGTGGGTGTTTCCCTACCTCCCTTCTTATCCATTTTTTGTGTGTGGGGTTGGAGTCATTCCTGCCTTATTTTCATTGTTGAGGCAATGTTAACTTGGGGGCTGTTTTTGGTATGTTAACCTGTGGGTGGAGATGATGTATCTGGCAGTCTCATATTTGTGCTCCATGGGTGTTGTTTTAACCATAATTTTTTTTAAGAGCTGGCTTTCTTTTAAGGAATTCTTTGGATTTTTCCTTGTCTGGAAGACTCTTACTTCTCTGTCTATCTTGATAGATAATTTGGCTGAGTGCAAGAATCTTGGGTTTTCATTATTTTCTTTCAACTTTCAGAATGTTACTCCACTCTCTCCTCTTCTTGGCGTCAGCTGAAAGCTCTGACCATATTCTTATTTGGGTACTTTTATAGGTGACAATCTTATTTCCCCAAGCTGCTTTTATGAGTTTTCCCCTTTTATCACAGTTAGACAGTTTAACTATTATATGCCTTAGTGAATTCTTCCTGGGATTCAGTATAGCTGGCTCCCCGAATGGGCCTTGACTCTCATTCATTAAGCTTGGGAAGTTTTCCTCTATGAATTCCTTTACATTTTTTCCATTGACTTCTGCATTGTGTCTTATTCTGGTAATCAAATTATTCCAATGTTGTTCCTCTTTATAACATCAGATGATGTTCCATGATTTTCTTCAGCTTTTCTGATTATCTTGTTTTACTGTCTTCATGTTTGTTGAAGTCTGTCTCGTTATCCTTCAGGTCACTGGTATGATTCTTCACTTCTAATCTGTTGATAAAGTCTGTTAAATTCCTATTTGCTTTTGTTACCTCATCCCATAAATC
This sequence comes from Tenrec ecaudatus, assembly GCF_050624435.1. Taxonomy (NCBI): domain Eukaryota; kingdom Metazoa; phylum Chordata; class Mammalia; order Afrosoricida; family Tenrecidae; genus Tenrec; species Tenrec ecaudatus. The sequence goes on from NC_134537.1 coordinate 105,346,693, forward strand.
TTGTATTTCTCTTTGGTGTGTGGCCTTTTTCTCTATCATTTCCTCATTTTCCTGTAATTATTCCTTCATATCCTATATGACTCCAAGCAGCATTCTGAATATTTATTTCTGTGGTAGATCAACTTCGGCTTCTTCTATGTACATCTCTATGTTCAGGGCTTCCGCTGACACTACCTTTTGTTTCTCCTGTATTTTTTGTGGAGGTTGATGTGGCAGATTGCTGTCTGCGTGCCATTTTGTAGGTTCCTGGGGCCATTTTCTGGGGAGTCAAAGAACCCTGGGCTCTCTCTTTGGAAGGCTTGTAGGCATGTTTCTGTAGGCAGCTTGTAGCCAGTTGCAAACGAGGAAGGCTGGTGTGGAACCTATGAGGCTGGGAAGTCCTGTGGAGGAACCTTGGGGTTGAGGACTGCCCAGCGGGAGGCCATCAAGCTGGGGCAGGCCTTCAGAGGAGTCAAGGGTCTGGGTGCAGCCTAGTTTGGGGGGTGGTGCTATGATGCTGGTTTAGTCCAACAATAGTGTTACAGGGCCTGGACGCACCTTCTGGGGAGCTGCAAGCCTGGGCGCAACCCTTCAGGGAGCCATAGAAACATGTGTGGGTCAGTGAAGCAGCCAAGGGCCTATCCTTCGTGGGAGCTGCAGGGCCAATAGCAGCATGGCAGGAGGCTTGAGGCTGGGATTGTCTCCTGGGACCACCTGTCATGGGAGCCAGGAGAACATGGGTGGCCAGGCATCAGGTGTGGGGTGTTCTCAAGGTTAGGGTGATCCCATGGTGGGGTCATGGAGCCAGGTGCAACCCTATTGGAGAGGCCCCTTGCTGGAGATGAAATGGTCTGGTCACTATTTACAGTCTTTCAAAGACTTATTGTTAAGCCCCAAACTAGTAGAACCCATTGTTGGCCAGGGCTGCTGATTTCAGCTACTTTTGGCATTTCCTGTTTAGTTATGTGAAAACTGTGTTAATGGATCAACTTTGTGCTCAGAATGAAAGCATTGTTTTTAAGGTTTTTTTAAAGGGTTTTTTAGGGTGCCCTGGTATCAGGACTGTCCAGCTCTGTCTCCTTGGGGTGGGGGTGAGGGGGCAAATTGACCAGTTTGGTACCCACTTGATCTGGATTCTCCTGGCTGCCATCCTGTGTCACTCTTGCCTATTTCGTTATGTTTGCTTCTGTTTATGGACCAAAGTTTTGGGAGCTTTCATTCAAAGTTGCATAAAGGAACACAGCCTCTTACTGAAAGCAATTTCAAAGATTTTTTTTTTAATAATGGGCATGTAGGGTTCCCTGGTATCAGGACTTTCTATGCAGTTTTCCAGGGAAAGGGGAGCAAATTAGCCAAATGGTTTTGGGGCCCAATTCTCCCAACTACCCTCCTGCTCTCTCCTGCATTGCTCTGCAGGCTGTGCTTTGGGGATGTGTCTTCTGCCATGGGAAAATATTCTAGCCTTCCTAGTGCTGTGTGATCCTTTAAGACAGTTCCTCATGTTATGGTGACCTTCCCAACCATGAAATTATTTCCATTGCTATTTCATAACTGTAATTTTACTACTGTTATGAATTGGGTGACTCTTGTGACAGGGTCATTTGACCCCCGAAGGGGTCACACCCCACAGGTTGAGAACCACTGTCCTAGGAGCTCTCCAATTGCAGGCAAATTAGTATGTAATTATCTACTTTTTCCCATGGCAGCCTTGGAGCTGGGAAGTGGGGGAAAGGGGATGGCCGATGTAGTCTCTTCCTGGCTGGAGAGGGGAGAGGCAAAGCCTGTGAATGCAGGATTGGGGAGGGTAGCAAAGAGGGGACCCCCAGTGTGAGCTCCTGTGGCTAGTTCTTGGAGGCTCTCTGTGAGCCTGCAGTTATGACCACTTTTAGATAACCATCTGGGAAAATTACTACACACTGATTCTTGGACACAGGAGGAGGTGGCATGGATTAGTGGAGCACATGAACTTAGAGCATTTCAGTGAGCCCTCAAATCACTTTGTGGGGGAAAATCTCAGTAGTACTTCTGGACCACAGACCCTAGTACACTTGAATTCTATTTTCAGCACCTGACCTCCCAGTATTGTCCTCCTGACTCCATTCTTTTTTGATGTAACAATCGGAACACCAGGCAGGTGATTTTACCTGGACCCAAATGTTTCCATTATTCTTGAGGGCTTCTCCATGTCTATATAGCTAATGAGTGGAGGTGGTAGAATTTGAACAAATATCTATTTTAGTACAAAGTCTTTCTGGTAATATATTGCATCTTCTTAGAAAGGCCAGATGCTTCACATTAGCACGTAGAAGAAAACATTTTCAGTGACACTGATCTACATAGGCCAGAACCATTTACTCTGTATCCTTACACAGAAATAAACAATAGTTTTGCTTGCTTCCTTCATACAGATGTCTTATTGACAAAGAACTTTTAGAGAAACAAATTATGTAGAGAGTAGACACTGGTAAAGTCTCCAGAGAGTCAACAGTTATTTTGGCTCTCTTCCTATAAACTTTCCTCCCATTTTGAGTATCTTCAGCAGGTCACGAAGGGAAGTGAGTTTTAAATTAATTTTCTTCTGGCATGTTGTATCTCTGATCAATTGAAGAACTCTAAAAATAAATCATCCAAATATCTACATACTTAATACCTCAGTCATTTCAATGCCCCATTGGGGTCATTTGAGGTTCTCTCTTTCTCTTTTTCTCACTCTTTTTTGTCTTCCCTTCCTTAGAGAATAACCTGGAGTCTTAACAACACTTGGAAGCTATTCTGATTTAAAAACTAAGAGACAGCTCTCCTTTTAATAAGCTTTAATATCAGAGTATCAGCAGCACCCTTGATGCTGTGGCTGGAAATGACAGTTTTATTATTCTTTCCTTTGAAACTGATAAATTGGTTCATGGTAAGGGCAGATTTTTTAGACAACACGAAAGAATGCAAGGGGAAAAAAGGAAAGTGACTGTCACTGGAGTTATTTAAAGCACTATAGAAAATTATAACAGACAAGAGATTTCATATGGTTGTTGTCATTTAGTGCTGCGTGCTGGATGTTTGCCAAATACAAAGGGATGTGTGTGTGTGTGTGTGTGTGTGTGTGTGTGTGTTAGAGAGCAGGAGAAAGAGATACTAGTTTGGTTTTAGCTCATTTTTTACTTTGACTTTCCCTACTGCACAGTCTTATTAACTCGGACAAATCAAACTATCAATATGCAACAGGTTGTAACTTTTGCTTAGACCACACTTGCTGCCATCAAGTTTGCTTTTAGTCATAGTGATCCTGTAGGACAGAAGAGAAATAGCCATGTAGATTTCTGAAGCTGAACATCTGTGTGAGAGCAGAAAGCCTTACCTTTCTCCCACTGAGTGGCTGATGATTTTGAACCACTGACCTTTTGGTGAGCAGCCCAACTCACAGCAGCCCTCTCTACCACCTGACCTGGGTGACTCTACTCATTTCCACAATTGAGAAATGTAACAAACACTATGAACCCTTTCATCAATGCTGTAGTATTAAAACATGCAGACACACATTTAGCACCATTGACCTTAGAGGAGTCAATGTCTAGGTTTGTATTTATATTTTCCTGAAGTAACCAGAATCTCCTAATAGCACTCTGAAACAGTGGCAGCTGGAGGTGAGCATAACTCCTGTAAATTCATAGATAAAGTATAAGAATGCCATGTGTATCCAGCACAGCATTTTTGAAAATGCAGAAGCATGTACGTATCAGTTATTGATCTTTTTATGAACTTGTACTTAAAATTTAGTAGTTAGCATTAGATTATTCTGCATGATTACAAAATTGCAGAATCCAATTATGTGTTAGGCCGGGTTGAATAGAGAAACAATTCCAGATGCATTCATATGTATATATGAGAGAGTTTTATATCCAAGACTAATTGTGTATTAAGAAAAACATCCTAGCCCAGTCCAGATCAAGTCCATACATTCAATATTAGCCCATAAGTCTGATATTAGTTTATTATGTCTGATACTAGTCTATAAATTCTTCTACAAATTCATGCAGCTCATGCCATGATGCTGAAAGCAGGAAGCTCACAGGCCAGTGGGTGAAATGTCTTGTGGAGGCATCTTAGTGCCAGCGCGGATCTCCATGTGATTCCTCAAGCTCCAAGGTTCTGGCTGCCATCAGCTTAGCTTCCTGTGGCTTGTCAACATAATGTGAATCAGAGAGTGTGTGTTCTGCCTCCAGGGAGGAAGACAGGAGTTCCCAGAATACTCAGCAGAAGGCCATGCCCACACAGAGAGGAATCATTGGCTGTGACCTGCTCAACAGGCTAGACTGCACACCTTCATGCAAGTTGATAGATTATTTACCTGCTGTATTTGTCTAAGAAATCTCTACTCTAGATTGGAAAATAAGCAAGCTTGAGGTTCAAATTGCTGTGCATAGGTTATTTTTCAGACTATACTAGATCAGACAGACCATCTAATTTAAAATGCGAGATGAGGGGCAACTAATTGGCAGGGCTATGCTCAGTATAGATGAGAAGCTATTGTTAATTGATTACAACAGAATATCTTTCAACTTTAAAATTCTCAGACTAAATAAGTAATGTAGTTTAGACTAATGGATAAAGGTACAGTTTTGTGAGTAAATTATCATATATACTCATGTATAAGCTACGTTTTTCAGCACAAAAATGTGCTGAAAAACTAGGGTTCAGCTTACACATGGGTCAGTGGTACCCCAGCAAGGTATAACATTAATTTTTTTAAATTTAAAATAAATATTTAAATACATTACCCCACTGATATCTCAATATTTAGTAATTTTATTTTCATTTGTTTTGATTATTGAAACTCACCAATAGTTTCTACATTTTCCACCGTAGGCTTATACTCGAGTCAATCAGTTTTCCTGGTTTCCCAGGTAATAATTAGGTGCCTCGGGTCGGCTTATATTTGAGTATACACCATAGTCCCAAGTTTGACTTACTCCCCATCCCACCCCCAATTCCAATTCCTTCCATTAGAACTCTAAATTTGTGTCTACATAACTAAAATGAAATTGAATACTACCATGTAGGGATATTATAAGGCGGAAATGAACTAATGTAGTTAAACTTTTTAACACAGAAACGGGTGTACATAATCCAGTTTAAAATGCTATCTTAGAGTACATTCGAAAACAGATTATTTCCACCCCTCTACCAGACCAGAAAGGTACAATATCTCTGGGTGCTTTAACTACATGTATCATACTGGGGTTGCATAGTGATACATCATCTCATGACTGCCTAGGGGAAACCCCTGGACCAATATTGTTAGCTTCTCTAACATAAAGGAAATGTCCTAATCATGGTCTCCCAAACCTGCTCCAGTAGTTCCAAAATTAAATGTGATGCATTGATCTGCCACCAACTATGTTTTAAGATTTTTTTTTCTTTTGGCTTTCCATATCCTTTTTAAAGCTCTGTATCTCAGAACACCCTTCGACACTATTATGACTTCAGGATAATTCCCCTACTCCAGGTGAGATATCTCTTTAGTTGACTTGCCCCTGTTCCATTTAGGATGTAATAAATGTTCTCTTTAAATAAATAAAAATATGTCTTAGTTAGCTAGTGCTGATATAATATATATACCACAATTAGACCGCTTTAACAAACAAAATTATCCTCCACAGTTTAGGAGACTGATGTCTGAATTCAGAGTGCCAGTCCTAAGAAAAGATTTCTTTATAGGTTATGTGAAAAATCCTTGATATTAATCTTTCCTGGACTTATACCTTTGTCAGTACAAGGGCACTGGGTCCAAAGGACACACTCTACTCCCGTTCCTTCTTCCATGGTGAGAAAAACAAAAATATTTGATGTATCAAAGAAGCAATAACAATTACAGTCTTTGTTTTGCAACTAATCATGTGGCCGTAGCTGGAATGGAGAACTATCTTCATTCACCACCCATCCCATACTCCTTTTGCTCTCAGCAAATAACGCAGCTGGTTTAGGTACTTTGCCTGTGTGTCTTAAACTGTTAGATCTCTCAGGGAAGAGATAAAACTTCGTCCTTGGCTCCGCGTGAGAAAGAATTCACACTGAAGCCTGGTTTGTGATCGAAATGAGTTTTATGAGAGTTAGAAGTTTCAGATTTACACAGGCACCCGCAGAGTCCCGCACCTCCTGCAGCCTCCCTAGAAGCTGGTCAGAAAGTCACGTGGTTGGCTCCGGGCTCCTGCCTTTTTCATTTATTCTGTGGGCAGTGTGGTGAACAACCCTGGTCAACCCCATTAACTGAATTGAATTTACATGGCCTAGGTGGGTCAATTCAGATGCAGTGTCCACCCAGGTGTACTTCGTTTCCTGGCCGGAAGCCTGAACCTCTGAGCATACCCAGTATACCACTCCTTCTTGGCAGGTAGTTTGGACCTCTGAGCATGCGTAATGGATGCCCCAGTCCCTAAGGTAAACTGCCTAACAAAACCTTTATTCCTGAAGGGTCTGGGCCATTTAAAGTAATTTCAGAAATGAGTTGCAATTGGTTACTGTGGTTGGAAGGGGTGCCAGCCCCCCATCACTAATCACGGGTTCGGTAGGCCCAATTGTACGGTTGAGATATAAAAATATATTATAACAAATTCATCGAGAGCATGAGAGATAGAAGAGAGATTGAATTAATGGAGTTAGACACATTTCATGGTGTCAATGTTCACCTCAGCCCAGCTTGGTGGTTCATGTAGAGAGGGGGAAGGGAAGGAGGACTAGTGGGAAGGGAATAGGGGAGGAGAGGGAGCCAATGAGAAGTCAAGGGAGGAGCTGAGAGAGAGCTCTCTATTGCTAACTCAGCCTATATATGTTTGGGGGAGTGCAAGCCCACTAATTACAGGTGAAGACATACATACCAGAAAGGGGTTGCACTATAGGTTATACAGCAAGGAAAGGGGGACAATCTAGGGATATGCATGCAAAAGGAAGAGGAGAGTTTGGGAGTATACATGTGACAAGAATGGCAGATCCTAGATTCAGGATGGCAGCCTAACTTTGGATGTCACTGAGCTGGTTTGACCTGTTCCCTGACACCATTATCAGTAGGGTGTAAACTCCACCTACAGGAACCAAATCCATGACTGCAGGCCTCTAGAGCAGTAGCCCATTGTCCTTAGCAGCAGGGAGCGGGCCTATAATTGCCTTGAGGGAGGATATCTGTAAGCACCTGACCTTCCCCCATATGCTAGCAAAAACCCCCTAATGTTTGGCATGTCTTTGTGGGAGACAAAGCTGGGGGAAAGTCTCTTTATAATCCCACAGTTTATTATTAACTTTAATCCCCAGACATAGTAGTACTAAGAGACATTCTAAGGAATCTCCTAGATTCCAGACTTATTCCTTTGCTTCATTATGTAATATTACAATCCAAAATCCCCTTGGTAGTCAGGATGAGCCATAATACTCAATATAGTAACTCTTCTTTGGCTTTTGATACCCAGGTAGGAAGAGACCAAAGTTGCCAGGAGGCATTCTTAACTTCCTTTGCAACGTAATTAGCATTGCTTCTTCAGGTGAGAGCATTCCTCCTTTGCCATTAAGATCTGTAGACCTAGGGAGCATAGGATAGCAAAAATCACTCACAAAGAAAACAAACAAATAAAGAACTCACTGCCATCAAGTTAATTTTGACTAATAGCAACCCCCCTAAGACTGCCCCTGTAACTTTTTCAAGAGTGTAGCTCTTTATGGAACTAGAAAGTCTCATTTCCCTCCCCCACCCTCCCAACTAATAGACCGGTGGTTTTGAACTGCTGATTCTGTGGTTAACAGCCCAAGGCATAATCACTAAAACACCAGGGTTCTCTAGGGTAAGAGTTATAGGAAGTATAAATGTTGAGAGTGGGTCTCTAGAAGTAATAGTGAGTGATGTCACTCCTATTTTCATCCCTTTATTTCTGGACCAGTGCCTCCTGTGTTTTGGAGAAACAGCACCACTTTCCCAATACTGGTTTATAACTTAGCTGCCTGGAGAGCATTTTCCTAAACTTGCAAGGAATTCCCACCTGGCTCCCTGAAAATTACCTTCCCCTCCAGATTTATAATATGTTCCTTGTATTATTTATTCTTACGAAGCTGAAGAAATACTGTTGGAAGGAGAATAGACAAAACCCTGGGCAATTATATCAACCCCCTGCTTGTCAATATCTTGCCTCTAAATATATTTAAAGTCAAAATAGTATTATTACTAGTGTGAAAGTATATTATTTAGTGTTGTATTATGGAAACTATTGGGTTGGATTTCTGCTTCACCACTCTTAGTGGTTGTGGGTAAATTCATCTCATAGAAGACTTTTCAGCGAATGCAAACTACTCTTCTCGTTCTCATAACCGTCTCCCATCCTGCTCCTCAAATTGTGCTCCATCTTTCTTGTGGAAAGGCTCGGGTCCATGTTTGAGGCCCTGTGTTAAGACACTGCAAAACAAACAAAAACTGCAACCATGAAGTAACTGATGAGCTGCTGTGGTTGCCTTCAAGGACAGCACCTTGGCTTCCGTGGACACAGGCGTCTCCTCAGAGCTGACTTTATTCAGAGCTCCTTATGTCAGCCGTCAGAAGTCTCAGCTGCCTAAGTCTTTCAATAAAACCACTGAGACGCTATTTTCATTGTTTAAGTCAATGTGAAAATTGTGAAGCACGTGGATATGTGATGTTTTGTAATAAAAACTGTAAATACCATGTATTTATAGCAATTGTCCATGTTTTTTATTTAAGAACAAAAAATTCCATGTAGATGAATGTTTAGAGTTGACATATTGCACTAGTTAAAAACGTCAACCAGATAACAAATATTTATCTCTTCCAAACATTCACTTTTCATTGATTTTCTAATACTGAGTGATTAATCAAAAACAACGACTTGGCAATACAAATGAATTGGGAATCCTAGTATTTTTTTATTTGTTTTCTTATATATCACAGCACTCAGTGAGTTTGATGGACTTATCGAAGTCTATGGACATAGCCCTGTTTAATTTAGCAAATCTGAATTCCTGCCTGGGTAGATATACTGTGTAAACTGCAGCATCTGCAGCAGCATTGCAGTGAGGATCATGTGTGCCAAACACTATGTGTTCCAGTCTGCAAATATTTGATGCTTTGGTCGTGAAGGTTGACATAGCATTGCAATCAATTAAACAAACAAGCTACGAGGACACTATTGACTGGAAGCAAAAGGCTTTAGCAAATCTGGGTACTGGAGTGCATGTGTAAAAAAATCCATCATGCTCTCTCTCAGCCATTTCTGAACTCAAAATAAGTGTGCTCAGTATAGTTTTATAGAGTATATATGCACCAAATAGAGCCTTCCTTTACAAGTCTTCGCTTGACACTGGACCGTAAGAAATATTTAAGTTCACATATAGTTTGATTTGTTTATTTCAAAGGTTACTCGGTCCCTATTGGAGCTTTGTGGATCATCTCTTTTTCTTGTCACATTGCTTCTATCTATCCATTTATCTAGCTAACTAGATTGATAGATAGATAACCTTAAAAAACTTCATGGAAAAAATCCACTATCTTTTAATTCCGTGTTTCCAAGAGCTTTTCAAACCCATATGTGTGGGTGTATGTTCAGAAATGAATAGACGTGTTGTAGTCAACACTTCTTTTTCACCATGTTGGCTTCTTTTCTTTCTGTTGGTCTTCACTGCTTCCTTGGGCATAATCACCACATCCATAATGTAGCTATGCTTGGGAATAGAAATAAGTTGCTAACTGGGAGATCTTAATTTCTCAAATCCAACCCTATTATTTTTGTAGAATATATTAAAAGTTTTTAAAATAGAATCCTGACCATGTATATCAGATGATATAGTGAAAATTAGTATAAGTACTTTGTTTTATAGAAATGGTAAATATATAATTGATCACAACTTGCTGCTCTATTGTTCTGAAAACAATGTTATGTAATATACAACCTAGATGTTGGAAAAATTGCTAATGGCATAGTATCCATTCAAAATTAATCCACTGTACTTACATTTTAGTATTACAACTTACACCGACTCACTTTGGCCATAATATATGGCAAAAATGATTACAAGACTTTTGCGGTATTCTTTAGGAAACACTGCAACTAACATTTGACTCCTTGGAAACACACATTCTTTGAGCATCCTATAATAATCTAACATGCTCTCTGAAGCCAAAGGCACATAAGGATCCCATTAGCTCTGGGCTACAGAATTATTTTGATCTATAGTCAACAGTTAACATCAACTACAACCACATGAGTTGTGTTGCCTGCCCAGTCAAATGTTCAGATGACTGTAGCCACAGCTGATATAGGACTGCAAGCTATGAGGGACTCAGGAAGGTAAGAAACTACCGAGTCCATTCAACGTTCTATAGGGGCATAAAACTAATTTTAAGTTGTTAAGATATATATAGGAATAGTTAAATAAAATATATACTTTTTAATTGGGCTTTATTTTGTTACATAAAAGCTTTCATCAAGGAAGTTATCCTTTGATGTAAATTGTGTAAAGAACATTTCTGCATATGATCCTGCTTCCATCATATTAATTGCATTTTCAATCAATCTGTGATCATCCTACACTAGCACCTTTTGGAGGTTATGGATGCATTCCTGCTTGCTGGTGTTGTTAGGTGCCACTGAGTCAGCCATGACTCATAGCAACCCTATGTTCAACAGAAGAAATACCACCTGATCCAGCACCATGCTCACAATGTTGTTATGTTTGAGGTCATTGTGTACCCACTATGTCAAGGCATTTCTTCCAGGGCCCTCTGCTTTTCACTGCCCCTCTACTTTACTAAGAATAATGTCCTTTTACTGGGACGGATCTCTATTGATAACAGATCCAAAATACATAAGATGAAGTCTCACCAGCCTTGCTTCTAAGGCATATTCTGCGTAAACTTATTCTAAGACACTGACTTGTTTGGGAGCAGTCTACAGTGCTATTAATATTCTTGGCCAGCAGCATAATTCAAATACATTGATTCTTCTCAGTCTTCCTGTTAATGTACAACTTTCACATGTATATAAGGCAACTGAAAATTGATTGTGAATCCAAGCAAGGTGAAATCCTTGGAAACTTCAATCTTTTTTCCGTTTATCATGATGTTACCTATCGATCCAGTTGTAAGGATTTTGCTTTTCTTTACAGTTAAGTTGTAATCCATACCGAAAGCGGCCCTCCTTGATCTCCATCAGCAAGTACTTCAAGCCCTCTTCATTTTCACAAGCAAGATTGTGACATCTGTATACAACAGGTTCTTGAAGAAGCCCTCCTTCAAACCCAATGTCACATTCTTCTTCATCTAATATAGTTTCTTTAATTATTTGTTCAGGATACAGATTGAATAAGTATGGAGAGAGGATACAAACCTGATGCACAACTTTCCTGGTTTTACACCATTAACATCCCTTTGTTCTTTTGGAAACAATGCCTCTTGATTCCTGTGCAAGTTCAGAGTGAGCACAACGAAGTGTTCTGCAATTCCCATTCCTCTCAAGGCTTTCCACGGTTTGTTATGATCCACACAGTCAAATGCTTCTGTATAGTTAATAAAGTGCAAGTCAACATCTTTTTTGATACTCTCTGCTTTCAGCCAAGATCCACTTGATGTTAGAAATGATATATGTGATCTTCAGCAAAATTTTACTTGCAAGTGATATAAATAATACTATTCTGTTTTTTGAACATTATGTTGTCACCCTTCTTTGGAATGGGTAAAAATAAGGCTTTTCCCCCAGTCTGGTACCTGTTTTCATAATTTATTGTCAGAAAAATTAGTGTTTCCAGTGCTGATAAGCTGGTTGAAATAATTCACTTGGTATTCCATCAACTCCTTCAGCCTTGTTTTTGGCTAATTCTCTCAATGCACTTTGGACTTCTTCCTTCAGGACCACTGGCTCTTGATCATAGACTCCCTACTGAGATGGTTGGATGTTGACTAGTTCTTTTGGGTACAGTGTTTCTGTATATTCTTTCAATCTTCCTTTGATTCTTCCTGCATCATTTAATATTTTGCCCATGGAATTTCTCAATATTGCAACAGGAAACTTTAATTTTTCTCGAGTTCTTTCCTTTAGAGGTATGCTGGGTATGTTCTTTGTTTATGCTTTCTAACTTTCTGTCTTTTATCATTTCATTACTACACTAGATTTCATCTTGTCTTCTCAAACTGTTTTTGAAAATTTTTCTTCAGTTCTTTTACTTCATCATTTCTTCTGTTTGTCTTAACTACTATCTGAGTCATAGGAAATTTCAGAGTCTCTGTTCACCTCAACTTTGGCCTTTTCTTCTTCCCTGTCTTTTTAATGACCTTTTGTTTTCTTCATGTATGATATTCTTGATGTCATCCCAAAGATCATCAGGTCTTCTGTCATTGTGTCACCTCTGTTTTGGAGATGGGCTCATGTGAACTTGTTTTTATTTTCTTCACCTTCAGCCTGGCTTTACATATAAGGAATTGATGGTGTGGTCCACAGTTTTCCCTTGGCCTCATTTCAGCTGCTGGTATTGAGCTTCCCTGCCATCTCTTCCCACAGGCGTAGTCAATTTGATTTCTGTGTATTCTACCCGGTAAAGCCCATGTAAATCGTCATCTTCTGTTGCCAAAAAAAAAACCCCAAAAACGTATTTGCAATGAAGAGGTGGTTGGTCTTGCAAAATTCTACCACGAGATCTGCAGTTTGTTTCTATGACCAAGCTACATTTTCCAACGACTGTTTCTTTGTTTCTATTTTTGTCTTTAACTATTGCATTCCAATATCCAAACATTATCCATGTGTCTTGATATCATGTTTGATCAATTGATCATTTCTTCATCACAAGTTTTAGTGTTTGGCGCAAAATTCAAATAATAATTGTACCGACTAGATTTACTGATATATAAATAGACATCCTATCACAAGCAACATTGTCCCTCAAGAAAAATCTTGAAAGGTCCTTTTTCATAATGAACATAATGTCATTCTTCTTGAATCTGCTGTTGAAACCATAGTAAATCATTGGATGGCTTGATTCCAAATGGTAAATACCAGTCCATTTCAGCATGAAGATATCGATATTTATGTGTTCCCATTTCATTTTGACAATTCCCAATTTTCCTAGATAGATACTGTGTACATTATAACTTTCAATAATTAATAGATGTTTTCAGTCACTTATTCTCATTTCTAGCCACATCTCAGTAGCACATGAAGGCCCTGAAGTCTTGACTCCATCCTTGTCATGTTTGGAGGGCCTTCCTACATGGATAGCTCCTGTTTGCACGGTCTCCAACCTATGCTACTGCTATTTATAAGGTTATCTGTGTGTGAAAATGGTATATGGATATTCAAAAGATTGTCAGTATCCATTCCTTCTTACTAATCTGTTTTTAGTCTAGAAATTCTGCAAAACTTGTTCACTTTGGGTGGTCCTCCTGGTATTTAAAATATCCGCGACATAGCTTCCAGCATCAGAAGAACACACAAGCCACCATAGTACTATGAAATGATAGACAAACGGACACATGTCTGTCTATGCCTTACTGAATGCTTTCGTACCATCCCTAATTTTTCTGGCTTCTCTATATGGCATTTGACACTTCTGTCCTTCAAACTCATTTCTTCTTTTAATTGACAGTATCCTATTTTCCCATAGTGCTCTGCCTCAAGCTAGGGTAAACATGATGAATGACACCTTTCCCAAGTGCATGGTTGATTCTATCTCTATCAAAGTAGAAAAGAGTGAGAGTGAATACGAGTAGAGCAATCAAAACTTGGAAGAAGTCTATAAAAGATAGACTAAAGGGTCATAAATGTCTCAATATTTTCTTTTTTAATGGATACACTGTAGTCGTTGCCTCACTCTTTGATTCTTTCCTAAATATAGTCAGGTTTGGAAGTGGCAGTAAAGAGGACTCATTTTCTTAGCATTAGGTGGGGAAAAGAAACCTTTGTTTATTGTTTTTTTAAAAAATTATAATGTAAAATGACCATTTCTAACCACACAAACCATCTTTATATTTTAAATAGATATAAATGTCACCTCAGTGGGGAAAGGTTTCAACATTCAGCTTTTCTGGAATACAAAGTGGGTGCTATATGTAAGGGTAGCCCTGATGGGGAAAACGTTAAGTGCCCAGCACCTAATGGATAGATGGGCGCATGAAACTGGCCTAGCAATTGAACTCCGTGGAAGAAAGGCCTGGTGCTCTGTTCTCAAATATTACACTCAAGAAAACTCTCTGAGGCGAGTCAACACGAAATGGAATTGATTGGTGGCATCCAGCAACACCAATGAACTTGACTCAAGACATGAAGGGATTCTAGTTTTCTACCAACGATTTCTTAATATTTATTGGCATATTTCATTTTCTTTATTCTCTTTCCCTTCCTTCTTTTCTTTCCTTGATTCTCATATCCTCTCTCTCTCATTTATTTCTTTTGGTTCCTTAAACATATGAAGCAAACAAAAATTTTCACTCCATTTTGTTTTTAAATTGAGGGCTGTTCATAAGCAACACAAATCTGTTGGATGAAAAGGGCAAAACTGCAGCTGTCAAATTGTGTCCTTCTGTATACTAATCCAGAATAAGAAAATGAGCAACTGCTACGTTCGACAATTGTCAGCTCACTGGCTCCACGAGCAACTAGATATCCGGAGCAAGTATTTTACGATAGTATAGCTGCCATAAGTGAATCACCTTTAATTGCGGAGCCACCTCAATACTTGATACCGGTTATAGGCATGATGTCTTAGAGACCCGACCTTCCTGGAAGCCCAAACATAAGGAAAAGGAACATAAACCTTGAATTATTTTCTTTTTGAAAATAAACAAAATTGAACATCGTATCTGAAGAGTTTCAGATCAAATATTTGCTAGCTATGTGCCCTTGGTCATGTAAATTTAACTTTCTCGGTTTTTGTTTTATGTAGTCATTAAAGAGAAATATTAGCATATAGAAGAAATGTGGAGCATTAAAGAACACAAGGAACACCAAAGTGTTCAATGAAATGATACTTTGGGGTGAAATTTACTTAAACAGAGTAAAAAAAATTGGTCTTCATGTGATAAGAAAGATCCAAACCTCTGACAATATTCTACTGAGTTATATTTTTCTGGAGGGATAAACCTCAGTGCCCAGATCTCCACGTTAATTATCTGATCTCTGTGCAATATGAATCTCCTTCCCTTTTCTGCTTCATATGGCAAAGAGAGGCAGAAAATTCCCGAAGAGCTTTATAAAATATCAAAGGTGAAAAAAGAGTGGAAACAAAAATATTAATATCATATATTATAATATATTTCTGCTAATGAGTCATATCTAGAAATTGAAGAGTCAATCACTTTAAGAAATGGAGGTGATGATAGGTGGACACACAAAAAATACATGCATCTCAAACAATTGACATAGGCTAAATTTTCCTTATTTGTTAACTCCTAGTCTATCTGAAATATTTTTAGATCCATTAAGATAACAAAATAAAACTAAATATCAAGTTGATTTCAATTCATAGACTTTCTGTAAGATTGAATAGAATTGCACCAAACTTAAAAAAAATGAGCTCATTGCTATTGAGTCAATTCTAATTCCTACAATATCTATATTTAGGGAGAACTGCCCCTGTGGGTTTCCAGCACTGTGCCTCTGCATGGGATTGAAGAGCCTTGTCCTGCTCCCATCGAGCACCTGTTATTTTGGAGCTGGTGAGTTTACACTGCAGATCTTTCCATTAATAGCCCAGTGCATACGCCTATGCCACCAGGGATTCTTAGAACCATGGATTCAATAGCATAAAACCCGTTATCGTTATGAAAGCTGATACTCTCATTTTTTCTCCTGTGGAATTGCTAGTGGGTTTGAACCATTGAACTTTAGGTTAGAAGCCAGCTATCTTTACTGAACCATCAGAAAACCTTTATAACATCAGATTCCCTGCTTTTTAAATAATCTGTTTTGGAGATGACATCTAAAAGACGAACTCCTTACCAGCACACCAAATAAATTACATAGAGTGGCCCTTTCCGAGTGTGCCACACAGACATAACTAAATTACAAAGATAAAGGATCGTTAGTGTACATCTAGCGTAATGGACAGGTAGGGTCAGGGA
Source organism: Tenrec ecaudatus (assembly GCF_050624435.1). Taxonomy (NCBI): domain Eukaryota; kingdom Metazoa; phylum Chordata; class Mammalia; order Afrosoricida; family Tenrecidae; genus Tenrec; species Tenrec ecaudatus. The sequence goes on from NC_134537.1 coordinate 105,362,762, forward strand.
ATTGGGGTGGGACTGTGAGATGATTTTCTAATTGATGGTAACTCCAATTTCACACTTCACAGAGTGGCAGTAAAGGTTAAATACTAGCATATATGACGATGCTTAGCATATTATATTGCACTATAAGAAGCCAGCTTATATTTTAGAGAAAATAAGCTACTTCACATTAAAATGAGTTAGTTTTACATGAGGGAGACATTTCTTTCAAAGACTGAGCAATGACTATGTATTCTCATTCAACCCTTATAAAAGGGGCTACTTCCCCCCAAAACAGAATTGTGCTGGGCTGAGCAGAGAACAGCATTCACAGTGTACATTTCCCTGCTAGGTAGGCGTTATCTGACTCACTCTGAGTCAGTGTGCCCAGTGGCATTGCCGGGCAGGTTCCCTCTGGTCACAGTGATTTTTTTTGTAAAAGCAATTTCACGAAACCTTTTTTTTTCTAATTTTTTTTGATGACTAATAGTGAAAAGTGTGTGGCTGTGAAATTTTCTTTCCTGCTCGGGAATAATGCTGCAAAACACTGTTGTGATGTTGAACACAGCTTACAAGGACAGCACTATGGGAAACAATCAAGTGTATGAGTGGTTTTCTCCTTTCAAAAAAGGTGGCGTGTCAGTCAATGACAAACCTTATTCTAGATATCCATTAACTTCCCAAACAGATGAAAATGTTGACTGAGTTTCTACCAGGTCAGGTTGTTCATCAAGCTTTCTATTTAGAGGTTCTGAAAAGATAGGGTAACTGTGCATGACAAAAGAGGGCCTGATTTGTGGCTGATGGGGGACAGGTTTTACCACCACAACAATGCACCTGCTCACACAGCCATCTCAGTGCACCAATTTTGTGCAAAAAACAGCATGCCTCTCTTGTCTTACACACCTCATTCACCTGACTGCGATCCATGTGACTTCTGTTTTGTTTCCATGAATGAAGAAGTGCATTAAAGGACAGGGATTTGACAAAGAAGAAGAGATGAAGAAAAAATCAAGGGAGGTGCTGTCAGCTATCCAAACAGATGAGTTTGGAAAACATTCCCAATGATGGAATCACAGATTTGATGAATGTATTAAGTGTAATGGAGATGATAAAGTTGTTTTGTAAAAAAAAAAAAAAAACTTAAATATTTAGCTTTGAAAAAAATCAATTTTTGTGGTTCTTTCTTATATTCAGGGGACTGGCTACCCACCTTGTCCTCAGATTTATGTCTTTTCTGGATGTCCAACTTTATTCGTCTCTAATATCTACCCTGGATGGTACTCAAACTATGTGTGCTCATGGGGAAGACCTTGATCCATTAAACGGGTGTCATCTGCAAACAAGTGTAATTGCTGATCATCAGAAGAGTGGCATCAAGGCATGCAGAAGGGCAGGAAACCCGATTCTCTGTCATGATTGCAGTAATGAGTACACAATTCTTTTTAATATGTTTAAACTACTTAACTGCATGATATGTGGATTACAAATTAATATAGTTGGTAAAATTAAATACAATATTTAAATGTCTGTTAAAAACAAAACAAAAAAACAATGAGCCAATTTAGCTCCTGATTCATGGATTACTTGATTTAACATCTCCTAAAGAGCATGTTTTAAATATTTGTCAATTTATTTATAGTGGATTAAGGAGTCCCTGAGTGACATAAATGGTTGATTACATGGCTAATGACCAAAAGGTCTGTGCCAGAGGCACCTCAGAATAAAGTCCTGGTCTCCTCCTTCCCAAATTCACAATCATTGAACACTTACAGAATATAGTCTACCCTGAAACACATGGATTTCTAAGAAGTAGGAACTGCTTTGACAACAACAGATGGTGCTGGTACATGTGTATTTTAATATTCGGTGGGGTTCAGGATGGAGACAAGGTCACGTCTGAGAAGACTTCTGTTTCCTCTTTCCTTCCATAGCTTTATTCAGACTCCTAAGTGAAGTGATGCCAAGGGTCGTGCTCAGTGTAGTTGCATTGTCTTATCACACTCTCCCAGTGGGCTGTGCAAGGTGACTTTTATTTTCTCACAAGATAACTATGAGACATAAAGATATTAAGACTTCACACATTATTCGAACAACTCTTGTCAGGGTGAGCCACAAAGTGACCAGCAATTCCAGCCACTCTTCCGGTGGATGCATGTGGTGAAGAGAGTTGCAGATTTTGCTAATGTTTTGTGTGTCTTAATGAGCATTAGGGGAGATAAAGTGACAAACTTAATCTTGCAGACTTCCCTAAATGTACTTTATTTAATGGGGCTTATATTTGACCAATCTGATAACTTTTTCAAATGTTTTTAAAGTATAGACACTAATCAGAGGCTGTATTTTTGATAGGTAGATTTTCTGCTGTTTGGACTAAAGGATTACTAAGATTTTTTTTTCCTGGACAGGGTGCTGTGCTAGGAAAGGGAGTGCTGTTCAGTTGGCCACCACCTGCCCAGGCAGCCAAGGAGAAAATATGGTTTATACCGTCTGCTGGTATAACTCATAGAAAACCTAGTGTATTGGGGAGGTTTTCCTGGTTTCTGGTGTGGTTGTGCTTGTTTTCTGCTCACAGGATTTCTGGACATAAATATCCCCCTCATCCTGGTTATAATAATATGCACTGGTGGTGAGGTCCCACAAGATGACCCTTGAGGTCATCACTGAATGATAAACTAGAATAAGTAAATTACAATTTTTTTAAAGAATTTGTTTCTTTCGCTGTACCAATAAACTATTACACAAATGGTAAATAAATAAATAAAATTTTGTTGCTTAAACTAGTTAGAGTGCAGTCTGGGTTCTTTAAAAAATAACCCTGATTGACACTATAATTGAAAGCAGCAGGAGCTGCCGGTAGGAGACTAAAGAAAACCAGATTTTGAATTTAGCTCTCTAACTAGAAAGGTGTAATTGCCAAGAGGATCCTGTTAACATGGTTGATGTATGAGACCAGAGATACACATACTGTGTAATTATGCAAAAGCGTGGTCAAAGGCAAATATCTAATTGGCAAGTGGCTGCCTGCCATTGGAAATCATTATAGCACAAATTTAAAATATAAGAAATATAAATAGGATGGAGAGTTTAAAAGAATTAAATGGTCAATTTATAATTTTAAATTCTGAAAGATGAGAAACACTTCCATAACGAATCCCCAAACCCATTGCCAAGAGTCAATTCTGATTCATATCAAGCTTATACAGAAATTTCAAATCCATGATTCTCACTGGGTGCAGACAACCTCACCTTTCCCCATGGTTGCTGGGTTTGAATTCTGGCCTGTGGTCAGCAGTCCAAGAACTAACTCCTGTGACCGCAGGGCTCCATAAGGATACTTCTGTAACCAGGTCCCAATGACTTCTCACCAAGAGTTCCTGCTTATGTACAGCTCTGGATATCACACGTGGACACACACACACACACACACACACACAAATGGAGTATTAGAACAAAAAAATTATTCTTCAAGGTAAATATCGGAAAATTTGAGGGGATGAGTCAGGCCACAATATTTTTACTGAGATCGATCAAGTAGATGTGGGTGATTTTGAGTAGCTCACTTTGAGGTCTAATGTGCTTCTCACCCAAATCGTTAATGTCTATTTTTTTATACCCATGTGCAAGTTGGAAACTGAGTAAGGGATCCTGCAGAAAAAAATTGACATACTTGAATTATGATGTTGGCAAAAAATATTGAAAATACCCTGGACTCCCAGAAGAATAAACAAATCTATTTCAGGGGAAGTATACCATATGTGTACCATATGTTCTCTAGAAGCAAGCATGGCAAGACGTTGCCTCACACATTTTGGAAACATTATCAAGACCACAGTCTGTAAAAGGATACCATGTTTGGTAAAGTAGAGGATCAGTAAAAAATAGAACACCCCTCTTGACACAATGGCTGTGCCATTGGGTTCAATCATAACAATTATGAGGCAGACCTGGGACTGGACAATGTTTGATCTGTTGTGCATAGTAATGTCATGAGTGGGGAACTGATTCAACTGGACCAAACAATAACTACAGTCTTGAGAGTGTGCTTCACTACTCTTTCAAGCTTAAGTAGCTTTTCTCACCTGCACTCAAATGAACTTTCAGGAAGATTGCCCTGGTACAGTGAAGCCATTTATCTTTTGCCACCTCCCAGACACACACTTCAACATACTTCAGAGAACATGAATACCATTTGTCCTTGACAAAAACTATTGCAAAAGTTTGCTCATTTATATCATCTTAAACTAGGGATCTATGTGGAAATTGATTTTGTTGGTCTTGGAGCTAAGAGTCTAAGGAAGATAATTTTATATTGAGCCAAGTTTAGAAAAGCTGTCTCAGAATGTTAATTTATAGAGCTGAGAATGGTTATAACAATTCCTTAACTAGCGAAACTTCAGCTGAAGGGGAGCTTGTGCTGAATGAAGCTAGAGGCCAGAAATCGCCTGTGTGACAAAAGGAAAGGAGTCCCAGCCTTTGAGGAGAAAGTAAAGCGCATTCATCCTAAAGAACCTGTAGATTAAGCCCATGGTGATATCTTTTTGGAGTATTCAGCAGACACTTCATTCACTAAGGCTTAAAACTACATTCATGAAGAGATAATGATCATTCTATAATAAAATAACACAAGAAGAAAACAAATAAACCATGACCAAATCAGTCAATCAAGCAATCAGCAGACACATTTTATAGTACTGTCCCCGAAAATCCAAAGATAAAGGTAAAAGATGTTCTCTTCTATAGTGCTCTCTGATTTGGGTGGAGGAGATTATATTTGAGAGTCGTAGGAGATAATATCGCAACACTATTAGCACTTATCTATCAGATTTCTGAAAGACATAGACTTATTTTAAAGTGTCCCATTCCCCAGAACGGACATATTTAGCAAACTGAGAGAATTTTTGTATGATGTAGAAACCTGTGAAACTTTCAGCAACCGTCCTGCGATATCACAGAAATCATGACTTTAAATTTCCATCATTGCCATCCTCAAAGGGACCTGTAAACATCTCACAGGGATTCCAGGCTTTAGAAATAGGTTAATACTCTGATCTTTTCCAGCTTGATTACTATTCCTCGTGGATAAAGAGCATCATTTTTGTCGGTCCATTTATCAGAGTCTAGTTTGTGAAGTTCACACAATAAATAAGTTATTATCCATGTCAAATTAATTGTGGATCCAGGGAGTCTTCAAAACTAAACAGTTGCTATTTCTTTGATTTCTGAAAACATGGTTGGAATAAACATTACCAGTTCCTGGGAGACTGACTACCCATTCTTGAAGCACAGTGTAGTAAGGAGGAGTAATTGGAAGCTCCAGAATTAATTCTCCTTGTGGTGCTGGAGAAGAATATCGTGGTGCTAAAGAATTGTGGTGTTGGAGAAAAATATTGAAAGTACCAGAGGCTCCTAAAAGGACTAACTCATCTATATTGGAAGAAGTAGTCAGAGTGCTCCTTAGAAACAGGGAGATCAAGACTTCATCTCACATCCTTTGAACGTGTTGTCAGAGAGACTAGTCCCTGGACAAGGACATCATGTTCGGTAAGTTGGAGGGGTTTTAAAAGAGGAAGCTACTCATCCAGATGAGTTGACACAGTGACTGCATCAATGGACTCAGGTATAGAAACAATTCTGAGAATGGTGTGACAGAAGCTTCAGTGTTTCTTTCTGCTGTTCTTAGAGTCGCTATGGCTCTTGGCTAACATGATGGCCCCTCTAACAATATTCCACCAGGGCACCTTACTTGTATTAAGTGGAATAAAAAAGACTATTGTTACCAGTTAATAATTGAAAGGCCAAGGTTCTTGATTTTTTTAAAATAATTTTATTGGGGGCTCTTACAGCTCTTATCACAATCCATATATTCATCGATGTATCAAGCACATTTGCACATCTGTTGCCATCCTCATTAACAAATTTTTGATTATGCATGGAATAAGTAGCATTAGAAAATGACAGTGAGTTTCACAGATTTCATCATATGTTCTATCAAGTGAAAAATATCAAAGCTTGTTTTCTATTTGCTGTTTCTATTGGAATTATCAACACAGGCCTTAAGAATGTAAACATTGTTAATTTTCTCTCATTCTAATTATCAGACAACACTAGCATCAGCTTCCATTAACCAGGCAGAGAGCAGAGCAGTCTCATCTGCAGAGATGTATATTATCTTGCTATCTCACAGGACATTCGTGTTGTCTACTTTATTGATGGCCTCATTACCGTGATCAGGAATAAGCATATAGCTCTGTGCTTGAGGGAAAATGGGGGCTAAATTACCAAACATCCAAAGTTCTATTATGGCAATAGCATTCCTGGTGGTGTATGGAATCGGTATGTTCTACTATGTTTGAACAGCTCTACCAGAGGGAACGATCTACCTCATTACTTTATCATCACAATCAAGGCACACGATTTGAGGGTCTCTTTGTTTTCTTTTAAATTTGTAGTAACTTTATATATCTTTTCTTCCCATATTATTTTTAAAAAATCCTTTTAGGGCTCATACAATTCTTATCACAATCCTTATATACATCAGTTGTGTAAAGTACATTTGTACATCCATTGCCATCATCATTCTCAAAACACTTGCTTTCCACTTAAGCCCCTGGCATCAGCTCCTCATTTTTCTTTTCTTTTTTTAAAAAATCATTTTATTAGGGGCTCATACAACTCTTATCACAATTCAAACATACATCAGTTGTGTAAAGTACATTTGTACATTCGTTGCCCTCTTCATTCTCAAAACATTTGCTCTCCACCCAAACCCCTGGCATCAGGTCCTCATTTTTCCCACTCTCTCTCTAATCCCCCCTCCTTCATGAACCCTTGATAATTTATAAATTATTATATTGTCATATCTTGCTCTATCCCACATCTCCCCCGACTTTTCTGTTGTACATCCCACAGGGAGGAGTGGTCACATGTAGATCTTTGAAATCGGTTCCCCCTTTCCAACCCACCCTCCATATGCCCCCACAGTATCAACACTCACACCACTGGTCCTGAGGGGATCATCCGCCCTGGATTCCCTGTGTTTCCAGTTCCCATCTGTACCAGTGTACATCCTCTGGTCTAGTCAGACTTTCAAGGTAGGATTTGGATCATGACAGTGGGAGGGCGGGGGGAACTAGAGGAAAGTTGTATTTTTCATCGTTGCTACATTGCACACTAACTGGCTCATTTCCTCCCCAAGACCCTCCAGTAAGGGGATGTCCAGTGGCCTACAAATGGGTTTTGGGTCTCCACTCCACAGCTGCCCCCCTCCCTCATTCACTATGGTAAGATTTTTTGTTCTAATGATGCCTGATACCTTATCCCTTGACACCTTCTGATCGCACAGGCTGGTATGCTTCCTCCATGTGGGCTTTGTTGGTTCTGAGCTAGATGTCCCCTTGTTTACCTTCAAGCCTTTAAGACCTCAGACGCTATATCTTTTGGTAGCTAGGCACCATCAGCTTTATTCACCACATTTGCTTATGCACCCATTTGTCTTCAGCAGTCGTATCAGGGAGGTGAGCACACAATGATATGATTTTTTTGTTCTTTGTTGCCTGATAACTGATCCCTTCAGCATCTCGTGGTCACATAGGCTGGTGTGCTTACTCCATGTAGGCTTTATTACTTCTGAACCAGATGACCACTAGTTTACCTTCAAGCCTTTAAGACCCCAGATGCTATATCTTTTGATAGCTGGACACCATCAGTTTTCTTCTACACATTTAGTTGTTCACCCACTTTGTCTTCAGTGGTTGTGTCGGGAAGGTGAGCATCATAGAATGCCAATTTAATGGAAGAAAATATTCTTGCATTGAGGAATTGCTTGAGTTGAGGTCCAATGTCCCTCTGCTACCTTAATACTAACCCTATAAATATAGGCGTATGAATCTATTTCCCCATCCTCATATATAAATATATTTGCATATCTACATGTCTTTATCTAGACCTCTATAAATGCCCTCTGCCTCCCAGCTCTTTCCTCTATTTTCTTTGACTTCCCTCCTGTCCCACTATCATGCTCAGTCCCCACCATGGTTTTAGCAATTCTTGTCAGTTACCCTTGATCATGCCCACCAGGCCTCCCACACTCTCCTCACCACCAATTTGGATGGCTTCTTGTTCCTTGTCCCTGGGTTTATTAACATCACTACCTTTCCCCCCACCTCCCTGTTTCCCATGCCCCTACGGAACTATCGGTCCCATTGTTTTCTCCTCCAGATTGTTCATCCAGCCTATCTTATTTAGACAGACCTGAGGAGATAGTAACATGCACAGAAACAAGACAGAGCACAACCAAACAACAATATACCACAAAACAATAAACCAATGACAAAAACGAAACAAAGCAAAACAAAATGCAACAAGAAAGAAAAACTTATAGTTAGTTCAAGGATTTTTTTGTTGGCCTTTAGGACTGTTTTGCAGTCCTGTCTTCTGGGGCACCACTCCCTGGCCCCAAAGTCCACTTTCAGCATTCCCTGGGGACCTCACCACTCCATTCCCTTGCTGTTCTGTTGCACCCCCTTAATCTTTTGCCTCAATGTGACAGGATCCGATCGGGTGCAATTCCCTCACTATGTCTCCGGTGTTGTCACCTGTAGGGATATGGGTCAGTGAGGGATGTCATGTCTCCTAGTCGGGCTGGCCATATGGTCCTCTCTGTCGATTGGCTGCTCTAATTGGGAACATCAACCTCCTGGCCTGGTGGGTCAGGATGTGCTCCACTCTCTCCTCCTCCACCTTCATCTGCTCCCGTGTGCTCTGATCAGATATGTCCCTCTTCCAGAGCTGTAGATTCATTGCCGTCGTTTTTAATAAATTCTTCTGTGAGGAGGGGCAGGTGTCCACTTAGTAGTTGGTGTTGGGGCCGGCTCTCTAGACCTCTCCACTGCTTGCCTACTCCACACCAGCATGTTGCATTCACATGATGGAGCATTGGGTTGAAGTCTAGTCCCTCCTTCCCTGTGGAGACACAAACAATACCCTCCCCTTGTGTGGGTTAGTATCCTGTGCCCCCGGTACCCTTTTCTTTTTTTTAAATTATTTTTTCCCTTTCCCTACCTCCTTTTTAGTTGTCTACCATGTGTATCCCTGTATTTGGTCTGGTCCCTGCCATATTACCTGGTCCTCACCCCAGGAATGTTTGTATATCGTAGCTTTCTCCCTATCCCCCCTCTTTTTTTTTTAAAAAAAAAAAGCTTACCTCAGCAGCCTTTCAAGTCTTTCTATATTTAAGTCAATGCTATCTTGAGGTCTGTTTTCTCTTTTGTTCCCTCTGTGTGAGGTTGTTCTATGTGTCGATCTCTTATTTATGCTTGGTAGGTATTGGTCTCCTGCCCATACTGGGTTGGCAAGGATCTTTTGCAGGGCTGGGTTTCTTCTAATGTATTCTTTGAGTTTTTCCTTGTCTGGGAAGACTCTTACTTCTCCATCTATCTTGATCGATAATTTGACTGGGTAGAGTATTCTTGGGTTTGCATTGTTTTCCTTCAGTTTTTGGGATATGTTACTCCACTCTCTCCTCTTCTTCATAGTTTCTGCTGATAGGTCTGAGCATATTCTTATTTGGGAACCTTTATATGTGATTGCTTGTTTTTCCCTAGCTGCTCTCATGATTTTCTCCTTTTCCTCAAAGTTGAGTAATTTAACTATATTGTGCCTTGGTGACTTCTTCTTTGGAACCAGTCTAGCTGGTGTTCTTTCAGCCTCCTGAAGCTTTGAGAAATTACCCTTCTTGTCTTTGGTGGGCAAGGCAAAAGGAGAGAAGGGAGACATTTCACTCTTGGGAATTGTATGAGACAGAATATGTAACTGTGTGTGGAATGCTCTGGAGATCAAACCCACTTGATAGGCTGAAACACTCAGTTTCCACAGGTGAGTATATTTACTAACTGGGGAAAATTCTTCTTGTTATACTGTAGAAAATGTGTCTAAATTTAAACTACCATAAGTACTTGTGTATAAACCGAGTTTTTCAGCACAATGTGCTGAAAAACTGGGGTTTGGCTTATACACGGCTCAGTGGTACCCCAGCGAGGTATAACATCTCGCGCCCCCTCCCCAGGTAATGGGATGAGCGCCCATTATCTCACGGGTTATTGCCATTTCTCCGTTGTTCATTCAAAGCCCTGCTGACATCTTAACTCACATCTTACCAATCAGAGCCATCCTATGACGTGTATCTTTGAATAAGCCTTTTAAAGACCTTGTGCGAAGGATGTGGCATGAATGGATGTCATCTGGTCGAGCCCGACTAACAAAAGGAGGAAAACTCATGAAGCCTGACATAGAGTTACCAGTAATAGCAAAGTGGGTTCAAGATGCATGGGAAGACATTCCAGAAGACATGGTGCAACGTGCCTTCCAGAAATGTAGTATTAGTAATGCCATGGATGGCAGTGAAGACTGCACTTTGTATGAAAATGACAGCAGTGATGGTGATGATGACGATCTCAGTGAGGACAGCGTCTATGATGACCTCACACCAGCTGAAGCTCTGCATTTAGTTTGGTTGTTGATTGAGCTCAGGGAATAGTACTCTTAAGGTATCATTGTTGATACCTTATTGTTTTTGTTGAACCTATTTTCCGCTTACTGTGCTGGTTTAATAATGTTAAATGACTTGTTGTCCTTTTAATTATGTTTTTATTTAAAACAAATATGTAAATACATTACCCCACTGATGTCTCAATTTTTAATAATTTTATTTTCATTTGTTTTGATTATTGAAACTCACCATTCGCTTCTGCATTTTCCACCCTACGCTTATACTCAAGCCAATCAGTCTTTTTGGTTTCCCAGGTAATAATTAGGCACCTTGGCTTATACTCAGGTTGGCTTATACTCGAGTATATACGGTACTTTGTTTTACTTCTGGTTCTAAATCTTATTGGCAAGAATGCTTGGTAGTATTTTGGTTTGTTTGTTTGTTTAGGACAAGTTGTTCCACCTTGAGTCACGTGTGGATACTACGAGATTCAGTACACAGCTTGACACAGCTGGAAATAACGCTGTGCTGAAATCTACTCACCACTCAGCAGTGGCTTAGAAAACAATATGTAGCACAGGGCATTTGGGCTCATCAAAAACTGACAGTTCTCTTAAAACAAGCTTCATAAAAAGAACCACCCTTTGAATTTGGAAATTTCTTTCATTTTTTCTTACATCTTGAGAAGAATTTGAGCACTAATGATTGAACATTCTTAATAAATGCCAAATTGCCACAGACCAAACATTATAGGGCCAAAATTACTGTATTTAAGTACACTATGTCATTTGGGATTTGAGTTCTTGGCAGGTAAAATATAAAATATTCATTTTCTTATTCATTGTTTTCCTGGCTCTAGAAATAAAACTTTCAATAACGGATTTTTTCCCCTATCCACCAGCCTAAGTTCTCTGTAGAAAGAGAGAAAGTTAGTTTCCCCAGTGTGGCTATCGTTCTTTGTTTTTGTTGAAGGGGGGGCAGGAGTAGAATGAGCAGTTGGAAAAATCAGTCTGCACTGGGCAATTGTGAGTGGGTAAGATAAAATTGGCCATTTTACCAGTACTTTTTCACTTAACTTTCCAAGACAATATAACCTACTTTGATATTCTGGTTGTGTGTGTGTGTGTGTGTGTGTGTGTGTGTGTGTGTGTGTTTACCAGCTGCTGTCACAAACTCTCCAGGCATGTATAAAAACCATATTTTCTCTACTACTTCTATGTGAGGCAGAATAAATCATTTAAACATTGAAATGGGAATTTTGTTGAATATGCCCATCAAAAAAAATACAACGTAAGCAAACACCCACCCGATGGTACACTGTATCCAAATGATTGGTCAATATTTGATGATTTCATGACTTATCATATAATCAAGAATCAACAGTATTATGAGAATAAGTCCAAACTATGCCAAGGGCGTTGAAGAAAAAGAAGGCTCCTGGAACATATGCAAGTTATTGAGCAGTACAAGGGGTTTTGCATGGTTTAAAATGAAGAACGGTGCATCAGGAACATATCCTATCAGTCTGTAATTAAGCAAATAATTGAGAAATTGGGCTGTATGGAGAAGAACATGGTCCTGGGATTGAAACAAGACTCGATTAACAACCTGTAATTTGCAGATGGCACCACCTCGCTTGGTAGAGGTGAAGAGGACTTGAAACACTTAGTGCTAAAGATTGAAGGCTACAGTCTTCAACGTGGTTTGCATCTCGAGATAAAGAAAATAAAAATCATCATACCTTAAAAATTCACAATATTATGATAAATGCGAAAGTATTTAAGTGGTCAAGGCTGTCATGAAACTTGGATCTATGATCAATGCCCCTCAAAGCAGCAGTAGTAAACTAAAAGATGAATTGCATTTGGCAAAGTGCTGCAAAAGATCTCTGTGAGGCGTTACAAAGCAGAGATGCTAATTTGGAGACTAAAGTACATCTGGATGACCCCATGATATTGTAACACATACCTCAATGAATAGTAAACCTGAAAAATGAATAAGGAATATCACAGGAGTTTATCACCTTTCAATTATGATATTTGTGGAGATATGGAATATACCATTGACTGTCAGAAGAAAGAACACATTTTTTGGAAGTATAGTCAGAATGTCCCTTAGAAATGAAAATATGACAATATTTGCGCATATTGTCAGGATGAATAAGTCCCTGGAGAAAGACATAAAATTTGGTGAAAGAGCGGGTAAACAAAAAGAGGAAGACCTTCGGTGAGCTGGATTGACCCAGTATTGACAACAGTGTTTTCAAACATAGCAATGGTTGTGAAGAGGACACAGAATCCAGGTGTTTCCTTCTTTGTTTCCCAAGGTCTCTTTTAGATGGAATGACTGGATGGAACCAAATAAATAAACAAATAAAACACATTTAATTAGAAATATCAGGTGTGCTCTATGGACCCAGTATATTGATAAATACTAGTAATTAAGAAATGGGATTTTGAGGAGGAAAAATATATGAAGTTTTCTTAGTATCTTGGCTGGTTGAAGAAAAGATGGACTTAAGGTCTAATACACTGGTTCTCAACTATCCTCATGCCGTGACCCTTTAATACAGTTCCTCGTGTTGTGGTAACCCCCCTCAACCATAAAATTATTTTTGTTGATATTTCATAACTATAATTTTGCTACTGTTATGAATCAGGAGACTCCTGTGAAAGAGTCATTCGACCCCCAAAGGGGTCACGACCTACAGGTTGAGGACCGCTGCCCTAATATTTATTGTGATGATTTGCAATAGTAATACTGAGTCACATGTATCTATTTTTTAAGTGGACATGCGGCCTTTAACTTGACATTTGTTCACATTGCTTAAGCTGAAGCATTTTAAGGAGGATTTTCTTTTCTTGAGTCGCTGATGTTCCTGGTGGTTTAATCTCAGTTGTGTGACTATTTTCATAGAGAGGCAATGGACCCTAGATCTTAAGTTACCTGCTTGTTGACTTTTGTCATTGTGAGCAAAAGAAAGTGACTGAAGAAACATGGATCTCTGAATTTCTGAGAAAGTGAGTTCATTGAATTCCGTGGCTGTAAGCTGCATACCTTGTCAGAAAAATTTCCTCAGCAATGGTGCACACAGGCCCTGAGGGCCTGGTCAGATGTTGATACATATGCGCGTGCTGTCTCCAGATGTTTGACAGAGTAGAACCAAGTTTGATAGTACTGCTTCAGAAAACAAAGGTAAAGATTCTCAAGACAGACAACTAGGGGATGGTTTAGGTATAAGTGGCTGCCGTTTTATCCTGGATTCAGAGATATTGGCCTTTGTAAAATCTCAGGAAATACCAGGGGCTAAAGGTGGATAAAAGTTTTAGCAAACCATACAGATAAAAATGCAGTATGATAAAACTAGAAAAATAAAGATGGTAGTAGATAAATTTAGGACTGTTTAATAGTGCAGGAGGGGAACTCACTGAATAAGATTATCGATTTTTAGATCAAACAAGCACATCTATCTGAATGGTGTCGTTCAGGCTCCTTCTTTTAGAACTGCTCAGCTCTATGTCAGAGATCTCTGAGGGCAAAATCTGAAATCCCCACAAAGAGGTTCATAAGGATACCCCAAAGTTAAGTGATTAGTTTGGGAAAACTCTCTCTTAAAGATGGGATAAGATCTGTCTTCATGCATTATTCATCTCTTTCCCGCATGCTGGCTAGCAATAGGCCCAACGTAAGGGAACCGAAACCTTAAAAAGGCGATGATAGTTGGTAGGTGCCCTTCAAAGCAGGGACTATTTTGTATTCACTTTTGGTATTTCCTTCCACATAAAGATAAAACATTACCTTTCCATTTTGCCACATCTTTACTTACTCCTCTGAAGAGAAAACCAACATTCTATGATTGGCAAGCTTGGAGAAAAAACAATGGACATGCGTAGCACACTTTCCACTTTCCTTTTTTGGTACTTGCATGCTTTCATGTCAACTTGAAGGTATATAAAAGTGTAGGGTGATATTCAACCTGTCAGTCAGCTCACAGTCTGATGATGCCTTCTTGTGGGCGTGGCCCTCTCATCAGGAGGGTCCTGGGAACCTCCCCTCTCTCTCTCTCTGCCTTCACCTTCCTGCTGGTGCGCCACTCTGAGGCCTGCCGGAGCCCTGCGATGCCTCTATCGCCATTGGGTCCAAATGACTCTGCAGCCGCCAAACTGTGATATTCCTGCATTTTCATCATGGCTTGTGGCTGCGTGTGTCCGAAGAGGGACTTACAGACTAGTACCGGACTTATGGACTTCAGTTGAACTGGGCTGGGAAGTTTTCTGGATATGTGAGGACATCTGGATATAGCGCTCTGTCGTACATGTATATGAGCGTCATTGGATTTGTTTCTTTTGTCAACCTGGCCTCACACACCTTCTCCTGAGAGAAGCTGGATCACAGAGACATGCATTGGATTTTACCAAAACAGTCTCTTTCCCTGTGTGGATTCTGCATAGGGTCAGATTTATAGACGGTGGGTGGGCAAAACGACCCACAACTGGAACCCAGTAGCATGACTTACCTGAAGATTGAGGCAAAATTTCCAATTAGTAAGGAAGGAGTTTGGAGAGTGAGGAGCCTGTAGTCATGCTATCACTGTTCGATTTTGAACTTGCATTTACTAGCAGTATGACCTTGATTAAATTACTTAATTCCTCTCGGATTGAGTTTTCCTCATCTGGAAAATAGAAGGGTGCTTCCTTAAGAGAACTAAAGAAGTGTGAATATGTTCAAACTACTTAAAATAGTTCTTAACTTATGTAAACACCGATGTCTATGCTGTTTATTGGTTAAAAATACAATTTTTATCTTTGTAAGGTTTCCTTTGTCATAATTATAAATTTGTTTAGAAGTAAAGTACGATTTTGCCATGTCCTGAAAACTCACTCAGAACTAAAATTAACCAAGTATTTGTATATATCTGGCTTTTCCCTCTTGTATTCCATCCAGAAAACCCCAAGTCTTCCATGTCCTTCTCAGTGTGTAATACTAGAAGTGAGGCAAGCAAATTTGAGACCATTAATGTCATAGTTTTCAAATACGACTGGAGAAATAAAATCTAATCACAACCTCCATATTTGATTCACTTATTGAACTTGACTCTATATCTAATCTACTTCCTAATTTGATCATGCTTGCAACTTTATAAGACTCTTGCCTACCTATTTCTGACCAATTACAAGCACTACCTATAATGATGTTTTAACTGTATGTAATTTTATTTCAAAAAAGTCTATGTTTATCAAGGCCTTCTTGATTTAATTCCAAAATATGCTGCTATTTCTCAAAAGGAAGAATATACATTGACCATCAGTGGATTCTTAGTTCCCCTCCCCAAATTGTTATCTTTAGATAAATTTTCCAATGTTCCTACCAATATACAGGTTCTTTGGTTTCTTTTCAGTATAGCTAATGCTAGAGAATCTAAGACTCATCTTATACATTTATTTTTTTATGTTATGTCTATATCAGATTAATCAGTTTTAAAAACTAATTGGAAGCCTAAATTTTAGATTTTATGTGGTTTGTGGTAAGTTACAGACATGTTTGAAATCTTTACAAGTAGGTCGAAATATATAACACAGACATTTTAGAAGACAGTGAGGAATATCAGGTGATATACATATCACAGTGACCCTCTTCCCACAGCTGTTAGCTGAGAGCATAGCTCTGTTTGTAATCACTCAAGGGTTTCCTTTACCTAAACTTTCCCTATTGTTATTAGATGCTGTCCAATCCGTTTTGACCCATGTTGACCTGATGTACAACTGAATCAAACACTGCCTGGTCCCGAGCCCGTGTCGCAGCCACTGCATCAATTCATGGCACCACAGTTCTTCCTCTTTCTCATTTTCTAGGAAGTTACATTAAAACGGCAAGAGATAAATGGAATGTAGAGACGTTATGATATTCCAAAGATCATCAGACACTCATCTTTCTATTGCATTAATGTCCTATATAGTATTCTTTGACGATAACGTTCAATTTTGTTTATGTCCAGTGATGTGACCAACTAAGAACCGATGAATTTTAATAACAGGGCTGGTAAACAATATTGAGAGTAACATGGATGGCTGAAAGAACAAATACATCTATCTTGGAAGAAGTACAGCCAGATTGCTCCATAGAAGCCAATATGGGAAGATTTTCTTTCATGTACTTCAGACATGTTATCAGGAGAGACTAGTCCCTGGACAAGGACATCAGACTGGTTAGAGTAGGACAGCAAGAAAAGAGGAAGATCCAGGACAAGATGAATTGACACAGTGGCAACGACAATGGGTGCAAACTTAAGTGTGATTGCAAAGATGGCACAGGACTGGGCAGTGTACATAAGGGGCCTCTGAGTTGGTGCTGGCTCCAAGCCATCTAACAACACCGACCACAATGATGATGTGGTTGCACAGTAGCTTCTAAAGCAAACCAGTTTTATTTTGTTGTTAGCTCTAATTTTTGATGATGGTTTGAGTCAGAATTGGTCTCCTTCTACTTTCTCATTATTGCCACCAATTTTGCTCTTACATATGATATATGTCTAATGCCTCATTCACATGACAACTTCTCAAATATTTCACATCATCTATAATTAACGCTTCTCTTCTCCAGGCTAAAAGCTTCCAGTTTCCCATTATTCTTTATATGATATAGTATTAAGTCTCCACATCATCTTATTTTAGTAACTTTTCAAGGGCATATTTCAATCTTCTGATATCTATTTTAAAACATGTGGCCAACAAATGAAAAGGAGACATGAATAAGAAATAGAGAAAGCTCTCCTCTCTGATTCAAGATAGCATCTGCCTATTAGATATTGCTTTCAGGGAAACAAGGCTAATAGTTGACTTGAAAATCATTGTAATATCAACTACAAATTTGCAATAACAAAAAAGAAAGAAAATTAAATTAGGTAATGGAGTTATAGCACATCTAACACAGTCACCTCAATACAGAAATTACAAGGTTTGAGTTGAGAAAAGATATGTGAGATTCTGAGATTGAAAAGCTAGAAATGATGAAGTTCAATATCCCCTCTTAGCTTATTTATTTTCTGTGGGATCTCTCACTTAGTTTATTTTAAAGGTTACCTTGTTACATGGATAGTGATGTTTCTTGGGTGACTTAACATATAATTTCCACATTGTTAATATTTTTGTGTTCAAGCCAAGACAAGAAATTCTGATAATGAGAACATTAGAAAATGGCTGTGTTTTAAAAATTGGTTCTGATAAGAATCCCATAGCAACTAAGCCCTCCAGTTATTTGATAATACCTCCAAATGTTATTATTTTTCTTGTTTTCTTTAGTTCTATCAGACAATTTAGGAATATCTCTTGAAATATCATTAAAGCAGGCTTACGCCTCCAGTTACCACACACAAACAAGTCTCATCCCCCACTAAAGACAAAGCAAATTGTTTCTACAGTAAAAAAAAATCAAATTGACACTACATAGCACATATTAATTTTGAATTTTATTATTGTTTTATATAGTGTTGATGGCTTGCATGCTTTGGCCTTTAGCTAATAAAAAAGAGATCAAGACCTGATTGTGGCAGCCAGCTGTGGAAACTTACATGCATATAGAGAAGATTAACAGGAATGGGCCCAATTGGAATGACTTAAGGAATTTTCTATATGATATCAAGTATCTTACAGAACCAGGAGCTATTCAGTGAGTAGTTGACAGTCAACTGCAGGTGCTTCAGCGTGTCAACAGTCAGTACTAACACTGCAATCCCAATTGAACTCAAGTATTCATGAGGAAAGGATAAATACCCTTCCTTCATAGCCTAATGATAGAACACTAGAGCGGCGGTTCTCAACCAGTGAGTGGTGACCGCTTTGGGGGTCGAGCAACCTGTTCACAGGGGTAGCCTGATTCATAACAGTAGCAAAATGACAGTTATGAAGTAGAAACAAAAAAATTATGGTTGGGGGCCACCACAACATGAGGAACTGTCTGAAAGGGCTGCGGCAGTAGGATGATTGAGAACCACTACTCTAGAGGCATAGCGGAGGCAAATCATTGTGAGTTTGCCAACATATACAGTTTTTAACACTAACTTCTCAAAAGTCTATAAGAGAAGCAAGATTACAGTCCACACACTGCTCTCAATTTGAGTGGGACTCATAGAGAAGTTATAGGACGGAGCAGAACTGTTTCGTAGACTGTACATCTTTATGGAAACAGATGGTCTCATCCATCTCCTGAGAACTTGCAGGCCGGTTCAAACTGCCGAGCTCTCCTGCTTAACTTGCTGCACCACCAGGGACCTTTCAGATAACCACAGTACCACAATATTCTCAATCATGCCAGCTTGCGTTTGCACAGTGTGCACATACTTATTTAGCAATCCTTGGATATTCTCACATTATTCTCTTATTTCTGTACTCAGATCAGCATTAAAGCATGACCTGTTGTCAAATGAATCCTTCCTTAATGTTAAACAAAGTGTTTTCCATATTTTTTCTAAATGTGTACAAATCTTACTGTGTCTCATAACTTAAAATTGGTACAAAAGAAAACTACAGAAAAGGCAAGGGAATACCAATAAATATATCATTTATTTATATATATTTTGGTGTATATTACATGTGTGCACATATTATATATAAATGTGTCTGTGTCCTCACGTTAATCCTGACTCATATGTACAACAGAATGAAATATTGTCACCCTTGTACCATTCCCACAATCATGCCTATGTTTGAGCACAGTTTCAGTCCTAGCAGAACATCTTGTGGAGGATCTTTCTCTGTATTACTGACCCTTGACTCTACCAATCATGGTTTCCCTCTCCAGAGACTGGTTTTTCCTGATAATGTGTCCAAAGTACATGGTAAAACAATTTGCCAGCCTCACTTTTCATAAGCCTCCTGCTGCACTTCTTCTAAGAAAGATTTATTTATTCTTCTGAAATTCAGGGTATGTTCAGTATTCTTCACCAATTTGAAACCATAAATATTTCTTCAGTATTTCATATTTTGTCTTGCATCATATATATATATATATATATATATATGGAGACACCCTTTCAAGAGGTCTTTTTGCATCATTATTACCCAAAAGAATACACAATTTGATTTTTGACTGCTCTGTCTGTGGTGGTTGATTGTGGATCGCACCCCCCCCAAAAAAATACTTGATAACTTTGAAATGTTCTCCATTTATTTTGATGTGATTTCTTGTTACAATTCTGAGGGGGTTTGTTTTCTTTATATTGTGCTGTAAACTATATTGAAGGTTGGGGATGTGGCAGGGGCATGAAAAACAGGAAGAATTTGGACAAGATTGACACAGTGGTGCCATCAACGGACACAAACATAAGAACAGTTGTTAGGATGGCATAAGATGCGACAGTGTTTCTTTCCGTTGCACCTAGTGTCACTGTGGGTTGTAACCTACTTGTAGACACCTAACAAAAGTCTTTCTGGTATTTTCTGCTTTCAGCTAAAAGCTATCTTGATGTCAACCTCATTTTCTTCAGTAATATTTATTTTGTATGGAGATGGCTGTCTTCCAAAGTTCTTGGCATAGAGTAGTGAATGCTGCCCCCAGTGCTACAGCAGTGGGGGGGAAACATTATAATAGGTATACTGTCAGACTCAGCAGTCTTGTTTTTGCCAATATTTCCCATGCAACATGGACTTCTTCCTTCAATAGCATCAGCTCTTGATAATATATTACCTCTTGAAATTGTTTACCACTGACATTTAATTTTTGAAACAGTGACTCAATGCATTTTTGGTACAATGACTCCTTGTAAGCATCTTCTTTTGATGTTTACTACATTTTTAGTTCAATATTTTAACCACAGAATTCTTAATAATTAAAACTCAAGGCTTAATTTTTTCTTTCTTTTTTAGGGGACAGTGGAAATGCAGTCTCCCCCTCCCACAAAGTATTCAGTCAAGTTTCCCACTTGGGGGGAAATTGCAGGGGGTTGCACATCTGGAGTGCAATGAATGAGGCACACCATGGGAAAACCACCCACCTGACCATGCTGTCTTCCCTGCCAGGTAAGTATCAAGACTTAATTTTTGGGTCAGCCTGAGAAATGCTGAGTCTGTTCTTCTCTTTTGTTTTTCTATTTCCAAGTCTTTGCACACTTGTTTATTATACGTTATAATTTTGATGTGTCTTTAAAATATTTCTGGTCTATTTACTTGCTCATTTCTTCCTTTTGCTTTAATTTCTGTATTTTCAGGAACAAATTTCATAGTCTCTTCTGACTCCACTTTCATCTTTATGCTTTTTTCTTCCCAATTAAAGGCGTTTTGCTCTCTTTATGTTTAACGTTCTTAATGTCATCCCCAAACTCCTCTGACCTTCCTTTATTAGTGTTCAGTCTTTCAATCTATTTTTGAAGATGTTTAAATTCCAGTAGGATATACTCAAGATATTTTGGCTCTATTAGACTTGGTTTAGTCTTCTGCAACATGAACTTGAACATGCATATAATTAATTTCTGCTTATATCTAAAGTTGGCCCCAGCCATATTGTGGGTGTGGATATTGAACTTCTCCATTGTATCTTTTCACTAAAATAATCAGTTTGGTTCCTTGTCTTCCTTCTAGCAAGATCCATGAACACAGCTGCAACTTATGTTGCTGAAAAATGGTATTTGCAATAGACACGTGATCTTAAACATTCTGTCATACAATTTCATTTCATTTATATTACTAAGGCCATATTTTCTCACTACTAATCCTTCCTCTTTGCTCACATATTTCCAGTTATGAGTAATTATCGGTGCATACTGATTCTATGATTGTCTATTTTAGACAGGAGAACTTGGTAGAATTCTTTAGTTCCTTGATCTTTGGCTTTAGTGTTTGGTGCCCAAATATGACTAGTAGCTGTATTAATTTGTCTTCCTTGTAGGCTTATGAATATTATTTTATCATTGTACTTCAGGGTATATCTTAAAATGTTCTTTTCCAGCATAGTAACACGTATGATTGTCCAATTCACAATGAATACCAGTCCATTTCCATTCACTAATGCCTAGAATGTTGAGCTTTATACATTCTATTTAATTCTTATAAATTCCAATTATCCTACATTCCTACTTAGCGTGTTCCATATTCTGAAAAATAATGCGTATTGGCAGGTACTTCTTTTCTCAGTTTGAGTCATGTCCCATTAGTAAATGAAGGTCTGGAAGTTTTGACCCAAATGTCATGAAAGTCAACTCTAATTTGAGGAGGCATCTCATCCTCAGTCATATTTTGATAACCTACCAATCTATGAGCTTATGTTCTGGCACCAGACCATATTTTATTGCTATTCATCATGTTTTCAGTGGCCTATTTTTCACAAGTGTACCACTTTCTCCTCTTTCTAACTTTTGAGTATGGAAGATCTGCTGAAACCTGTGCATCATGGAATTCACTGTGTGGTAGTTACATCAATTTGTGTCAACTTGAAGTTAGGGGTGGAGTCTAGCCTGTTAATCAGGTCACAGGCTGATGGTACCTCCTTGTTGGCATAACCTCCTCATAAGGAGGGTGCTGGGGAATGCCACCCCCGCCCCCACTCCCTCTGCTTTACCTTCCTATTGTTGAGTCACTTGGAGAGCTGCAAGAGCCACTGTCACTGGATCCACACAACTCTGCATCCACCAGCCTGTGATCTCCCTGCATTCTGCACCATTGCATGTGGTTTCATGAATCTGAAGAGGAACTTTTGGACTGAGTATTGGATATGTGGACTTGTTTTGGACTGGGTTGGGATGTTTGCTTGATATAAAACTCTCTCACACATATATTTGTGCCGCTGAAAATACTGCTGTCGTAGCATCCAGAAAAACACAACATGCAAGCTCCCACTGAAGGACAAACTGATGGATGAGCGCTGGCATATTATTATTAATTTTTAATTATTTCTCCCCAGCTTATGTTTTAGTATAAATAGTTTTCTCATGATGTTATCAAGAAGATTATCCTTCAACAATTGATTCTGGTCATGGATTAAGTGTGTACAGTATGTAGTTTATGGGCTTCCAGCTTCCATGATGAGGCTGAATGTCCATAGCTGCTTTCTTTATGCTTCATCACCATCTCTGACTCTAAATTCCCGTCTTTTGTAATTAATTTTATATCAAATTATTCCCAAAAAGTCCAATTACCACTTACAATCATAGGTTCAAAATGAGCTAATAATATAACTGAATGGAATCTGACCTCATGTAACATAAGTCTAAAGAAAATACAAATCTCAACGGTCATTTTACCCCAAATTTGAACCTATCTTTAATGTTCTCATATGGTAGACCTGGAAAATCACTGCTAAGTTAAGACACATTCATATTTGGCATGGAAAGGTCTCAGAAAAGATTTATTTCCATCTAGTTATCAGCCTGAAACCTACTAGCTTGAGAACTGATATGTATTGTATTCCATTGTCATTGCAAGTAGTAAATTTCTCTGCATTACTTGCCTACATTCTTCCTTCTCTTGAGCACATATATTCATTGTATATACATTATTTCATTCTAAAAGATAACTTTTACCCGTTAGTCCTGGTCTTACATGTTATAGCACAGAAGATAGTCTAATTTTCATAGGCTGAAGTCAAAAATAATATGCACATCTTTTAAGAAACAAACTTCCATTTCTAATACTGTTGGAAGAGGTTGTGGTGAAAATCAAAGTTTTTACCCTAATTTCTAAAGATATTTATTAGTTGACAGTTTCATTATTTTTAAGAAAAAGGAAATTCCTCTATTGGAAATGCATACTTTGAAATTATTTCAGAGTTTTCTTCATGTGGTGAATTACACAACCAAGTATGTTTATATTTATATTAACATGAACCTTAATATAGAAAAAAATTCCTGTTTGAAATCATTTACTATACAAGGGCTTTCAAAATTTCTTATTCAAATTTTATTTCTGAGACTCTTTTTGTTTTTTCTTTTCATCTTAACCTAGAAAGTGGCCTACTTTTTTGTTCAGCAGATAAGAATTTACATACTGCATTCTAAATAAGAAAGTTTTAAAACCATTTTATTGTTATTTATTGTTGTTGGTGGTGGTTTCTTTGGACTTTGAATAAAACATATGCACTGTAGGTTTCCTGTCCTAGAGAACTATAATTAGATAATGTGATAATAGGATAAGTCTCAACAATGATACAGTTTATGACTAAAGTAACCACTTATTGTATATGACCTCTTTTACTTGCTTCTGGAAATTTCCATCATATTTGTCAGCAGAGTGTATAATATCAGAGGGAGTGCCAATGGGGCCCGACAGAGTGCTAGTCGGAGAGTTAAATCTAAAGATAAACTAAGAGAAAATACACTTGAAATAAGGGCTTTGACCTTCATTATCAGCCAATTTAACTGGCCCAAGAAAAGCATGTATCTTGAAGACACAGGTGCTTAAACCTTCTGGGGATCAGGAATTTAAGGTCAAGAAACTGTGATCTTAGAGTTCTTAACCCAATTGAAGACTCTGTCATTATGGGTTCCATAAGCCAACAATCAAGAGGATTTTGATTTTGCTAAGTCTTTAGGGAAAATCAAGTACTTTATCCTTTCCATTAAGTATGAGCTGCTTCTATCCAGTATTTCAAACACAGAGCAAACCTAGCAATCAAATAACCACTTAATGTTGAGAACGATAAAATAGCAAGGCACAGCAGATACAGAAACTTTCTATAGCTACCTGTGGACAATAGGATTCATGAAGGTGGAAAATGTGATTGAGTACATGATTTATGCTTGTAGGATGATTATATTTGTAGGATGGTAAATGTCTTCCAGAATTTTCAATAGAGCCCCGGTGGCACAGTGGTAAAAGTTTTAGCCGCTAAAAGAAAGGTCAATGATTTGATGCCACCAATATCCCCACAGGAGAACAATGAAGGAATCTGCTTCCATAAAGATTTATATCCTTAGAAAGACTCTGGTGTGGTGCCACTCAGTCCAATAAGGATAAAATGAGTCAGGAGTTATTTGATAACAGTAGGTTTCTTCTGTGTTTGTTGTGTATTTTACACATGCAAAAAGACACAGTAACATATATACAGCAACGAAGAAGGCCACAGTGCTCCTTAGAGACAAGGTTGGCAAGACTTCATCGCACATGCTTCAGACATGTTGTCAGGAGAGACCAGTCCCTGGAGAAGGACATCATGTTTGATGAGGTGAAAGGGCAGTGAGAAAGAGGAAGGCCCTCAACAAGATGGATGGACACTGGCTGCATCAATGGGCTCAGGCAGAGGAACAATTGTGAGGATGGCCCAGGACTGTGCAGTGTTCATGCTGTTGTGCATGTGGAGCCGGCCTTATGGCACATAACAAAAATAAAATGAAAATAACCAGTAATGTATTTCAGAAAACTATACTAATATAAGGGATGCTGGGTAGAAAAAATATTGAGTATTAAGGACAACCTTTAATACTTAATTCAAAATAACTGTTTTTCTTTTATTGTTTGATGTCAAGAAGAATGATGAGTGAATTTCTTCTAGGTAGGATCACCTGCTTGGAGATGCAAAGTCGTGGAATTAAATATGAACTTCAGTAGATTGTGGAGAGAATGGGATGTGTGGGAAAAGACAATCCTATCTCTTGGTCTCCTTTTAGGTTAAAGAATAAGGACTTTAAAGGCATAGTTTGGAACTCTAGTTGGTGAGAATAAGAGCTGGCAAGATTTCTGCCTTAATGGTTCTTGACTTGAAATTTGGGGCAAATTCTAGTAAGAAATGTATGATTTTCCTAACATATAATTTGAATGATTGTAATAAAACATCTGTGGCATGCTTAAAACAGTTAAGTTTCTATGTGAAGTGTTTGATTTCAGCAGAGAAAATTAATTCAACTCTGTACTTTAAATGAAAAATGAAACTAAAGTGACAACAAAAACTATAATTAGTTAAACAATTATAAGCAAATATGATAACTATGTCACTACGAAGTGCTAAAAGAAATAAAACAGAACAAGATGCATTGGAATCTTGGCAGTCTGGATTAATGAGATTAAAAAAGAATTACTGTGGATGGGGCAGGGTCACGGATAATGATATTAGTGTCAATATTGTAGGGGCTAAACACCTCGACTGTACATACATTTCTTATGTCTTATATAGACTACAGGAAAACCAGATATTCAAGGCAAGACTTCAGACCTTTTAAACAATAGAAATTTGTTTTAAAACCATGAGAACAGATCCAAAAAAGAAAACTTTAAGAGATCTGAACCTATGTTTACAGTGTGGAAGAAGACGCAGACCCAGCAGAGTTTCAGAAAGAGCAGCCAGAGTGGGAACCACTTCAACAGCCGTGCATACTCACTACCATTGAGTTAGAAAAGGTGGGGGTGGGGAGATGTATTAAAAAGATGGATATAGATCTTTTCTTTTCTTCTTTGATGGATATCTAAAATTGAACTTTCGCTTTATGAACAAGTGTAAAATTAGACAAAATAGATGGAGTATCAGACCTTCGATAATGGAAATGCAGGACTAAATTTCTAGGGGGGAAAAGGCACGAGTTGGGGTAACCCTTTTATGTTGCTGGATTACCGCAGGGAGATGTTTTTTTCCAGGCTTCTCTATCTGATCTTTGTGTTTTATTAGAAAGTAGAAAGTGTGCTTTCTTAGGAAGTAGAAAGATGGGGTTTCTGCTCCCGTAAAGGGTGAAAGCCTCGGAGTTGCAGGCGCAGTTCGACACTTGCTTTTTAAAACATGTGCACGTTAGGAAAAAACAAAGCTCTCAGTGGCACGTATTGTTTTATTTATTTATTTTTAAAGATCATGTTATTGGGGGCTCATAGAGCGTTTATTACCATCCATACACCAATTATATCAAGCATATTTGTACATATGTTGCCATCATCATTTTCTAAACATTTACATTCTATTTGAATCCTCAGTATCAGCTCTTCTTTTTTTCCTCCCTCCCCTTCACCGGCCCTCATGACCCCTTAATAAATAATAAATTATTATTATTTTCATATCTTAAACCACTGGTTCTCAACTTTTCTAATGCCATGATCATGCAATACAGTTCCTCATGTTGTGGTGAGCACCAACCATAAAATTATTTTCGTTGCTACTTCATAACTATAATTTTGCTACTGTTATGAATTGGGTGACCCCTATGAAAGGGTCTTTCAACCCCCAAAGGCAGAGTCCCTGGGGGACTGGGCTAAGGATAATTTTAGAGACCACTGAAAACTTCTCTGACGTCCTTTTATTTCAGGGAAGATCTGAACGAGCGATGCCTAGGTAAGTTAACTGGCCACCAGGTGATATAGGTTGTGAATTCAAGGGAAATAATAAAGCCAATCAGAAGCATAGTTATAAAGCTTTGCAAGTTGTGCCGCATCCCCATCTCTACGCGATCCTTTTTCTCAGTTTGATTTACAAATGTACAGGCTCCTGACCAGGTCCAATACTACTTTTCTAAAGGTGCCCCTCCCAGTGGGAACGGCACAATTTGAAACCCGGAAGAGAAAAGCACAGCAGTAGGGAAAACCTAACAAGACACAGAGGCTGTGTTAATTTTCCACCTTCCCCTGGGGCCCTGCGCCTCATTCTGTTCTATTTCCGAACAGCTGGCAGCCTCTTGTTCTTTTCCTCTGTAATGGTTCCTCCAGCAGGTAAAGCTCCATTTGGCATCCAGGGCATATGATTGTTATAAGCAGTGTCCCCATGACATTTCATTAAGCTGGTCTCTCTGCGCTCACCCTCAGACTACTGGAGTCTTGTTCGAAGCACGTAATTGCATCCTATTTTTGAGATTGTTACTGTACATCAGGATTCTCTCCTCATGCTAATTTCCTTTTAACTTCTCCCTGGATCTTCCTGTTGAGTAGAGTTTGAACACAGATCCTCTTCTTGGACCGTTCTTTCATTATCTGTGACCGCCTCCTTCCTTTTCCATAATTTAGGATAATGTGGGTTATCAAATGTCTGTGTGGGTTTTTTTTTTTTGCTGATGTGACTTATAGTTGCCTGAATGTCGAGAAGTTCTCCATTCCCGTGAGAGGGTTGAGATTGGAAATTGACTTAATGCCACTGCACCATTTTTTCAAGGCTTTGATCTCATCTGTTTTCATTGATTGAATACACTTTTTGAATATATTATCTCCAGGTTTTAAAAAAGTAGCTCTTTAAAAATGTGTTGCTTCTATTTTTAATTGATACTGTGGGGATTCATGTACATAAAGAGATAAAGAAACCAGATAATATGACTACTTTGGAGTAAAACATACAAACTGGTAATCAATGCATCTTTTGAGATTGGCAACATCAATTGCTGCTAATGAGTGTTTATCATAGGTTGGACACTTTTCAACACTTTCCAAGCAATATTAAATCCTGTTTCTGTAACACACTAGGATCCCTGTTGGTGCCGTAAGTTAAGCAATGGGCTGTTGGCCCAAAGTTTAATGACTCGAACCCACGAGCTGCTCTATTGGAAAAAGAGGAGAGAATGTCCTTAAAGCTTTTCATCCTTGGAAACCCATTGGAGCAGCTCTGCTGTGTCCTGAAGTGTTGCTTACACTTGACATTGACAACAGGAGGTTTAGTTTGGTTTTGGTTTGTAACAGGTGCTATAATTATCTTCAATTTATATTTAAGGAATCCAAATATCCAAACCTAAAAAAAATCTAAAGATTAAAAATAATCTTTAAGTGATCTACTCCCTTTAAGTCCCACAAAGCTCCTGCCAACCATGGAGCTACCTACTTGTAACCTACGTGCAGCTTCCAAGTGGGTATAATTTTACATTTACTCCACTGCCCTCTGCTGTCTCTCTGGTTCTAGGGTTCTGCAGTTTTCTTCTGAGGCACCCCAACAAGCTCAATAGTTTTTATTGCTTCTAATCCTACCTCCACTATTGTCATCTAGGTATTAGTAAAACACACGCTTCTGCTAAAAAAAATCAGTGCACATAGCTGTAACCAGTTACCTACGATTCAATTCTGATTCAGTTCCATACCATGGGTGTCAAAGTAGGACTACATTAATAGAGTTGTTAATGGCTGTTATTTCCAAAGTAGATTGCCAGACCTTTCTTCTGGGTGTCTCAGAGCTAACTTTTCAATTAGCAACCGAGAATATTATCCATTTTTACCACCCAGAGTCCACTCACCTTGCTTATGGCACTGAATCATTGATAACTGCCTCACTCCTTTTTAGCCACATCTTCTGACAACCCCTGCACTTCTACATTACCAGCTGTGCTGAGTCACATAAGTTCACTCATTTTGTTCCAAGATACTCCTGTTATTAATCATGCTATTTCTGATGCTAGGAATATTTTTTCTACCTAGCAAAACCATTGTTGCCTTTGAAACCTAGCTCATGAGTCATCTCTGTGATAGATTTCATGGACTTCTCCCCACTTTCAGGCAGACTAATCATATGGTCCCTCCTGTCAGTCCATAATTCTTTGTATATGTAGTCAGTGTAATAATTAACATTCTATTATTGTAGCTATTTTTATTTTTATTCACCCAACAGCTTGTGAATTCTTCCAGGGCAGGAATCATGTTTTACACACATAGTAGGTGCTCATAAATTTCTCTTACCTAACTGAATACTGGAGTAAACAGTAAATTTTATGATCCTACAAACCCAAGAGATATATTTAGCAGACAGCGTTTGCATGGACCATAATGATAGCCCTTACTGAGATTCTGGCCGTAAGAAAGTGGGGAAAATTAAAAAGAAAACACTGAACCTCTCTAACAGAGTTTCAAGAGCGTACACATGCTCCTTTTCTAGAAATAAGAAAAATAACACACACTAAATTGTTCTTGGGGAAGAAAAACAAGGAAACGTTCTGAGTCAGAGGTACAAGCCGGGTAGGTAACCTGCTGTGTCAAGCTGGAGAGTGGCTGTGGCTCCCGCTGTTGCGCCTCTCCTGCCTCTCCCACAGCCCCGGGGCTGTGCTCCCCACTCCCACTGACACGAATCCGCCCCTCTGTGTATCCTTGCCAGTCTCAGTTTCATTCACCCTCGCCCTCAGTGCTATTTCAGACTTGGCACCATTTCAATTTTTCTCCCTGTTGAAATTTGAATAATTCTTCAAGTTTTCATAGATTTTTCTTCCAGAAGGTGGACCAGTGCTTACAGGCATTTGGGAATAAAGATTCCAAAAGGACATCCTAGTTATTTTCCGTGGAAAATAGTCAATACAACACAGAGCACGTTGGGAAGGGTGGTGACGGAGGACATTTGGGGATTGAGAGTCCTGCATATTTTATTCAACTACTCTTTGCACCTGCATAAGCACAATATATTCAACTGTTTGAAAGGGAGTCACTGTCGTCCATCTCACATATTAAGGAATATGCACAGGTGTGTGTAAGCGCCTCTGATTGAACATTAAGTCCCCAAAATAGGAGGTGGGCTGTGGGCCATGCTGACTCCCTAGATACAGAATCATCTAGTCCCTGTGTGGAATTGCCACAGTTCCGGGAAAAGTCTATAAATCAAAATAGCCATTGTCCAAAACTCAGTGCAGAAAAAACAATATCTCTTTAGCTATTTTTTGCATACTCTAGATTCAATATAATGATAGAAATACTTACAATGTACTTCCAGGCCTTTTCATCTCCCCTCTACTCTCCTATCCTTGCACCAGAATATCTTGTCTCCTGTTCCTAAGAGCATTTAAATTAGTTCAAAATTCTTGCTATTTTGAACAGTGTGGCACTGAACATAGATGTACATGTGTCTGTATCATGACTCTTACTCCTTTAGGATGCATACCCCAGAGAGGAATTAATAAATTATATGGAATTTCTGCGCCCCATTGTTTACGATAGTGCCATATCGTTTCCCACTGCAGTTGCATATATTTGCAGTTCCACCAGCAGCACGTGAGAGTTACAGTTGTGATAGGTCAGACTGATTAGAGAAAAACCCAGTGACACACACATAAGTGAAGGAAGAGCTTTATATCAAGAATTAATTATATATAAAGAAAGCCTTCCAGCCCAGTCTAAAAAAAGTCATTAAGTCAGATACTTGTCCAGAAATCCCTCTTCAGACTCACGCAGCCACATGAAGTAATGCAGAATACAGGAAGATCCCCTCCTGGAGAGGGAAGACTACTGTGAATCCAACATTTGTGGAAACGGGGCAGGGCTCAGCATCAGAGGCCCACAGGCAGAAAGGCAAAGTAGCAGCGGGAGAGCGCAATTCCCAGAGTCATCCTTCTAAGAAGGCCTGACCCTAAGGAGACAGAATCAGGCCGTGATTTGATTGACAGGTTGGATTCACCCCTACATTTCCACAGGCCTGCAAGTTGATTTAAAATCATCTGACTAGCACAGTCTTTCTGTAGCCCTTCCAGCATTTTTTATTTTGTGTTCTCTTGTATCTGACTGTCATTGTCTGTGCACTTGGTATCTCGTTGTTATTTTGATGGCCTCTCCCAATGGCTAATCATCCTGAGTTTTTCTCTTTATACTCGTGATAAAGTATTTTGATATGCAAATGTCTCGTTTTCATAGGTCCCTGTTGTCTATATTGCCACCTACTGTGTGTTTTTCTTTCATTGTTTTTCATAGTGCATCTATGCCCTGCAATAAGGCCTTAAGTTTGTTACTATTTTCTCATTGATCATCTTTAAAAAATTATTAATTGGGAGGTAATATATATCATATCATTCAATACATCAAGCAGAATTGTTTAATTACTACCACAATCAGTTTCTAAGCAGTCTTTTCTCTTCTTGAACTCTCTGGATTTCACAGTTAGGTCTTGAATGATCTTGAGTTAGTTTTGCACATCAGGTAACGTATGGTTCCTGACTCATTCTTCTACAAGTGGAAATCCAATTTTGCCAGCACCATTTGTTGAAGAGGCTGCGTCTTTCCCATTGTATTTGATTTTTATGATGATGATGATGACTACCCTTTTCACAAGATCAGTTGTCTGTAGGTGTATCAATTCCTTGGTATTTCACTCTGTTTGTCTGTGTACTCCATTACCGTACAGTGCTCCAAAACAGCGATGCCTCTGTGGGTGTGTTAGGCTGGGTAGACTAAAGAAACAAATTCATAAGCAAATTCATATGTATGTAAGAGCGAGTTTTATATAAAGGTTAATTGTACATTAAGAAATCATCCCAACCCAGGCCATTCCAAGCCTATAAGTTCAATAATTGCCCATATGTCCGATACCAATCAATAAAGTCATCTTCAGACTCACAAAACACATGCAATGATGCAAAATGGAGAATGATCACAGGCCAGTGGACAGAAAGTCTTCCGGATCCAGTGGTGTTATAAGCATCTCAGCACCAGCAGCGGTCTCTGTGTGGCTTCACCAATTCCAGGGGTCTGTATCAGGGTAGGTTCATGTGACTTCTCAGGGGTGTCTCACAGGGAGTCAGCCTTGTCAGCAGAGTCTCCAAGGTAGGGGAGAGAGACAGACAGACAGACAGAGAGAGAGATATCTCCTGCCTTCAAGGAGGAAATACAATATTTCCCAGAGTTCTTAGGAGAAAGCCATGCCCATGCAGAGGCCTCATTGGCAGACTAGATTGACACACTAGACTCCACCCCTTCAAGTCCCTAATTGACACCAGATTATGTACCTACCACCGTGGGTTTCCAAGACTGTAACTGTTTACAGGAGTAGAAAGTCCACTCTCTACTGTGGAGCAGCTGCACTAGGTTGCTTGAAATACGGCAACTATGTATTGAAGTCAGGATGAGCAAAGCCCCTTGCTTTGTTCTTCTTTAGGATGTATTTGCTTATCTAAGTTTTCTTCCCTCTTTAAATAAAACTATCAATTCATTTTCCTTTTTTATTAAAGAAAAAAGTTGGGGTCTGAATCTATTCAATTCTATTTATATATTGATTTGGGGGAAACATTGACATTTTATAGTATTAAGCCTCCCTATCTATGAACATGGAATATTTTTCTACTTGTGTAGGTTTCTTTCGTCTTTTTGTAGTAGTATTTTGTAATTTTCTCCATTAAGGCTTTCATTTTTCTGGTTAGGTTTATTTCTAAGCATTTCACCTTTTGTGTGTGAATGATTATTATAAATAATATCATTTCTTTAATTTTTCCAGAGATGTTTGTTAGCATATAGTAATATGATTGGTTAATGTATTTTAACCTGTATCCTGCCAAATCTCTTGATTGTTTACAGCAATTTGAGGTTAAGTCTTTGGGAATTTCTACATGTAAAATGATACCATCTGCTACTAGTGGGGCTTCCAGGAAAGTTTAGAACAATGGTGTGTTCTTTACTGGATTCAAATTAAGCAAGATGTTAGCAGTTGTCTTTAGTGTTTTGAGATATTTCTCTTCTATTCCTATTTAGCTGAGTGTTTTAAAATCAGGAATTGGTGTTAGATATTGTCTGAATAGATTGATAAGATTTATTATTGTTGCTGTTGGGTGACTTAAAGCCAGTTCTGACCCATGTCGACTCTATGTACTACAGAATGAAACACTGCATGTTTCAGCACCAACCTCAAAATGCTTCTTATTGATGGCGTCACTGTGTCCGTCTCCCTCACTGAGGGCCTTCCTCTTTTTCACTGCCCTTCCACTTGACCAAACATAATGTCCTTCCCTAGGGACTAGTCTTTCCTGATAATATGTCCAAAGTATGTGAGACAAAGTCTTGCCATCCTTGCCTCTCAGTCACTCTGGTCTTACTACTTGTAACATAAAAATGTTTTTCCTTTTAGCATTCCATGATATTTTCAATATTCTTCTCCAGCACTACAATTCAAATATATCAATTCATCTACAGTCTTCCTTATTCGATGCCCAACTTTCACATTTTTATGATGCAGTGCGGGACGTCATGGCCTAGGTCAGACACACTTTAGTTCTCAAAGAAGCATCCTTGCTCTTCAATACACTAAAGAGGTCTTTGGTAGCATGTTTCCCTAACACAATGCACCTTTTGATCTCTTGACTGCACCTTCTATGAACACTGATTGTGGATCCAAGTAAGCAAAATCCTTGACAACTTCAACCTTTTCTCCATTTGTCATGCTGCTGCCTACTGGACCAGTTGTGAGGATTTGGGGCTTCCTTCCATTGAGTTGAAATCCATACTGAAAGCTACAATCCTTGATCTTCATCAGCTGGTGCTTCAAGTCCTCCTCACTTTCTGCAAGCAAGGTTTTGTCATTTGCATACCACAGGTGGTTGATAAGCCTTCCACCCATACTGATGGCCACTCTTCATAGAACCCAGCTTCTCTGATGATTTGCTCAACAGACACATGGAACAAGTCTAATGAGAGCAGACAACCCTGTCGCACACCTTTCCTGACTTTAAATCATGCAGTTGTCCCTGTCCGTTTATACAACTGCCTTTTGATTCATGTAAAAGTTCAGATGAGCACAATGAAGTTTTGTGGAACTTCAGTTCATCTGAAGGTTATCTGTTATAGTCCACACAGTCGGATGCCTTTGCACAGTCAATGAAACACATGGAAACATCTTTAGAAGCAGAATACTGTTGGCGATATTCTTCCTTATTCAATTTTGATCATTAGTCTGGCATTTGGTCATAATGTCGTGGCATTGGTATTGCGGGGTGCTAGGTCATTGGTCTCTCAAATACCAGCAGGTCACCCCAGGCGAACAGGTTTCAACGGAGAGAGCGTCTATACAGAGGACAAACAATCTAGAAGGAATTAGCTGCCACTTCAGAGGAAGTCACAGAGAATGAAAACATGCTTAGCTACCGAAGGCCTAATTAATAGAAGCGGATACTTTTGCTAGATCGGGAAGATCACCTGCTTTCTCAAAGCATACTCTCAACCCGGGCAGCAGGAATGGAGTAAAGCCTGTGGGGGAGTTGCTTTTGGAATCTTTGCTTGCTTAAGGGGCAGAACTGAAGGTAAGAGGAAACAGCTGCAAAATTCTACCAATAATCACAACTTAGAATGTGTGCTTTATTTACAACCTTGTTGAATGATCTTAAGCAAAATCCGACTTGCTGTTTATAAGATAACACGGAGACCAGCGCTTTTCTCACATTAAAAACAGGTTTGACAGGGTCATGATCTGCAATGAGAAAACTGATATCCAAAAGGGATAGGCAAAGGCTAGGGCACATGGGTTCCTGCAGTCTAGCCATTCCAGGGTCCCGAACTTTTTTAGGGACAGGTCTAAATCCTCTTCCTGTCACGTAGCCTGCATTTCTTGCCAGCGTGACACACAGAGGGACAGGTCACAATTCTTTGAGTACACAAAGGAGCAGTAACACTTCAAGTTGCCCACAGACAGGAGGGGAGGATGAGGTTGGGAACATGAAGTAACTGATAAATTTGAGACGACTCCATCCTGCAGCTTTAGTCAGGTAACAGGAGGCGAGTGTCTATTTATCTCAGGTGGAATTCAGGCCAGCCGTTGCTTCATCAGCTCCCATGGCTGAGCTGCCAGTTTTCTCCCACAGCCATGACCCATGGGTAGTGGTGATGGTCCTGTTCTGCTTGCCTAAGGAATAAACAGCTTTCCCCCCCACAGCTCTTTGGTCACCTCCTTGGAATGGGCAGACATTGATTCTCTTCCAGGCAGTTGACCATGTATCTGTCTTCCAAATTTCCTGGGGTAGGCAAGTTATTTCTTCTAGTGATCCTTCTGCTTTGAAGCATTTCAACTGGTATTCCATAAATAACTGGAGTCTTATTTTTGTCTAATGCATTCAGGGTACTTTGAACTTTCTTTCTCTCTGTTACGTTTTCTCTCAGGATTTTATATATCATTCAATTTTCCTCTTACCTGCATGGTTCCTGCTGAGAAATCTTAGATTAGGTTTTCCTCTTTAGGTGTCTGTTCTATTTTTCCCTACTGGTTCTGAGAAGTCTATCCTTTTGCTAAATATTGGAAAGTTAGACTACAAAATGATGCAATGCTTTTCCGTTCTAGATTTTTAGCATTCTCTCAGCTTTCTGAATATTTTCGTGTCTTTTATGCTGTTGGGTAATTTTCTTCCAGAGTCTCTTGTATGATTTTCTCTGTGGACTCTTTTGTTCTTTCCTGTTATGGAACCACAACGAGATGCAGGTTGTTCTTTTCAATAGTTTCCCACATAATTGCTAAGCCATCTTCAAACCCTTTTGCAATTTATTTCTCTCCCAAGTTGAATGATGTGCAGAGATTTATTTTCACACTCATTCAGTTAAATTAAAAATTAAAGAAATGAAATTTCTTTAATTCTGTTACTCTGTTCTTTTTTAAAAACACTTTTATTGGCACTTCACCCATGTATCATAGAATTAAATAGTTCAATCATATCAAGAAGATTTGTACAATCTTTGCCACAATCAAATGTAGAACATTTTCTTCTTTGGTATACTCATGTTTTGTTTTTTCTTTTCAATTTTGGAAAACATATGCAAAAAAAATATTCTCTCATTAAACTCTGTTCTTTAAAAATGTTGTATAGTTCTGTTAGTAGTCGTTTTCTGGATTTTATTTTGCTGTGTGGTCCCTAGTTTTTCTATCCTTTCCATTGTCTTCGCTAACTCTTCTTCTATCCTTTGAACGTACCTTTTTTTTCAAAATTATTTTTACAGTAGTTCCAGAGAAACCTTCACATCTTCTAAAAATTCCTTTGGATTGGGCTGTTTTTCACTTTTTGTTTGTTTATTTGTGTTTTTCCGTGTTGTCCAGATTGACGGCTGTCTCTGGACCAGTGGTGCTCGTCTTAGGGTTGTCAGGGATGCTGGGCCATGAAGGCGTAGTTGTGTCTGACAAACGAGGCTGAAAAGAAATCATAGAAACCACAACACAGAAGGAGAAGACAGGAAAAGGATGCAGAGAATAAAATAAACAAAAGGAAAACTGTCATTTGAAAGAAAAGGGGACTGTTATTTTGAGAACAGGAGAAAAAAATGAATATAAAAACTAGGATATAAAGGTGATTGTTTAGGACAAAGAGGAAAAGAGGAGGGAGGGAAAAAGGCTTTGCTTGGGTGGATTCTTTCTTGTCTTGCCAGACACGCAGGACTAGAGTCCCTAGGCTATTACAGGTAGCTTTTAGAAGATCCTAGGTGTGAAACTCATTCAGTCTCCATACATGCATTCCATTCCAAAGCCTATTTGTGCTGGAACTCATATTATCTGGCAGTGTAAGGAAAACATTATTTCTGAATTAACACAAAAACTAAACACTCAGTTGATGTTTAAAGTCTTCCAGATACATTTCAAGTGTATCCAGAATTTTATACTGAAAATAAATATGCAAAGAAAAGACACACAAGGAGAATTTCCTGGCATATTTTTAAATTATTTGCTTGAAAAGGAAAGAAACAACTAAAATGTCAAAATATAAAAATCAGATTAAATCTTTCAAAGAAATATTGGCTGTCATATTAGACTATTATTCTCCTCAAAGGAATGCACCTGAATTTGCGCACATTTGAATTTATGTTCTTCTATTCTGATATATATATTTCTAATGCAATACTCTTAGCATTAGCTTAAGTACTTCCCGGTCTAAAAAATCTTAGACATGAATATCCAGCTCTTAATTTAACCAATTTGTTATCTTTAAATTTACTCAGGGCCTTCTGAAGATAAATCTATAACCCATAGGAAAGATTTTATGGCACAAAATTCTAGCTCCAATTGTCACTTTTAATGTTTTGTCAAATCTCTATAAAAGGTAACACATACTCTGTGTACATAAAACCACAGTCAATTCTATCAATAAGAGAAATGAAGATCTGCCTCTAAAATAGTCTTCACACCCATGGTTCTCACTGCTGGCTTTGATCTTTCTATGCCAACTAGAATCTGTGCAAAGATTCTTCCCAATTGTAAGTCAGAATCCTTAATGGTTTGATCCTTCTCCACCAGATAGTAAGATTTATTCTGCTTTGTTTCATATACAAAACACTGTAAATAACCAGCGCACATTTTCAGGTTATTCAGTTTTTCAGAATATGCTTTAACTTATTTCTTGACTGAAGTTTTTGAAGCACCAAATCTGTTCACAGGTAATATTACAATTCATATGTATATATGTTCCATCGTACAGACGGTCCTATGTATAGGAGACCAAGGCTACTTGGTCTCTGCTTCTGGAACAGCCATTCTCAAGCTGTCCTAATTTCTTCCGGGTAGAAGGAAGGATGGCACTAACCCATCAGGAGTTTTTAGACATTTCATATCACTTACTCTTTTCCGTTTCCTAGAATGGACAGGTAGAAGCCAAGGCAACTTACTTGTTGAGCTGATTATAGTTGGTGGTAAAACATACAGTTGGTAAAAGATGCAGGTGGGGTATGCTAAGGGGTAAGGTTTGTATTATGTATCTACTTCAATTATTGATGCATGCTCTTGTCATCTTGAATTCTTTATGCTCCAAATTAAGTAGACTGAGAAACTCATATTTAGTGAAATTCTGTTACCTATCAATCCCTATGCAAGCTGTTTTTATGTTGGATGTTTTAGACTGTATATCTTCCTTTTGTTTATATAACAAGCAACCACAGTGGTTTTCCTTAGCCCTATTTTAACAGAAAATAAGCCATCAATGATATCTATATGGAATGGCAGCATATGAATATAAATCTAGACTGTCTGATTCCTTCCCATGTTCTTCCTAACACATAAATTATGCTATGCCAAAAATTAAATGAGATCCTTGCCAACAGTGGTTGTTACTTTCTTTTAAAAGTTGTAAAATTATCTGAAAATCATAAATGTTAATTTGTGAATGGATATTAGAAAATCAATCTAGGCTTTTCAGAAAGCAGATGCATCCCAGCAAATGAGGTGGGAGTAGGGAGAGGAAAATAGCTTCTTTCCCACAGGAATTGAAGTTCTTTCTAAAGCTATTTCTATGGGACCCCAAATAATCAAGTTCTGAAGCGTAGCCTCTTGACAGTCAAAGCCCAGTTAAAACCCAGCACAGAGCAACAACTCGCCCTGGTGTTTATTCTAGCTTGGTGTATAGCAAGCCCAAACTATAGGGCTGTTAATGCTCTTCAGGGAAATTCCATGTGACTTTATGTTTACCCCGGGCATCTTTTTATCCTTACATAATTTAAATTAATCCATGATGATCTGCAATGATAGAAAATGTTAAGTAGCTGAATTCCCACTCCCCATTCCTGGCCATTGCTTTTGGCTATTAAATAGTCTGTCTTCTAATTATGATGGGACGCTCGTCGGCTAATGTTAGGCCTTCTTCAATTA
Organism: Tenrec ecaudatus; assembly: GCF_050624435.1. Taxonomy (NCBI): domain Eukaryota; kingdom Metazoa; phylum Chordata; class Mammalia; order Afrosoricida; family Tenrecidae; genus Tenrec; species Tenrec ecaudatus. Next base: position 105,401,382 of record NC_134537.1, read on the forward strand.
AGGGCACCACAGCAGCATGCACTTGCTTTTTGAACAGCACAGCTGTTTCGCTGGACCAGGCCCAACGATGTGCATGTTCAGGGTTATGAGGACTCTTGAATCCCCAGGTTCGTTTCTTTGACAGCTGTGCTTCTCAAGACTCTCTTCTTTCACCTCACAGCCCCAGTGACCATGGAGCTGCAACTCTACACTGGGGTGTTCGCCTCTCAGCCTCTGATGAAACCACACTTATAAAGCCATCTCCCAGGGAAGCTCTTGTTGGGAAACAGGCATCTGGAATGATCGACAGGGTTGTTTTCTGTCCCCAAATGCTGCCTTTACACTAGAACATGCTATAGGGCCACACTGATGCTAGCAAGATGGTGTCCCGCTCAATTCTTTATAATAATCGCTTCAGTTTGCCTTAATATCCTTTCAGATTTCCTTACATTTCAGTTTAACCAGACTTATTCTGAGGAAATATATTCAAGGAAAAGTCTGAGATACCAAGAGATGTGCTTTTAGGAACTTAACAGGTTGAGGTGACTCTGAGTGAGTGTAAATGACCGGTGGTTCAGTAAGGCAGGATGAATGAACTTCAGGAATGAACTGTATTGCTTTTCACTGATAATTGCTGGGATCATACCTAACCACAAGTTTCAGCTTAATCCAGACTGGATCAATGAATACATCGTGCTGCAAAGCCTAAGTAATAGAGTCAATGAGAACAGAGCTCAGTGTCTCTTCACGTCCCCTCCAAGTATCTTCTGGACTTCATTTAAAGTGATTCCGAATTCAAGTGAATTCTACATGAAAAAGTCAAATCAGAGAAGTTTTGCCAAATTTCACAAATTCAACCCCATCGTTTCTCGTCTTGGAACACCTCCCTTAGTCCTTCCTATCTGAAACCACTCAGAGTGGATGTTTTAGTTTTGTGTTCAAGGTCATTCTCTCTTGCAGGTGAAACTTCCTTCCCATGTTTATACCTTTCACATTCTTCAAAGAATACAAACATAAGAACAGCAGTGAGGGGGCCATATCTGAACCCCTCAAACTACAGAAAGGAGAAGAATCCATCTCCACATCAATCCAATGTCGATTGCTACAAGGCAGACGTCAGACCAGCCCCCACCGTCCAACTTCTTTTCCTCTGACACACACTATTCCTTCCTTGGCACTTGACTTCCCCACTGGATTAGACAATCCACCATGATGGGCACAGGAGATTCACAGGCACTGTTCACAAATAAAAGGGGCTTATTAGGGAAGTGACTACACACCAGCATCAGAAACCAGTAAGGATAGTCTGTGATGCATAGCAACACCTCTTCTCAGACAGCAACCAAACCTCTCTCTAGTCTTCAGCCCCTCAGGCGCATTGTCTTGGTACTGCGTGGGTATTGGTTTCTTGGTCTCCTTGCCTCAACTTCCAATTTCAGCATGGCTCCTTTGCTTTGTCCTGTGATCTTTATGCCACAGCCTCTGCTGCCTCTGCTCTTGGCCTCTGCCACCTTAGGCAGAAATCGCAAAGGTGAATGGCTGATGGCTCTTCTTCTTTAATGGTCTTGAGGAATCCCACCAAATTCAGATTAAAGATAAAAGTGGATTCTGGTAAATATGGACTAAATATGAAGAAGGGATTGGCCTAAACCTTTCTGAGAACATACATGAAAGTGCCTCACGGTAAAGGAAAATACAAAACAAAAAGTATTACAATTCCACTAATAATGGGTTAAGCAACAACAAGATATTGACTGCTGAATGCCATAGTCATTAAAGGAAAATATGTATCAAAATTAAAACACAAACCAATGGCAACATGTCTGAAAGACAAAGGAGCTGATTTTTTTTCTTTTTAACATTTTATTAGGGACTCATACAACTCTTATCACAATCCATAAATATACATACATCAATTGTATAAAGCACGTCTGTACATTCTTTGCCCTAACCATTTTCAAAGCACTTGCTCTCCACCTAAGCCCTCTGCATCGAGTCCTCTTTTTCCCCCCTCCCTCCCCGCTCCTCCTCCCTCATGAGCCCTTGATAATTTATAAATTATTATTTTGTCATATCTTGCCCTATCCGGCATCTCCCTTCAACCACTTTTCTGTTGTCCGTCCCCCCGGGAGGAGGTCACATGTAGATCCTTGTAATTGGTTCCCTCTTTCCAACCCACTCTCCCTCTACCCTCCCAGTATCGCCCCTCACACCCCTGGTCCTGAAGGTATCATCCACCCTGGATTCCCTGTGCCTCCGGCTCCTATCTGCACCAGTGTACAACCTCTGCTCTTTTCAGACTTCCAAGGTAGACTTCGGATCATGGGGGAGGGGGGGTGGGAGGAAGCATTTAGGAACTGGAGGAAAGCTGTATTCTTCATTGGTGCTACGTCACACCCTGACTGACTCATCTCCTCAGAAGTTCCCAACTCTGAAAGAGAGTAATAAGAGTAATAATAATAAAAATAGCAGTAGGTTAAAGTCATGTACAGATATATGTGTCCATGAAATGTAAATATTTGAATAAGCAAGTAGTAACTACTGAAAACATTTTCTTAAAATATAATTCCCATTAATAAATATAAAGAGAATGATGAAACAGACTATTATTTGGCAAACCAAAGTAAGAGTAGTATCTGAAAATATGTTTATTAAAATGAAAAGGCAAAAGTATGATGAAAAACTGTTCACATACTTACAGAGTCATTCCTCAGAAGAAAATTGCTGATTACCGAGAGATAGAACGCCATTTTGCAATGAAGCAATCCGGGAGGTCAGTAAATGATTAAGGTTAAATCTAATTGGTCAAATAAATGTCATAGACTTTCTGATAGGGTGACCTAAAAAGCATATAGCATAGCATCTGAGGTACCGTTACGAAAATATATTAACGAGTTGATCACAAGAAATGTCTATGATTGTTGTGTTGTGAGCTGGCGCGTCAACTCCAACTGAACCCCTAGCCGGGCCATGTGACTGAGAAGAGCGGATTTAGTGAGCCTCCTACAGAGCACCCCCATGTGGAAGGGTTGAACAGCCCGAGGTTTGCTGCACTGTGATCGGAACGGAAACCTGGTGGTGCCATGGGTTAAGCCTTGGGCTGTTCATGAAGGCAAGTGGTTTACACCCACCAGACGCTCAAGGAGAGAGGATGAAGCATTCTGCTTCCGTTGAGATTACAACTTTGGAGAACCTTGCGACAGTTCTACTCTACCTTAGATGGTTGCTAGGAGTCCAGATGAATCAGAATGTCCATTATGTCAGAAAGTGAATCTTTACAAAAGCAGTTTTCATGATCTTTATCCCAAGACGTCTAGCTAATTCTTCCACACAGAAAGACACCCCCCCTTCCCCACAAAAAAGGGCAATCATAATGTCGGATACTGAAATAATTAAAATATATCGTGGGTCAAAAGAGGAATTTAATAATAAAACTGGTAAAATTCAAATTAATTTGCAATATAGTTAATAGTATCATATTAGTGAATTTAAAAATAAAAATAAAAACAGTTTATTATGAGCATAGTCCGCTGACGTTGATCCCAATATTATGCTGATTTGGGGACATTTTAATTAAGGCTGTATTATAAAACAATGAATTAAATGTTTTATTAAATGTATTCTTCTTTGTCATTCTATAATGCTTTGTGCTAACTAGATTTATGTTTTCTTTCTATTTTTTTCTGTATTCAAATAGTTTTAATTATATATTATTTCTACATCTCTTTCACTTTAGAAAATTTGAAATCTTCATTTACCCATATCTAAAAATGCTTATTGAAGGATATGCAATTCAGTTTAAAATGGTGTTATACCTGTTTCTTTTGCCTCCTTGTTATTTGAGGAACACATGAGAAGATTTTATCTACTAAATAATGTGCTGCACAGTTAGCATGTTTCCCCATCCCCTTATATAACTGCATTTCTGTAAACAGGTGTGGTGTTTGTGAATGTCTTCTTCTGTCTTATATTAAAAGAGAGTTTCGTTTTTCTTTAAATCATTTTATTGAGGATTCTTACAGCTCTTATAACAATCCATATATCAATTGTAGTAAGCACATTTGTACAGATGTTGCCATCAGCATTTTCTAAACATTTTCTTTCTGTTTGAGCCCTTCGTATTAGCTCTTCTCCCTCGTGAACCCTTGATAAATTGTAAATTATTTTTGTTTTCACTGTCTCCCTTCACCCACATTTCTGTTGTTCTTCCCCTTTTGGTGAGTGGAGTTATAAGCTGATCTTTGCCATCAGTTCCTTCTTTCTGTCGCTTCTCCCCACAGCTTTCCCCTATCTTCATGGTACTGCTATTTCCATTTCAGTTCCTGAGAGAGTTTGTCTGTCCTGGATTCTGTGGGTTGAGAGCTCTTGTCTGTACCAGTATACATGCTCAGGTCTATCCAGATTTGTAAGGTATAGTTGGCATCATGATATGAGGGGTGCAGAAGACTCAAAGAACCAGAGGAATATTGTGTGATTTGTCAGTGCTATACTTCACCTTAGCTGACTCATCCCTTCCTTGTGAGCCTTCTGTGAGAAGATGTCCAATTGTCTAAAGATGGGTTTGGGGTCTCCACTCCAACCTCCCTAATTCTAAACAATATGATTATTTGTTTTGAGTCTTCTGATGCCTTCTCCTGTCAACATCTCGTGATCACACAGGCTTCCGTGCATCTTCCATGTGGGCTTATTGCTTCTCTGCTAGATGGCCACTTGTTTAATTTCAAGTCTGTAAGACACCAGATGTTATATCATTTAATAGCCAGGCACCATCAGCTTTCTTCACCACATTTGTTTATGTACCCATTTTGTCTCCAGCTTTTGTGTCAGGAGGGTGAGAATTACAGAATGCCATGTTAATGGAACAAATGTACTTGTCATTGAGGGAAGACTTGAGTAGAGGCCCAAAATTTATCCACTTCCTCATTATATTGCTTATAAATATGTGTAGATAGGCCATTACCTCCATTTTTATGAATTAACATATTGACATATGCACACAACTATATTTCTACCTCTGTCATTGGCTTTGCTTTAGGTCTTTCCTCTGTTTCTTTTTACTTTCCTCTTGTCTTATCAGGCTCACCCTTAATTTTGCCTTTCAGTAATTCCTCTCAGCTAGATTACTGTGGCTCCAACACCACCAGAGTCCCTATACCCCCTCTCACTGTGGATTTTAATTCCCTAGTTGTTCCCTTGTCCATGGCATTGTTTGCTCACCACTCCCTTCCCTCCTCTTCCTTCCCCCCAGTCTCCAGAACCATCAGTCCTCTTGCTCTCTCCTTGGGCTTGTTTCTCATGCCTATCTTATAGAGGCAGACAAAACAGCAAGAATGAAGACACATCAGAAATAAAAGAGTCAAGGGAAAAACTGAAAAAATAAAGGGAGAAAAAGCAGTTTGGGTTAATGCTTGGATGGATGTGTTATATTCTTAAACGATCAGATTGTTTTTGATTTTATAAGAGCCTCAATTTTTTATCTCATTTTTTACATAGCTCTGAACAACTGGAGCATTTTTCTACATCTCCTTATCTCTCCTCCATTTATCTTTGATGTTTAGTCATACAAACTCTTGGTAAAATATTGCAGTTGGAACACTACTAGAATTTTGGGGGTGTTTATTTTTATGTTCATGTTCATGTTCATGTTTATGTTAATTTTATGTGTTCTGTCCTATACTTGTGCTTAAGGTGTGTGATTAGTGTGCAGATTTGTATGTCCTTATTTATTTATTTATTTGTTAGAGAGATTTTGAATGTGCTTCTTCCTGTGGTCTTCAGAACGTTTCCTGCATCTGAGATGCCTTATTCTGACAGCCAGGGGAATGGTAGCACTGATCAATCCCCATATTAGAATCCTCTACACTTTGTCTGCATGATCCTACCCAGTAACTTGCTAGGAAGTATAAAGCAATGAATAGAAGAGTCATATTAAGAATTTTCACTTGACCATATTGTTAGTAGGATGAAGCTATTAATGTTTTAACATCTAAATATACATTTTCACAACTCATATTCATAAATAACATATGTTATTACTTCCCCTCATCACTTATTATCATCCTAATAGTGTTCATAATAGTTGCAACTTTGATATGGTATAAGACATTAAAATCACCCCTTACTCTTGGATATTTCATCGGCTTTTCATAAGAGAGCAATCACAGGGCTCTTCAGAGATTCTGGAACCCCCTTCACAAATTTGTTTCTTAATGTTTGGGTTAAAGGTGCCTCCCCAAGGAACACACTTTCTGAGTTTACAGGTTTATCCTGATAAGTGTACTCTAGCGTGTCGCTCTCCCTAAGCCATTGAATACCATCTTCTATAGTACACTGATGGATGACGGTCTGATACTTCAACTTGCCTTAGTGCAGGCTACCTTGCAACCTATGCTTTCAACTACCAACCAAATAAACTCTTGGAATTTCTCCTGACCTCTTAATCTGAAACATTGAATGAAGAATCTATTTCAAGTAGGCACATATCAGTAAACACAGACTGATCCAAGCTTATGTTCCGTGTACCATTATCCCACACCTTTAATGACTATTTTCGCACATGTGCTCCAGGTTTCTGTCTGTATGTATTAGACAACACCAGAACTTTTTCAGAAGCATGACACAATTCTTCCTGGGGAACCATCTGAACTTCATCTTTGAGGTAACTTAGAGGTCCAGAGGCAATAATGAACGAGGAGGGCGCTTTTCTGGGAACCTAAAGCAATGTATTGTAAGGCAGCTGCCTCAGGCAATGCGCTCCATGTGGCCACAGGTGCCATTATCAGCAAGCCCAGTTGGGCTAATCTGCTCAAGTGTGGGTGAGGAGAACAAATATTTTATTGAGCGTGGATTAATCTCTTCAGTTGTACTCATGGCTGGAATGTCTCATGAAAATATAGGGACTCAATGCCTTCATATTCTGAATCATCAACCCATAGATCTGCTTCCCACATTTCAGGATCCTCCCTGCCCCCCTTTTATATCCAACCAGTGCTCTCACATTAATATCAGATACCTATCTACATTTAGAATTAAGCTGGAAGTGTAATTCAGCTACTTATATGATAGGACTCTTTGTTGGGGTTTCAGTGATATCAGTTCTGTTACTAGAATAAGGCTTTCTTTCATGGCACAAGTCGAAGCTTGGAGGTCTTTCTTCAGCATTGGAGCCAGGCTTCCAAAGCTCTGAGTTCCTCTCTTTACCAGTTTTTCTATTGTAAGTAGTACTAACCAATCAGCTTCTCTATTATGTTAGGCTGTGTTGTCAGTAGAAGCAAATCAGTAACAATCTATATATATGAAAAAACATTCCATTAAGAAGCAACTCAGTGTCAAGAAGGCGCTCTAGACTAGTCGGAATCAAGTCCATAGATCTGATAGCTAGCTGGGCCCTCTTCAGGCTCATTTAGCTGCAGGCTGTTGACAAAGAAAGGTAATGTTTAATTCAGAAAGATTACTGGCTGGTGAATATAGAGTCAAATGGAAGCATTGCAGGGCACCGACAGCTGTCAGGTTGGGCAGCACACTCAATCTCCAACTCATGCAAGCCCCAGGTGCTACAAGGCATCACAGTGTCTACATAGTTTTAGTTTTGTGATCACAAAGGAGCCCATTTCCATAGCTCTCACTCATGGAGCTACTGAGTGGGTTTAAACCACCAACCATAAGTTAATAGTTGGTCACAAGCTGTCCTATGCAAATCCTTATCTTTATTCAGTAGAGAGTATTTTCTTCATTGAGTTGTCTATGCTCTGTAATACTGAATTCATATGACCACTGTAGAAATGTTATTTAAACATACAGGTAAAAGGGAGGGGGAAAACGTTTTTTTGCTTTGAGTGAGTGCTATTACTATTAAATTTTATGTTGACTTGATGGTACCTATGTGGAGGTCCAATTATTAAGCAGATCACAACTTGATGCTGCCTTCTTGGGATGTGGCCTTTTTATAAGAGAGACCCTGAGAACTTCTCTCTCTCTTACATATCTGTCTTTTTGAGCTTTTGGGAACTCTGTATCTGGCTCTGTGGTTGGCAGCCCATGCAGCCTGCTGTCCCTGGGAGCTGGGAGGGAGCCCAGCTGTACTTCTGCTAACCCTGGATCCTTGAAACCCTTCATCCAATAGGATCACCCAGCAGCATCCTGATTTACCTTCTTATGCTATCTATCAGCAGCTGTTGAGTCTGAAGAGGGCATCAGTTAGCATCAGACCAACGGACTTAAGTTGGGCTGGGTTCTGTGGGTGTTTATATGTAAAATTCTTTCATATACTCATGAGCGTCATATTTTGTTTCTCTAGAAAACTCAATCTAACACAGGTGCATTAAATGTACCTTTTTAATGGTAGAATAAGTTGAATAAATACAGGAAGAATGGTTACACAACTTGAAGAAGATAATCAATGCCCCGAAGTGTATATATAGTTTATAATATTGATATAGAATTACTGTTTGTTTGTTGAATATGTTTTTATCAAAATGAAATAAATAAATATGGCTATACGTCACCTATAGCTTTGGGGTAATAAATAGAATTATTGGCTTCAAAAAAAACCATGTACACACAGAAAGAGTGAACTGTCCAAAACAAGAAGAGGGTTGATGATATATATTATATATATGAAATGATGATATGTATTATATATCTTATTCCTCATCTTGTTTGGAATTAACAAACAAAACATTGAAAGGATTAAATTGTTTAATTTTAAATGCTTAATTTTTATTAATTAAATGTTTAATTGTAATTAAATATTAAAATGTTTAATCCTTTCAATGTCTTTATTTTACCTCATAGACTATTCTTAAAGTGCCTGGGCAGTGAATTATTTAATGTAGCTCTTCTAGCCAGTCTTACGCCCATCAAAGTTTCTTTTCACCTGTGAGTAATTGTTAACAGGATTCACTGGATTGCTACTATATTGGGTTAAGAAAAACAAAGCCATCTGAGAAGCAGGAACTCCTTGATGGGTGAGGAAGGGGGTGGTTCGCACTACCCTGAGATCCCTGCGCAGTGAGCCTCCTTGATGCAGAAGACAGCTCTGTCACCAGAGGAGCCGCAGCAGCAGCAGAACTAAGAGACAGAGTGGCCGGCTTTCCAGGCCGCAGAGCAAGGTAAGCTGAGTTCTTTGGATCAGGAGACTGGCTGGTGGGGTGGAGCGCCTCTGGGAACTTAATTTGGGAAGCTGGGTGTGCTGACTCACAAAGCTTGAGCTGAATGCCTTTTGGTTGAAGTTTACTGAGGATTGGCATGCCCTTTGGGGCGCATTTATTAGCAGCCCTGAAAATATCTAACATGTCCCTACTGCTCAATTATATCCTGACATTATAACTTGTTCACTTTGTTAATAAATTCTTTGACCGTGAATATTGTCTTCAAGTTATGTTGGCCCTTTCAATGAGTGAATGAACCTAGAAATTAGAGAGGGCTGTGGGAGACAGACCTGGAAAAGAGAGTATTGTTTGAGACAAAACAGAAAGCAAAACTTGGGTGTGTGTGTGTGTGTGTGTGTGTGTGTGTGTGTGTGTGTGTGTGTGTGTGTGTGTGTGTGTGTGTTTGTTTTGTGAGTGCATGAACATAAAAGACTGGGCTTTCTACTCCTTTAAGCAGTTCACTCAGCATTGACTCAATGGGAGTGCGTTTGGTTTACTTGAGGAGTTTATTTTTTATTGTATTCTTTCTAAGTGCTTTTCTCTGCACTAATATGTATAAGTATAAGCTCAATGAATGTGACTAAATATGAGATAGAAAATGGTAACTATGGGATGTGTGTGTGTGTGTGTAGGGGAGGGTTATAAACAATGTGGAAAAGTTCAGGGGGAGAAAAAAACCAATGTTATTGACTTGGCAAATTCTGCCAAACGTGATGCACGTGGACAAAATATTTCTAGGAACTTTGCTGCAGGCAACACTATGGGGAGACAGCCCAAAGCAAGGCAGTTCTCCTAAAATCAATCAGTTCTCTTCCAAGAACCGAAAGACACATGGGGATTATTTGGCAAGCCACTTTTTACAGAGGCTCCACACGCTTCAGTGGGACCTGCTGTGCAGGGAAGAAAGCGAAGGCTGGTGCTCTGAAACCCATCCCAGTATCTTGCGTTGGCAGCTGCTTGCCAAGTAAATTCAAGAGGTGGCAGCTGCCTGGGAGCAACCATGTGGTTTTCTCCTCCCCGGACCTCTAATGATTCTGTTTCAGTGAGCAAAAGGGTCTGCATCAGAGAGAACCATCCCAAGTCAGGAAAGAATTGCCAGCGGAGTAACGATATCATTATTCCTGGACCTTCCTCCTCAGTCCATCACAATCTTTAGGGGTTGCCTCCCTGGGATCAGTAGATTGCCAGGCAAAATGTGAATTAAGCATAGAGCAAGGGAAAAGTCAGATGCTTCATTTTGCTTCTAGGCAAACATATGCCTATTTAAAACCTAGTACCTTATATAAATTTATTATAAATAATTTTGGGACTTTGGAGTGTAAGTTCCAATTCTTGTTACATACCAGCATTTTACTACATCATGGACAAGGACAAGATTGTGTTTGCAAACTAATAGCCATCAGTGTGAAGGCCATTGGGATAAACAATACATAACATGCAGCACTTTTCTGCATGAGTAATAAGATGCCCGTTTTATATGTGTGTGCTGTAAATTTATACTCAGCCTGCTTAAGTAACAGCTTCATCTTCTCAGCTCAGATCCCAGAGGGGACTAGTACCCCTTCACCCAGAACATTTCCCAGCCCCAGGGCCAATTTTAAGGGAGTACGTGCTACTCAGTGAGTTGCTTTCCTTCTTTTTGGAACTTGGGGTGAGCTCCAGGAGGCTCATAAATTTTACCTCTGCTGATGGGCTACTTAATTCTCAGCTACCATGTGAGGTGTTGGAGATTTATGGGAAAGAAACGCTACCAGATGCTTTTTACTGGATTAGTCAGGGGTTTGTTTAAATCATTAAATGTTTCAGGAGTGGAGGAAGGGCCATGATGAATAAAGCCTCAAAATCCTAAAATTAAATTAAAATTTAAAAAAAGCATTAAGGAAATAGTATTTGGTTCTCAGATTCTGAGTCATTATAGTCTATGGTTAATGCTGGATGTGTCATTTCTAGAACTTCCTACTATTTTTTCCCCAGAAATCAGATCATGGCAGAATTCCTGGGTCTGGATGTCCACAGCTTCTAGGCACCTTTTGGAAACCCAAACCAAACCGCTTGCCCGCAAGTTGATTTAGACTCATGGCAACCGTACCCGGATGAGAGTAAAAGTGTGCTTCATTGGATTTCCTAGGGCTGTGAGCTCTCAGGAGTGTATCAACAGGCCATTATTTCCCAGACATCCACCGACATTTTAGATAGTAGCCAAGTGTGTTAGCCATTTGTGCCAACCAGGCACTCCCAATAAGTTTAAGTCTTGGTGCGGACAGGGGGCGGAGTAGGGATTGCAGAGAGAGAGAGCGCTGACTTTGGGCTGGAGGAGACTGCGACCAGCTACATCGCCTGGAACTTATGCGTTTACAGCCTGTTTGCAAATGGTATACAAGTTAAGCCGACCTGTCTTTACATAAACACAGTGAGATGAACAACTATTCCAAAAAAAAAAAAAAAGGTGGAACCCGAGGGCCCTCTCTGGGCACAGATTCTAAAATGAAAGACTCAACAGCTCCCAAATCTCTGGCTTGCTGGAAGATGGCCCCTGCTGCCTTATAACTGAAATGGATTGAGTCTCTCTGTCAAGTTGGCAGGATGGCTGTAGCTTCGCGGCAGCTTGTTCTGGGAGTTTCGGTGAGAACAGCAGTGAGCTAGGCACAACAAAGAAACTGCTCTGTTTGATTAATGCGCAAGATACTGCACCGGGCTTCTTGCACAGCCTCGTTCCCAGACTCAGCATTGTTCATTTGCAGGTAGCAAATAGTCAGCGCAGCGATCCTCTCTGTGACTTGTCACACAAAAGGATCAACAAATTCCATGACACTCAGAAAGGCTGTAGGGGGAGATAATTCCTCTCCTCTGCACCTGCCTCAGCCCCTGCCATCAACGTGCGACGGAAAGGTCTAAATATTGTGATTTACACATGTGCCAGTATGTCTTTTCAAAATGATTACCTTTTATATTCACCTGAAGGCGCAAAATTCAGCAGTGGCAAAGGAGTATCTGGGGCACAGGAGCGCAAGCCCACAAGGTCATTTCATCAACTGCAGGTGCTTTACTGGGAGGACAGGCCCCTTGTAGAGAAAGTGAGTTTTATATTGCCACACTGAATCAATCATCTGTACTCCTATATATGTTTCCCTTAATGAAGGAGAGAGACTGGCAGGCTTCTGAGGGACAGAGCCAAGAAAGAAAATGGTGGCACCATTAACAATGATACAGAAGTTATGGTAGTTACATAATTTCAGGTCAACTTGAAAATGTACGAAAGTGTCAGGGTGGTGTCCAAACTGTCAGTCGGGTCATAGCTTGACGGTGCCTTTTTGTGTGCATGGCCTTCTCATTAGGAGGGCCCTGGGGAACACCCCCGCCTCTGTCCCTTCCTGCTTGCTGGCCACCCCGAGACCTGTCAGAGCCCAGCCATGTTTCCACTAATCTTGAATCCATGCAACTTTGTCCTGAGTGGGCTGTGATCTTCCTGCATTCTACATCATTGTATGTGGCTCTGTGAGTCTGAAGAGGGATGTATGGACTAGCAGTGGAACTTATGGACTTGGGTTGGACTGGGCTGGGACTCTTTCTTGCTGTGTAATTACTTCTTGACATAAAGCTCCTTCTTATACTTATGTATTACTGGATTTGTTTCTCTAGCCAAGCAGGCCTAACACAGAAGTCTAGAAGGGTCACATGGGCCAAGACTACCTGTTCAGTTTGGGACATAAGATTTAAGGCTAGAGTCACTGTGAGTTGGCATCGACTTGATGGCAGTGCGTTTGGTGTGATTTGAGGGCTCCATGGGAATTGATTTTATCTAGGTTTACAAATTGCAGACTAAGTGAGCTCCAAATACAGAGAGATGATAAATTCTAGGCAATTATGTTTATAGTACAAAGACATGAATGTAGGAATTAGGCAAGTAATTAGAGCTTATTGGGCCCGAATCCTTGGTCCATTAGCTATTCAAGGAGTTTCCTCTATTTGTCCTCTCATGGTGAAATAATTCAGAGGTCCTTCTCAGCAGTTGTTGCCAGAACACCAGAAAAAAATGTTTTGAATCCACATATTGTATGTATTAGAACTCTCCCATCTATACTTGTTAAGTGGAAGAGCAACAACTCATAGGTGAGATCCTATATATATAATCAGATCTTGTACTCAAACTGCTGACTTATATTTCTAAAATACACCATAAACTCATGACACAGATGCTCTTTCCCAGATCCTGGATGCTTCCTCCCCCCAACTACCATGATCCAAATTCTACCTTGCAGGACTGGATAGGGCAGAGATTGTACACTGGTGCATATGGGAGCTGGAGACACAGGGAACCCAGGGTGGATGATACCTTTAGGACCAGGGGTATGAGGGGCGATACTGTGAGAGTGGAGGGTGAGTGGGTTGGAAAGGGGGAACTCATTACAAGGATCCACATGTGACCTCCTCCCAGGGAGATGGATGGCAGAAAAGGGGGGGAAGGGAGACTATGGATAGGGCAAGATATGACTAAATAAAAATCTGTGGATTATCAAGGGCTCCTGAGGGAGGGGGAAGCGGGGAGGGAAGGGGGAAAAAAAGAGGACCTGATGCGGAGGGCTTAAGTGGAGAGCAAATGCTTTGAGAGTTATTAGGCCAAAGAATGTACGGATGTGCTTTATACAATTGATGTATGTATATGTATGGATTGTGATAAGAGTTGTATGAGCCCCTAATAAAAGGTTTTTAAAAAAATTGAAGATCAGGGAACTCTAAATCTAAATGTGATGACTGGGGTATAAATGCCAATAATCTAAATTGTAGTATACCACTGCAATTAATTCGAACCATTTCAATGCGATCTATACAAAGATGTCTCTATTCCAACCTGTTGTCTGGTTCTCGTAAGACAACAGCCTGACCTAAGGTCCCCGCTGGCTTCTAGACTGCATTCTACTAAGTACGAGTAGGCTCTCAATTGCGAGTCCTTGATTTAGTCCTAGAGGTGTTTGTAGGAATTTGTCTCTTGGGTCTCTACAGGCTGTGGAGGTTCAGGTGCACAAGGGTATGTGTGCTGTGCTTTGCTCTCAGATAAGCTTACAGTCACCAGGGCTTTAGCTGAGGTGCGTCTATTAGCTAGAGGTGGGTGTAAACTGGAAATGCCCCAGCACTTTAAATTACATGCCACGGAAATGCATGAGATAAGTGTCTTGTCAAAAATGGATACAGAGCAAATTTCACATATCAACAACTACAGTGAAGAGAGCCATAATGACATGGGGTGGTGGAATGCCTGCCCACTTAGGATCACGTGCAAGGCAGATTATGCAAGAGTAGGAGCAAAGTAGGGCCATCTAGTCTGAATGTGTGAGTGTGTGCACCTATCTGACAAAGGCCATTATAGATACAGCTGGGAAGATCTGAATTGTTTTATAATAAATATGAGAAATGAATTTGATCTTTCGAGATAAGCATACATTGGATATGCTTATCCAGGTTGAAAGAGAAGAAAGGAATGGATAGGGGGAAATGTGAAAGGATGGAAGGGGACATGGGACAGATTTCTGGTTCTGAAAAATGCAAAGCATTTTTGGAGATCCATATATTAAGTCAATCTCACTCAGCTGCAATCATTCCTGAGTCATGTGAAATTTGATAACTGGATTGGGCAAGATGATAGCATTGTAGTCTTATCAAAGTTTACTTTATGGGAAAGAGTGTTTGGACACTGGTGAGAAAGCATGAATGGGAGTGTGGATCACTAAGGCTACTTGTGTGGTAAGTAAGGTTTTGTGTTAACTTGACTGGGCCAGGATTCTCATGGACTTGGCAGATAATACCTAGTAATCTCTTATGACCTCATGCAATACAATATCAAATTAATCAGTTGTAAACTTCCATAATAGAATAAAATTAGGATGTAAAACAATACACTTACTCCTCACAGTCTGGATACAATTAAAACAACATTTCCTTAGGGGTGTGTCCTCCTTACAGTATAAGGAAAAAAATGTGCTTTGCTCTACTCTGTGTCTGGATCATACACCTAGCTCATGCACTTCTGTTTTCTCGGGCTTGAACCTGTGGTCTGCCATGTCACCTGCCTACCCTGGGAATCCACATGGACTGCCATCTGCCCTGCTGCCCTGCAAATCACTCCACACCTGAACTACAAGTCTAACTGGCTAGCCTTGGATTCATTGACCTCTGCGACCACCGGCCTATGGTTGTCCAGTGATCTTGGGTGCATCAGCCCCCACAACTTCTTGAGTCAGGAGAAGCCCCAGCTTAACATTTGCCCTAAGGACTAAGAATTTGCCTAGACTTGGATTCTCCTGTTTGCACATATGTCTGAACCATTTTCTTGGTGCAAATTTCTCTACATTACACCTATATGCCTACTGTTTTTCTTTCTCTACAGAACCAATTCTGACATCTGGGGCTATGAATAGAGGAGTGTGATTAACTCAAATATCTTCTTCATCTGTGGTTCACATTATAAGATTATCGTTGCTTTGTTGGGGTCATTGAATCAGTTCCGACATAGTGGTCCAGTGTGCAACAGAAGAAGGCCCTCAATGCTATCTCAGCCTCACAATTATTTTTATGTTTGAGCCCATTGTAACCGGAACCGTGTCTATCCCTCTCATCGAAGGTCTTCTGTCCTGCCGACTTCTACTGTACCAAGCACAGTGTCTTTATCGAGGGATTGGTATCTCTGGATAACATTTCAAAAGTATTTGAGACCAAGTCTCATCACCCTTGCTTTTTAGGAGCATTCTGGCTGTACTTCTTTCAAGATAGATTGTTTTCCTGTGAGCCCAGGGTACTTTCAGTATCCTTCACAGCCATCACGGTACTATCATTCAAGTGAATAAATTTTCATTAGTCTTCCTTATTCGTTGTCCAAATTTTATATGCATATAAGATGATTAAAACACCACGGCGTGGGTCAGATGTACCTTAGTCCTCAAAGTGATGTCTTCTCTTTTTAACATTTTAAAAAGGATTCGTAGAGCAGACTTGCCCAATACAATGTGCTCTTTGATTTCTTGACTATTCCTTCCATGATCATTGATTGTAAATACAAGAAAAATGAAATATTTGACAATTTCATTTTTGTCTGTTTATCATAATGTTATCATTAAAACTGAAAATACAATAAAATTGGAAAATCTGGGGTTTGTGTAAGGCAAAGGAAAACCTGTCAGAGATGGAAAACAAATATTTTCTACTCAAACAATAACTAGGAAATCAGTAAAACTGAACTCTGTCAAAGACAGAAAACTTTACCCTCAGAACAAAGCAGTCCCTTTGCATTCGGACTCTCATTGCAGTTTGTTTGTGTTTTGTTTTCCTTCTCGAATACCAAATTTAGGCAAAGCAAAGCATGTTCTTCTAAAAATCCATGTCATTGCATTAATGGCTAAGGAATGTTCCATGTCTTTTCCCTTGTGGATGATATAGTTGTTTGTGGTGGCAGTGGGTGTCCTCCACAGTTTAAATCAAAGGTGTGGAGAAATGTGGGGATATCATATGCTATACAAGACCAGGAAGGTGATATACCCATACTTGAAGATCTGTTGAATGAGCTCAAATTTACATTAAAAAAGAATTCATGATTTCACTCCGCTAGCTAAATTGCCTTTTACACCTGTTGAATATCCGATCTACATTCAATGTGAACCCCTTACAGAATACATCAACAAAATATTATGAATTTTCAATCCCAACACTTAGCACATTGATGATAATGTTTTTAGTCTTCTAGTTCAGAATTTCCAAATGTGAATTACATATATCTTGTATCCTATGAAATATAAGTCAGTGTTAATATAAAAAACAAACACACTGCCGTGTATTAATTCTAGCTCATAGTGGTATAGGGTTTCAGAAACTATATCTTTATGGGATCAGACAGGTTCATCTTTCTGGGAGTAGCTAGTGATTAGCCACTTTTGTGTGCCCAAGAGTGCCGCCAGGTAGACTCATGGGCAAATAAACTTATGCGATGCTAGATAATACAAAGATGGACAAATATTTAGTACATTAATATGTCTTATTGCTCCTACATTATAAATATAATATGTAGGTTTTCCAAAATGCAATGCATCACAAAAATTCTTTTTAGATATCATTATAATCTTATTAAATTATTGTTAGAGGACAATCTTGTGATTCTCTCTGCTGGTAAGTACCTGTATGTGTGTGTGGTGTGCTTTTTACTCCTTTATCTTGGTAATCTATACAGAAGTTATTTTATATAAAATATCCTCTTCAAATGAAAATTAATTTTTATATCAGAAATGGGAATTTTTATTTATTAAATGTATCTGAGTACTACCTTCACTTTTCCACATATTTGTCTGGTTGCCACTTAATATGAACTCAAGAGGCTAAAGGAAGTTTATATCTCAACAGAGCTGTCCTTGGAATTTACAGGTTTCAGTTACATATAGAATAGAATCTGAGAAAGCCTAACAAAAATCAAGGATTCAGGTTAATAAATAATGTGTATACAATGTGGGTAAAAGTTTAAAATGTTAAGAAAATTAGTGTGAGCATCAGGAGTGGTATAAAATATGAAATAAACCCAAAGCATCTATCTATCTCTTATCTTCCGTCAAACAAATTCCTACTGTATTTTTCCTATTCCATGGTAAAGTATATACTTCTATTCTTTATACAAAGAGCAATACATTGACTCCACAATAGATAAACAAATTCAGAAAATGGAACATTTGAAACACTATGATGAAAGAGAGAAAACTGAAATGAATTCTCCAAGAAATATAACTTGAACAACTTTACCAATTCATGCACCCTAAAAACCCATTACTTGATTTCAAAGACTTATGTAATTTCAGATTATAATTCAGACTGAACAGGGTGATCTGGAAACAAGCCTGTCCCGGACGCTGTTCTTGCATCTGGATTTGCCTATTTATCTGGGAGCAAATTAACAACCCACTTCATCCCCGCTCCCTAAGTAGGATCATTTGACTTTTTGTAGAAAAGACCAAAGGTGCTTCCCCTTTCCTTCTTTTCCACTGTTTTCTAGCGCATGCCTCATTCTCACTGTGAGGTTACCCTATCCTGTGTTCCAAAGCAGGTTGTCAACACAAAAAACCAAAGCAATCTAGAAAACTGGCAAAAATGCTAGTTTGGTTGTTTGGCAAAAATTTTGTTTGATTTTTTTCTTCAATTTAGATTTTTAGAAATAGAAAGAGAAATATTTACTTAAAGCAGTTTCAGGATTTCAGAAGGAAGGACTATGCACCCACGTCTAATCTCCTCCCTCCAACATGTAGTCCTGGCCTGCTTGTAGAAGAACTAAATTATCTTACAAGTCAATACCTACAATTTTATGTATCGATATTGGCAAAGGCATAATTACCACAAAATATGTAGCTGGAATGGCATATTCCAGATGTGATTGAACCACCAAATAATTTGTAACCTTAAATACTCTGCTTTTCCATGAATTTCACTATTTACTCATCTATGAAATACAAAGATCAGATTTCAAATTTCCATCTTTGACATTACACAAAATATAATACAGTATATAGAATATATTATATCAAATATAACATAGCTCAGACTATGGGAGTTTCACCAAAACTCACTGTCATAACGACTCACAGTGACACCTAGGACAGGGGAGGGCTGCTCCTGTGATTTCTGAGACTAACACTCTTCATAGGAGGGAAAATTCCCATCATTCTCCCTCGGAGCACCTGGTGCGTTCAAACTGCTGACCTGGGGGTCACAGCCTCATGAATGGCCACTAGCCATCAGGGCCCCTCATAGGAAACTGTTTTGTTTTTGTCAGGTGCCATTGAGCTGCTTCTGACCTACTGGGACATTATGCACAGCAGAACAAACCACTGAAATGTCCTGTGCCATTCGGACAATTGTTTCTATGCCTGAACCCATTGTTTCAGCCATTGTGTCATCTCACTGGAGGCATTCCTCTTTTCCAATCCCCTCTACATTGCCAAGCATGATGTGCTTCTCCAGTCTCTGGTCTCTACTGACAATATGTTCAAAG
Source organism: Tenrec ecaudatus (assembly GCF_050624435.1). Lineage (NCBI taxonomy): Eukaryota > Metazoa > Chordata > Mammalia > Afrosoricida > Tenrecidae > Tenrec > Tenrec ecaudatus. The sequence goes on from NC_134537.1 coordinate 105,420,525, forward strand.
TATGTAAGCCAAATTCTATTTTTTTAGACCATGGTACATCCAATATTCTTTTCCACCACCACAATTCAAATTCATTGATTTTTCTTCAGTTTTCCTTATTCAATGTCCAACTTTCACATGAATATCAGGCAATGCACAATACCATGGCTAGGATCAGGTGCAACTTAGTCCTCAAAGTAGCGTCCTTGCTTTTTAATACTCTAAAGAGGTCTCTTGCAGCAGATTTACCTAATGCAAACTTTTGTTCATATAATCCAACTTCTCTGGTAATTTGCTCAACATACGCATTGAACAATTATGGTGAGATGTCACAACCCTGATGCACAATTTTTTTCTGATTTTCAGTTATATAATACTCCCTGGTTCTGTTCACAAAAGTATCTGTTGATCCATCTACAAGTTCCGCAGGAGCATCATGAAGTGTTCTGGAATTCCCTTTTTTTTAAGAGTAACTTGATTTTAATCCACACACTCAAGTGCCTTTTTGTAGTCAATACAGCACATCACAACATCAACAACAGGTAACATTACAATGAATCATTTTGGTATTCTAAGATTTGAATTCAAATCCACCTGACAGCAGCAATGATCTCTTGTTCCATGTCTTCTTCTGACTTCAGCCGGAACCTCTGGCAGCTCCCTGCTATAGCCATTGTATGATCTTCAGCAAAACTTTACCTACATGTGATATCCATGATACTGCTCTATAGTTTGAGCATTCTGTTGGATCACTTTTCTTTGGAATGTGCACAAATATGTTTCTCTTCCAGTCACTTGGACAAGTAGCTGCCTTCCCAATTCCCTGTCAAAAGTGAGCGCTTACAGTGCTTTTTCAGCTTGTTGAAACATTTCATTTGGTATTGCATCGATTCCTAGAGCCTTGTGTTCGGCTAATGTTTGAACTTCTTCCTTCATTATAATTGGTTCTTGCATATACACGGCCTTCTCAAATGGTGGACTATCAATTATTCATCTTTGGTATATTGTCTCTACATATTCTTTCCATCTTGCTTCCTGCATCCTTCAATATTTCAATGTTGCATTTGAGACTTGAATTTTTTACTGAACTCTTTCAGTTTAGGATGTACGAAACCTGTTCTTCCTTTTTGGTCTTCTAATTCTAGGTCTTTGCACATTTCATTATAATATATGGCTTTGTTTCTGGAGCTGCCCGATGAATTTTCTCTTAAGCTCTTTTCCTTCATCCTTTCTGCCATTTGCTTTAGGTACTCTGTGATTAAGAGAATGTTTCAGTCTTTTCTGCATTACACTTGGGTCTTTTCTTTGTTGTCTTTTTAATAAGCTTTTTGCTCTCTTCATGAATGATATTCTTGCTGTTCTTCCACAGTTCATCAGGTCTTCTTGCATTAGCATTCAATGTGTCAAATCTCTTCGTAGAAAAGGGTTTGTGCTATGAACAATGTGTTGGTCTTGGAAAATTCTGTCATGGGAACTACAGTTTCATTTCTAGCATCAAGTCCATAATTCCATTCCTCTTTGTTTTTAACTTTAGCATTCCAAAGGCCAATGATTATGAGTGCATCTTGATTACATGTTTGATCAATTTCTAACTGGATTGGTAGAATTCTTCAATTTCTTCCTCACTAGCTTTGTGCTTGGTGCATAAATTTGAATAATAGTTGTGTTGATTTGATTCCTGGAAAGCAGACAGATATAATCTTATCACAGAAAGCATTGCATTTTAAGATGGATTTTGCAATGTCCTTTTGGACAATGAGAGCAACACTGTTCTTCTTGATTATGTTATTTCTGAACTAGTAAATAATTTGATTTTCTGATTCAAAATATCCCATACTAGTCTGTGATAGTTTCATAATCAGAGTGAAGGGGTGGAGTCTGGTCTGTCATACAGGTGATAGCCAATGAGCCCTCTGTGTGGGCATGGCCTTCTCCTGAGGAACCTGGGAACTCTGGTGTTACTCCTTGGAGGTGGGAGGGGCACACTCTTTTTCTCTATTCACTCCCTTGGAGACTCTCTACTGATAAGGCTCACTAAGTGTGAGACATTTCTGAGGAGGAGCCACATGGAACCACCCTGAGGCAGTCAGAGTTCCGGAGCTGAAGGAACCACACGGAGACCCCTGCCAGTGCTGAGATATCTACAACATCACCAGATCCACAATACTTCCAACCCACTGACATGTGATATTCCTGCATTTGGCATCATTGCATGTGTTTTGTGAGTCTGAAGAGGACTTTATAGATTGATATCAGACATATGGGTTAATATTGGACTTATGGACTTGATATGGACTAAACTGGGATGTTTTCTCAATATCCAGCTGCTCTTGTATATAAAGCTCTTTCTTATACACACACACAACAAAATAAATAAAAATCCATAGAATGTTTTTAATCTCTTATTATTTTAATTTTTATTGTTTTTTATTATTACTCATTGGGAGTTCTGAGAGAGATAGCATTCCAAAGTTCCATCACATCAAGCAGTACTGTGCATTGCTATCACAATGCTGCCAAACATTTTCTTTCTTCTTTAATTCCTCGACATCAGCTCCCCTTTCCACACTAGCCTTGTTTGTTAGGCAGAGTTCTCTAGAGAAACAAAACCAGGACACTTTTGATGATAGATAAATAGATGATAGATAGATAGATAGATAGATAGATAGATAGATAGATAGATAGATAATGAAGGAATATAACAGCTAATAACAGTCCACATAGCAGTACAGAGGGTTCAATTCAACTCACTTCCATGGAACAATTAATGTACTGGAAGTCCTTCAACTCATGAGGGCTGCTGGGTCCAAGGTCAAGGAAGCAGACAGCTGAATCTTCTGTAGAGCAATGCAGGCAGTACGGCCACAGGCAACAAACAGTAGGGCAGATCATCAACTTTCAGCAAGATGACATAATTTGACAGCCCCAAGCTCAAACGATATATACACCAGCAGCATGGCAAAGCAGGTCTCGAAGGAACTTCAAGTATTAGCAATACAATTCATGGGTTGGCTTTCCCACAGGCACTGTAGCTCACAAGTTGAGGCAGATAACTAGCTAAGGTATCTGCATAGTGGTCCAATCAACAGAGAGTAAGTAAGAGGCAGATTTTGCCAAGCCATTTATCTCTTTGTTCTCAAATCTAACTGCAAACGTATTAACCCCACATGTTCTTATTGGCCAGGTTGGTTGAATAAGCCTACCTATCACATAGTCTATTTCAGCTCACTACTACCTATAATATAGTTTTTATGCAGTCCATTTTTATTACTTCTAATTTTCCTATATTTATACTTGTACATGTCAATTCTAATCATTAGCAGATTTTTAGAGCTATTTCTCCTTACCTTGAGTTGTGTCCCAACAATGGAAGATTCTGAAGGCTCCTCTCCCACATGCTTTACCCCCTTCATGTTACCATGGTTGACTCCACTGAGAAGTCAGCTCCCCAACTGTCACATTTAGAGTGCACTCAGACACAAGCTCGCATCCTCTGGGACTAGATCCAACAGTTTCTGCTTCCATTCATTAGGACTTCAGTATCTTACAATATTTTGAAGTTACACATATGGTATTCATTGACTACTTTCTCTGAAATGGGGAGTCTAGACCATCTTCATTATCTGTTCTTACCACACAATTGCCTTTAGCTCTGCTAAAACCTGCTCATTTTGGGTGATTGTCCTAGCATTTGAAATACCAGTGACATAGCTTCCAGCATCTCAGCAATACACAAGTCACCACAGTACAACAAATTGACACACAAGAGGTAAATATTTACAGCCTCGGGATCCCTGTGGAGATATTCTTTCTGTCTTATAATGTCAATAAGAATTAGAATCTACTGAACTACAATGGAGTTGGGATATTAGATGAAGCACCCTCAGGATAATCTTCTTTTGATTAACTCAGATAACTGGATCACAGGAGTAATATTCCATCATATTCACCATTTCTCTCTTACACTCAAGGGGAATTGTGGTAGTTACATAATCCTGTGTCAAGTTGAGGGTATTATGAGTAAAGGGGTAGAGTCTAGTCTGTCAATCAGGTCATAACCAATAATGCATGGCCTTCTCATGAGGATTCTGGGAACTTCCGCTTTTCCTCCTGGGAAAGTGGACCACACTCTGTCTCTCTGCTTCACATTCCTGTTGACAAGTCACATGGAGCCATGCTGATGGCAGCCCTGAAGATGCTTTCACCACCACTGTATCCACAAGACTTTCTACCCACTGGCCTGTGATCTTCCTACATTCGACATCATTGCACACATTGACTGAGTCTGAAGAAGAATTTATGGACTAATATTGGACATATATTGGACTTATGGACTAGATCTGGACTGGGCTGGGGTATTTTCTTAATATACAATTTCTCTTCTATATAAAGCTCTCCCTTACAGACACAAGAGTGTCTCTGGATGTGTTTCTCTGGTCAACCCAGTCTAACACAGGAGGACATTAGACAAGGCATACACACCAAAACCAAAACCCTTCTTCTGGACTCATAATGATTCTTTAGAACTTCTCCATAAGGTTTCTAAGAATGAAAAACATAAAATACATAGACCGATTCATTTTTCCTTACAGAGCATCTTTTATGTACCTTTGGTTATCCAGTGGTTCACTTAACCCACTAGTCACACCTGGGCAGCATTTGGGTGGGTGGGGTTACATATTAACATGATAGTGAATTTCTAAGTGGAATGTGTTAAACCACCACCTTCTTAGATTTTGAATTTGGTTTAACTGAAAAAGGAAGTACAGAACATCAGGAATAGCTTTGTGTTGTGAAAAAGTTACCAATTTTAGACTTATGTAGGGGAGAAATTGTAGCATGGGAAAGAAACTATTGCTCTTTTTCAGGTACAGTTCTATTCTCAATCTCTGAGATCCAGCATTGTGTATGTAACCAAAAGATTGCATTACGATGAGATTAATAAATTATTTTCATTTGTTCCTTATTGATTTTATATGGCTAGAATATTAGAGATTTTAAAAGGCTTACATATATTTATGTAATATGTCCAAAGCTCTAGAGTATGGGTCATGGAGCTGGTGTGCAATGTTACAGAAGAGAAGACAACAGGAGGAGCAGTGATGGGAAAAAGTCTGGGAAAAGGAATCCAGCCAGAGGCTACATTCAAGGGGGTACCCCAAAAATAGGGGAAAAGCTCTGCTGGCCAGAGCTTTTGGGTACACATTTTCCCCACTAGGTGACCATACATTGTTCCCACTAGGCGAGCATAGAGCAACTCTCTCTGAGTTAGTGCACCCAGTGCCATTGTCTGGGAACATTCTTCCTGGTCACAGTGAATTTTTTTTTAAAGCAGTTTCACCCAAACCTCATTTTTTTTCCTTTGTGGTGATGCTCGATTTAAGAGAATAGCATGCGACTGTGAAATTTTGTTTCCTGCTTGGAAAAAATGCCGCAGAAACGGTTGTAATTTTGAACACAACTTACAAGGACAGCACTATGGGGAAAATTTGTGTATGGGTGGTTTCTTCGTTTCAAAAAAGGTGAAATGTTAATTGATGACAAACCTCATTCTGGACATCCGTCAACTTCCTGAACAGATGAAAATGCCAACTCATAGTGCATTTGCAGTTCGTTCCACCAGGTCAGAGTATTAATCAAGCTTTCTATTAAGAGATTCTGAAAAGATTGTATAACAGTGTGCCAAAAAAAAGGCCTCATTTATGCAGACACGGGGGCTGGTTTTGCCACCATGGCAATGCACCTGCTCAAGCCACCATCTCAGTGTGCCATTTTTGGCAAAAACAACAGATCTCTCTTGGGCCACTCACCGTAATCACCTAACCTCACTCCATGTGACTTCTTTTTGTTTCTGCAAATGAAGAGCAACATGAAAGGACAATGATTTGATGATATAGAAGAGGTGAAGAAGAAAACAATAAAAATAAATACGGAGGTCCTGACTGCCATTCAAACAGATGAGTTTGATAAATGTATTATGTGTGATAGAGAGTACTTTGAGGGTGATAAGGTGGTTTTGTAAAAAAAAAACAACAACAAATAAATAGTTTTGAAAAAAAATCCTGTTTTATTGTTTGTTTTTTTTTGGTATCCCCTCAGGTTAAAAAGAAGGTGTAGGGAGCAAACACAGTGGTTTTCCAGAACCTGTGAATGCTCAGGTCCATGTGCCCAGTTTTCACATTCACAGTATTATCTACCTGTACAACAACAAGTGTATACTCCTTAAAGGCCAATAGGCAGCAAGGTGAAAAAAGTACTTCCTACTAGAATACTTAAACAATAATAACTGAAACTATAGATTACTTTAGAAATGAAAAATGATTGGACCTCAGTGTGAGTACCTGCTTATAAAAGCCAATTGTTAGCTTTTCCAGAAATGTTAAAATTAAATTGTATAAGCTTAGAATTAAATGATGCATTAAAAGCAGAAATAATAAATACTCAAAATTCATTATTTCCTAATTATGTTACTACATTTTACTTTTCCCTATGAGTTTATTTATGTTTTCATGTTTACACAGTGGGAAGACTAAGTAGTTACTAGTTATTGAATATTACACCATGAAAATCCACATGCATGAGAAATCAGAGATTGATTTAGTATTGAAGTTAATTAATGTAATTTATACAAGGATGAAAAATTATTTATTAAAATATCACAGATTTAATGACAGTAACTTATTTATTGGGAATTAGTGAATTGGGAAGATTGTATATTTTGTCTAATAATAATTGAATTTGAACAATTAGTTGACTTCAAAAAAATCTGACAAATTTCAACAAAAGTATTTTGTGGGAATATATATATATAATTTATAATTAAGTGAACTTCATATTTGTATTTTAGCTGACATTGCATTTCATGCATCCTTTATGTAATTTAAAATGATAATAAACTGAAAATGATAAAACAGAACATATTTAATTGTGCTATGGTAGTTTTCCCTTATTGATTATTCTGCCATAAATTAGTTGTGATATAAGTTGCATTCCCCTTTTTTTCTCAATGTTGCCTTTTATTATCACTATTTTTATAAATGTATCTTTATTTGTCATTGGAGGTAGGCATGAGCATGATAATATTAGCAAATTAGATGTTGTTCATACAAGTGCAGATTACTACTAATAAAAGTCATACACACACATAAAATCTCCAAATGAGACAGTCCAGAGCTTTGAAGTGTAACTGTCATTACTAGGTACACAATATATATGTGTCTATATAATGTCTGTGTACAATATATATTCACCCACTCTTCATTTATAGACTACCTCATTACATAACACTTTGCATTTATGGCAGTAGTTTAAAATATTATCTAACTATTTGTACATTATTGATGTAAGTCTGATAATAATAAATATATGATCTTTTGTGAACTCTGTATGCGTGTAGAAAGGAAACTTATATTAGATAGTATTTCACAACCCAGGAGAGGAGAGAGAGCAGAGTGCCTCTGAGCTCCAAAGTGCTTGTGCAGAACAGAGCGGGTGCAGGAGTGGAGCTGATAGGGGCACTATGCTGCTTGGTGGGTTCTGGATACCCACATAGGGCTAAAGCAGCTGCTCTCATAAAGGTGGGCAACCCTTAGGGCCTGAAATGTCATGAGAGCAGGATCAGCCCCAAGTTTCAGTCCTGAAGACTGCCAGGGACAGGACAGGCTGTGGTCACAAGAAGTCCTGAATGGAGCAGTTGAGGCCCACAGGTCCTCAGGTCACTGACTAGCACCTATTTAGCACCTTATGCTTTCTCAGTGTCCTTTCCTGAACAGTCACAGATGAAAACAGGGTGGGATCTGTGGATGAAAGTCAGATGACTGTTGCTAGTTAAGGTCAAGGATAGAGGCCAGGCCTGGCCGTCAGAGGAAGCTCTGGATTGTCAATGATCATGTGAACCATAGGAATGATTTGGGGAGCAGGACTGTTGGGTGAGAGTCAGACGGTGTTAAGTAAGACTCTGGGGGGTGTATGCAGAAGGCAGCATATAACCATTCTGCTGCAGCACCCTGGCCCACCTGTCTTTCAACAAGCCCACTGAGCCTGAGAGAGGCACCAAAGAGTTTTTGGATTTGTTAAGAAAATGAGGAGGGGCTGCCGAGTAGAGACCCAAAGCCCATTTGTAGGCCACTGGATATCCCCTTACAGAAGGATCTCTGGGAGGAGATGAGCCAGTCAGGGCATGATGTAGCAATGATGAAAAACACGACTTTCCTCTAGTTCCTAAATGCTTCCCTACCTCCCCACCCCCACTATCATGATCCCAATTCTATCTTTCAAGTCTGGCTAGACCAGAGGATGTACACTGGTACATATAGGAACTGGAAACACAGGGAATCTAGGGCGGATGATCCCTTCAGGACCCGTGGTGTGAGTGGCAATACTGGGAGTGTAGAAGGAGAGTGGGTTGGAAAGGAGGAATCGATTACAAGAATCTACATGTGGGATCATACTCCTGTCTTGTCTCCATTTTTTGCAAAAAAAACCAAAAAAAACTAAAACAAAAAAAAAGAATCTACATGTGACCTCCTCCCTGGGGGACAGACAACAGAAAAGTGGGTGAAGGGAGACGTGTCAGACAGGGAAATATATGACAAAATAATAATTTATAAATGATCAAGGATTCATGAGGGAGGGGGACTGGGGAGGGAGGGGGAAAATGAAGAGCTGATGCCAGGGGCTTAAGTGGAGAGAAAATGTTTTGAGAATGATGAGGGCAATGAATGTACAAATGCACTTTACACAATTGATGTATGTATGGATTGTGATAAGAGTTGTATGAGCCTCTAATAAAATGATTTTTTTAAAAGAAAATGAGCCAGATATATACATCCTGAAAATAAGACAAAGGCAAAAGAGAGAGGAAACAACAGGGCTAAGGAGGGGATACTTTTTGGACCTCCCTGCCTCTAGAAGATAGGATGGTTCAGTGATATGAGTGAGATAGGTGAGATTCAATGATATGAGTAGGAAGAAGCAACAGTGTCAAGAGACTTCCTCCGGAAACTAGTAAAACATGCACAGGACTGGAGAGGAGGTGAGGCGATGTGGTCATCCTCCATTTTCACGTAACACCAATTTTCACGTAAAAATGTAGTCTTTGAAACGTAACCATGTCCGTGAGATGTAGTTTATATGTTTGTGTGTATCAGATAGATGTATATGTGCAGCCATAGCTCTGCTAAAAACAAACAAATACTGCTGTCAATTCTAATTCACAATTAGCCTATTGAGCAGCACTTCCCTGTTTTCTTGGACAAGAGCTGGGTGTATTATCTACTGTATAACCAAGGCTACTTCTTGGGTCTATGCCTATTTTTATAGCTTCAACTATACTTATACCTACCACTCATCTGTCAGTTTGTCATACTGTAGTGGCTAATGTGTTGCTGTGAAACTGGAAGCTATGCCACCAGGTTGCAGATCTCAGTAAGATCACCAAATGGCAGACCGCTTTCAGCAGAGCTTGCAGATATAGACTAAAAAGGAAAATTCAGATGTCCTTCTCCTAAGAATCAGTAAAAACTTTCTGACTAACAAATAATATTGTCCCATAGGGGTTGAAAGATGAGCCCTTTGAAGCCAACTCAAAATCAATGCAACAACACTCAGATGGACAAATGATCATGGTGATAAAGAACCAGGAAATATTTTTTCTGTAACATATCCATATGCCAAGAGGCAGAGCCTCCTTGATGGTTATGAGCAGTATGGGTGTGTGTGCTTTCCTCCTTCCGAGGTCTAATAGTTGAAACGGGTACAGCCACAAACAGATGTGAATCAGAGACACTCAAAATAGTATGATCAAGATCCCTGGCAGCCTGAACACAAAAAAATGTGATCTTAGATTTTAGCTCAAAAATTGTTTGTGAAATTTGAAAAATCACTTAATTCTTTGTGTTTCTCTTCTATAAAATAAAGGTAGTAGCCTGATGTACACTCTCAGGATTGCTACCGAGAAAGCAATATAAGAATGTAAATGTTTTTGAAAATATTATGAGAAGAATGCCAAAGTGCTTCCTCGAACACAGTTCTGTTATTTGAATGTAGACTTATGGTGAGTCTGATCTGGAGGCCATTTCAGACATAAACTGGGACAAATACCTTATTTTATAAATAACGAGAGGCCAGAAGATTGAAGTGTAAAGGTGTGCACAAGGGTGTGTGTATCCAACATAGCTTTCTTTCCATATTTGCCTCTGTAACTTCCAGATAAGATTCAAAATTACAAAGCAATAAGTCAAGCAGTGCATTAGAGCATATTCAGTATATAAACCAAGAAATAATAGCGTGATACATCAGATTCTCAGTGAATGACATAGCCAGAGAACATTAAATTAATGACTCCACTAACCTAACTTCTTGGAAATTATGGAGTATGGCTACTGTTCTGAGATCCTTGAGATTAGAAATATTGAATGTTTAAGTTATAAAACAAATATACAGATAAGAGATATTTGATTCCAGGTAAAGATTTCTTTCTAACACTTTTCAGAATAATAAAATCTCTTTCCATATTAGAATCACTCAGTGCTTTAGCTTGTCTGCTTCAGAAAAGTTCTTTCTTTGTCTTGTGGAATTCTTTGCTCCTTAATAATTCTACCAGCAGCCATTAATTCTTCAAGTGCCCAATAATTCAGTACATCCCTGATAGGGAAAGAGTCTCCATCAACCAGCTGATGTATGTTGCGTGGTTTTGTACCCGATATGTTCTGAAATGCACTGCAATCGTTTTAAACACCGACACTATGAGGCCACTTGGTCTAAATGAAAAATTATCCCGTGGATTCATACCTCAAAATGTCTGCATAATCTCTTGGTAGGCACTGACGGATGGGCGAATTAAATGGGTGCGGTTATGAACGAGCTAACTGAGGGTACAAAGGAGCGCCTTGCTTTTTCATGGTACATTTCAACAGCTCACAGGATTGAGAGGAATTCCTCCTTGGAGCTTTCTGTCTATAGTGTCAAGATCTTGAAGCCGTTAATCTAGTGCGCAGAATTCTGGCCTTCAGTAGTTAAAATGATCTTACATGCTATTGCAACATATTTTTCATAAAATATCTCCCGGTTAAGGAAGAGATTTCTCACGCATATCCCAAAGTGAAAATGGCATCGAATACACTTGCCCACTTAATTCCTTGAGTCTATTTGGAGCAAAGAGTCTAGCCATTGCATTAACATGCTGGTAGCTGATTGCACTCAGGCTTTCTTCTCCTCTAATGATTTCAGGTAATATAGATGTAGAAGAGAATATGATTAATGACAGAGGATCATTTCAGCACTTCAGAGTTTATTAATCAAGTGTTTGATACACTGGGACTCTCACTGGAATGCCAAATTGCAGGTGCTCATGTGCCATTTCGAAATCAATCTTAACACATGTAAATCCACTGTACGTGAAGATGTAATTATAAAATGATGATAGAGTTACTTGGGGCCAAATGGAAACCTGCTCATTGGCTGTGAGAGTTTATTCCTGATTCACTTACACACCACTCACTGCTGGGGCGTGTGGAAAGAGCTATTCCATGCTCAAGTTTCTATCAAGCTGCTTGTTTTGTTTCTGCTTTTCCCTTTACCCACTGGGGAAAGCCGGCACTCAAACCAGACCGGACGTGAAACAAGCACCGAGGCAATTGGAAGAAAAAAAGTGAAGGGGTGTGAATATGTTTAAATAGTTTGTACTTTCCTATTGTCAGAGTTGGCTTGGTCTTACTCTCCTTAATAAGAAAAAGTTATAAATCAGTGACAGATCAATCATTCATGCCCAAAAGATTTTCACACACAAAAAAAACCTTCCCCATGGAATTTCCCCAACTATCTCCCAACCAAGTTATTTTTAGTTTATTTGATTCTGTAGTGATCAGGGTAGATGGCTCAAATCCCTTGTTATTTCATGGCCCAGAAAAGCAATATTGGTTTTCCGTTGACTTTCCCAAGTGCATGAGGATAAAGTCACAAATGGAAACAGGAAACATTGGGAAGTAGTGGTAAGAGTGTCTACATTGCCGGAAAAGCAATCAATGTCATGAACCAAAATGTGTAAACTGTTAGATGGAAAACACATTTGTTTTGTAAGCATGCACCCAAATTATGCAATTAAACTAAATATATACAACTCATCATTTATGAAAGTCTGTCCAAATTGGCTTTGCCTTATCTAACCAAGAGATGCCTGTGGTTTTACATGAGAAGAATCCTAGCTTTAAAGAAACCTCAAACATTAAGACAAGCCTTCAAGTATCACTTTCAGATTGTCTAAAGCAAGTATAGTTGCTCGATTTCTTTATTGCTCTCCATTTCAAGGAGGAGATGTGGAGGAATCTATGCAAAGATTCCGGGCTCAAAACAATCGAGCTAACAGACTAGCCTGTGCTTAGTCCTGGAGTTTGTAATACAAATTAGCTAGTGCTTTACCTGATTTGCAGAACGCCATTACTGAAAACAAGCTACCTTGATGCCTTATTCAGAGTTAGTTTTATCATCAGTAACTTCATATCATTTTAGCTTGCACTACCTCTAGCTGCATGTAGTGTCTTTGATGAGAATCAGCTGTTGAGGAAATACTGATCCTATAATTAGTCCTGATGTGTTTTGTTCCTCCGATGCATGCAGCGATAAAGAGAGATCTCATAGAGCTTTGGAATGTGGGGGTTACAGATTTTCAAGGTTTCAATTCCATATGTAGCTTGAAAGGGTTGAAATAAATGATTATTTAATAAGCCTCTAGAAATATCTTTGAAGTAAGTTTTTATGTGCAACTTAAAGAGAACTTGTCTAGATGCTGGTGGTTTTTCTCTGTTGCAGTCCCAGTCACAGGGTAATCTCAAGAATGAAGCTCTTATCAAACTGCTCTAAGAGGTGCTTGCAGCCCCTCCGCTCCTGCTCAGCCCCGCAGCACATCTCCACCTGGCCACAAGCCCAACCCGTTACTGAGCGGTCCACGGAGCTGGCAATGAGGCCTGACCTCTAGGGAATTCAAGGACGGGAGAGTCAGGGTGGGGAGAAGGGAAAGGTGGGGTTTAAAGGGTCGCAGGTGCTCCCAAAGACTTGTAAAAAAATGAAAAGAAAAACCACTGGTCCTACAGAGTCTATAGGTTAGCAGCCCAATACATAACCAACTATGCTACAGGGGGGGAAAGTCTAAATCTATACCTAAACCTAATTCTAATTTTGAATAGCAAAAGAAATGGGTACATAAACATGTATATATTATCAAGAGAGAGGTCCTGGAGAAGTGCATCATGCTGGAAGAGTGGAGGAGCATCAAAGAGGAAGGCTGTGCTCATTCGGAGAAAAGAAATTACATGAATCACAATGAGTACAAAGAAGACGAAAATGCTCTAGAATTTGAGGTGGTGATAATTGTGGGACTCTCCTTGACATGACTGAATTTGTGAGTTGTATGACATGTGGATGAAGCACTACGAAGACTGTTTAAAGAGAAGTGGGAGGACCTTGAGGGGCTACTTTAAAACATGGCTGCAATGGTGGCTCAAACCTCAGAAGACCTGTGAGCCTGGCCCAGGCCGTAGGCAGTGTTCCTGGTTAGTGGACAGTGAGTCAACGAGAGTCAGAAGCGACTTAATGACACCCAGCGACAAAAACAATACGTGCATATGTGCATTGTGTGTGCGCATATCTGTACACTCAGACAAAAGGGTCAAAGTGTGTTGCTATAAAACCACATAAACTTTTATTGAATAAAAACACTAAATACGATGCTATTATTGCTCAGAATAGCCTTCATATAGGTCTTTATGCATCTAAAAGTAATATTCCCATCTCCCTAAACTTTTCCTAAAGAATTCTGTGTTACTTGATTTATCCCAGGTCAAATGGCCGTTGTGTGATCCTGGAAGAACGCAGATTGTGTTCCCTTAAAATGTTTTTTGAGCTTTTAGTACAAAAAAAGATTGTCAGAAAAGAGAAAAGGTTTGGGGCTGCTCAGTAGATGGAGGAAGGTCTCTCAAAATTCCCCAAGGCCCGTCCTTACTGACCCTAGAGAACTGAGCAGGTGCATTGATGCAATGTCAAAAAAAACCCAGAAGTCCTCTACACAACATCCTCGGCCATTTCTGCTCACCAGGGCAGTTTTCTATTTTCCTTCAAGCATCCTCCTAAGAAGCCCCCAGGATTGCCTGGGTCCTTCAAGGGGTCCTCTCAGAATCACCCCTTTGGAATCTCAAGAAAAGTTGCCACAGCTCTCTGAGGTAACGTTGCCTTGAATTAACTGGCTCAGCATTTCCCCTCAGAAGCCTTTTGTGGAAGGGCTCCCTAAACAACTGATGCAGACAGCAGTGATATACCGCTAACGAGAATGTAGTCATCCACTGTTTTCAGAGATGGATTGAAACATGTTGTGTATGGAATAAACCCATGTATATATAAAATGGAATGCTAGGAGCAATACTTTTGACTCATTTTTTGACCCTCATCGCTGTGTATATGTATATAAACTATTGAATCATATATGTTAACAATAACCTATTACAAATAGGATGCATCTATATAAGTTGTAGTGATTCCCTCTTCTAACAGTGGATCATCAAGCACAGCTGCTGGGTATTTGTTCTACATATAGAAACCTCCTGGGAATGGGACTGCTACAGAGACATTACAAGTAGCTAGACAACCTCTTTTAAGTTACATTTTAAAATATGCCATCACCTATTTGGACATATTTAATTTATACAGTATATGGAACTGAAACCTTGAAAACACATAGCTCCATATTCCAAGGCTCCGCCAGATTCCTTTCTATCACTGTGTGCACTGGGGGACTACACTTCTTCAACAGAGTTTAGAATTAAACTGGTAGGAAGTCAAGGTCCTGAGAGATAGAAGTTCCTTTCAATTAATATCAGCTTTGATAGCCAAGGGATCTGACCTGCATTTTGTACTTCTTTTCTTTTTGCATCACTTATTTTTCCACATCTTTATTCCTCCTTGCCCAACAGCCAATGTAGAAAATTCTGAGTTCTTTACCTTGCCTGAATTACATTATTCATGGCCTCTCGGTGCCATGAGGTTTAGGACTGCATGTGGTTTCGGTGGGTTGAATAATCGAGCTGCCCCTTAGTTTAGCATGAGCTCCTGAAGGAGGGGATAAAAAGGAAGACATGCAACATCTCCCTTTTAGTTCAGCATGAGCTCCTGAAGGAGGGGATAAAAAGGAAGGCATGCAACATCTGCCTAGGTTTCCCTGGTGAGCATCATTAGCGGTTGCTGGAGGTCTAGAATTGCTGCTGAAACAAGGTGCCATGAAGAGCACGGAGACTGTGAAGGTGGTGTTCTAGAATGAGTTATCTTGTTGCTGAATTATCCAGTTGGTGAGCTAGGCAGTCTGTTGATTGCTTTTAACTCCCTTTGTGTTCCTATTGTCTCTTATAATTAAGCTTTACAACGGCATGTGGCCAGAGACTGGGGAAAGAAGTCCAAACCAGCCAATATGACTGCTCATATCACTTGAGTCTGTTTATACTTAGAACATCCCCAATATGTGCAAGCTCTGGGGTAAATTGTATACCCAATTCTCTACTAAAATATAAAGTAAATAAATAGTGAACCAAATAACCCAGTGTTGTTGAATCATAGCGACACTAAAGACTGTCGAGGCTGTAAAGCTCGACAGAAGCAGATTGCCACACTTGGTGCACAGAGCAGATGTGGATTTGAAACTCTGATCATTTGGTCAGCAGCCAGCAATTTTGACATTGTACCACCTAGGCTTCTTTAATAAGTAGAGGTGACCACAAAAATGTCTGATGCCTTCATTCACTACATATTAGTAGCATCCCTGGACAAATAACTGCTTCCATAGTTAAGAATTGGGGGAAAACCAAAACAACACTTTAACTATAAGCCAGTAGATGGATTTTCCTAAATTAAAATTTCAAATCTTTAAGAGAGAGACTATGTAAATGTACAGGTAAGTATTAGAGAAAATTTTATTTCTCTAAAGAATAAAATGGAGGGGATGTGGTTTCACTGCTGAGAGGTGTAGGATGCAGAGGGAAGGAAAAGAGGACGGAGCTAGGTCAAGAGCTTGAAGAGCTCATTAACATGGTCAAAGGCCCACTCTGTAGAAAATTTATTTTAAAGATGTGAACTGTTACTGAGAAATCACTCCATTCATCAAAATCATTAAAAATTATTTAAACTGAGTATAATATTTGAATTTATTTTGATGTAGAAATTCAAGGTGGAAAATCACAAGAGTTTTAAGCTCTCACCAGAGAAGCTATCAAATGAGAGAAAAAGGCAGACAGGAGATAAGGATGGTCATACAGCTAAAAAAAAATCCAGAGTCAATTAAGTTTAGTCAGTGGTGTCCTTGAAAACAGATGTTCCTCTTTTTTTTTTTCAGAATTCGTGTGAAGGACAATAAGCTTTCTAACAATTCATGGATTATAGGTTTGTAGCAATCTTTTCTAAATCATAAAGGGTAAATAGTCTCCAATGGTAAATAGTCTCCAATAGTCTTCTGGATTAGTGATATGTACCAATATTTATTAAATCAGAGCAGATAAAATTCTAGTCTGACTTATACCAGGAAATATTAATAAAATTATATTTAATTCTGACACAATTGTAATGCATATCCACAAATTAATAAACTTTGTTATTAAAGAAACAAGAGCTGTGAGAAGACCAGAAACATCAACTGTAAATGTGTGACTGGAATTACAGCCTCAAGAGAAAATGCAGGAGCACAAGTTGGAAACATTTCAAATAGTTAAAAGTCTATCATGGCGAAAGATAGATTTGATATTTCCCAAAGGTATCCATATAAAAAAAGAAGGCAAATAAATATAAGAAAGAAATTTCCTTTAAATACAAAGAAATTTTTCTAGTAGTCAAGTCTATCCCAAGATGTGAAGAATGGATCCACAGGAGAGTGAGGTAATCCTCAAAAGGGACATTGAGCTAGAGGTTGTAGCATGATTTTTCAAATTGTTGTTTGTGTTCATCTACCATCACGCTCATTTCTCTAAAAATCGGGAGCTTAATGTATAACATTGATGGGGAAGGCAAACAAGATACAATTCGGTTAGTTCTCCATAGCTCTGCCTTCTTTCAGCTCTCACATCCACACACCAACTGGGGCTGGGTGATTCAGGATTGACTCTGCTAATACAGCCCAAAGACTGGTGGTGTAGCTTCTGGTGAATCTTCTCAGAATTGTTAATTAAAAATGTAAATGTGCCTTCCTCCTTCACCTGATTTTTCCTTATCCATGATCCAAAAGACTCCCCCATGGTGCTTGACTATTAATCAAAAGGTTGAATGTTCTAGTCCATCCAAACATGCTTTGAACAAAAGACTTCTTGATCTGGTTCTGAGAAGTCAGCCATCGAGAACCCTAGAGGGCACAATTCTATTGTAACCCATATAGAGTTGCCATCAGTTGTTATTGATTTTACAACTGGCTCAGGTTTTTTGTTTTGTTCTGGGTGGTGGTGGTGCTTTTGTGGTTTGGCTTATGGCTCAAATGCAGACAGCTTTCTTCGTATAACACAGGAATCCATTTATTAGGAATCAATTTACTTTGTCTGCTTTATTCACATATGCTTCTAGGGCCTGTCCCAATCTGAGATGGAGCAAGGGTCCATGGACGATTCCATTTAAAACCCCTGGCATTTCTGTGAATGGCATCTCAAAATGATAAAGACAATGCCACGCATGTTTTATAAGTTTAATTTCCAAATGATGTATATACCATATATACTCGTGTATAAGCCGAGTTTTTCAGCACGCTTTTAGTGCCATTTTTGTGGTAAAATTAGGTGCCTCCGCTGATAGTCAGGTCGGCTGTACTACAGTGTACATGGTACAGTACTTTTGTGACTGACGCAATAACACTATGAGGTCATCATTTGACATTAGGTGCTTCCAACTTGATTCTGGCTCATAACTGCCCTAATCACTTCCCAGACCTGTGCCACCCTCACCACTGCCGCCATACTTAGTCCCATCACTGTAGCTGCTGTGTCGGTCCTTTTTGTTGAAAGTCTTCCTCTTTTTTTCAGGCCCTCTACCACTCACGACGACACCCTTCTTCAGGGACTGATCTTGCCTGAGAACATGCTCAAAACACATGAGCTGAAACCTGGTCATTCTTTCTTCTGAGGAGCATTCTGTTTGCCAAGACAGGTTTTTTTATTCCCTGGCAGTCCATTATACATTTAATATTTGTTGGGTGGGACTATTTCCCCCAATTTACTAAAGAGGAATTAGATGCTTGGGAAATGTAAGGTATCGGATAATCATAGAATTAAGTAATTATGCCAGAGTATGAGTGCAGATGTCCCAATTCATCCATTCATCCCTGTCATGGTGGTGAAGTGGGTTACAAGTTGGCCTGCTAACTGCTTATTCGGCAGTTCGAAACCACCCAAAGGGGCATTTATACCTTGTCTTACACAGTCATCATTAACTCAATGACAGTGAATCATTCTGTAAAGGGCCTTCTGGTGAGGTGTCAGCTATGTGTTAGGCTGGAAGGTCAGTGGTCAGAATTAGGAGCCTCTCTGGAGGAGGATGATGAAACCATCTGTGCTCATAAAGATTTACAACCTTGCTAAGCCACAGGGCTGTTCTCTTTTGTCCTATACCCCCCAAAACTAATAATCACTGCCATCAAGTCAACCCTGACTCCTAATGACCCCATAGGACAAGGTAGAACTGCTCCTGTGAGTGTCTGAGCCTGCGACTCTTTACAGGAGTCTAACATCTCATCTTTCTCTCCTGAAGCAGCTGGTGGTTTCCAACTGTTAACCTTTCAGTTAACAACCCAATGTATAACCCAGTATGCCATCATGGCTCCCATCCTTCCCCCTAGGGTGTTTTTATTTATCTAATTTATCCTCCAGGCTACCTATTTATTGGAATAAACTTGATGACAATGGGTTTGGGGGTATTCTGAAAAAGATAATAGACAGCTTAAACGGGTATAACCCCTGGTGAGCGTTTCGACCAATGGGGGTAAATTTCTCGAGCCATCATTTTGTAACATGATTGGCAACGGAAGGTAGGAAGGTATAAGTGTTTTAGAGTTGCCTACAGTGTTCACTGCAGAGCAGATGTGTGCTTATTGAAAAAAGACTGCTGGTGTGGAATAAAGCAAGTAGAAGCCCAGTGTTACCCGTAGAGCAAGGAGTTCTCCAGCCTCCTGATGCCCCTTCCTCTTTCTCCCTGACCCTCAAAGGGAGCCTGAATATCAGAGTGCTGTGTCAAGCACTAAGGCTTGGTGAAAGCCAGACAGGTCTCCTTTTTAGAGGTATGTGAATTAGCTGAGAGAAGCCACAGTAGCCACATGGATAGAAGGAACTAGGGAAAGTGGAGTGGATTTCATTTGTGAGGATTCTGAAATTCTTCACATTCTTCTCTTCTGAACTAGAGTGAGGAAGTTAAGCAGATTGCAGCACACACCAGCGCCACGCTGTTAATTCACACCTAGGGTTTAGACTGTGTGCGTAGTGGGAAAATAGGTGAGGCTGAATTTATTCCCACTCTGTTTGATATCTTCTTTTGGCAAAAAAAAAATCCCCACTGACCTCATCTTCACGTCCATTTTCAGGTATTTGGAAGATTAATGTCTGTAAAAACATGAGTGAGCTCATGCTGGGCAAACAGTCTTTTTAGATGATTGGTTCCTATTAGCTCTTGACTGAAAATTTCCCATGTTTTCTAGCATTTGTGAAACTTAAAAAACACACACAGAAACTTCGCACAATTTTAAGGCTCTGAAGCTTTTAATATGTTAGTATGGACTCAGTATTCTACATTGGGTCTCTTGATCATCTAGATAGCTTTGCATGTTTTGACCAATCACAAACATTCAAATGAATGGCCTATAGGAGTGTGGCAACTCAAAAATATTTTTTTTTAAAAAAAGGAAAGAAAACAAAAGCACCAGACCCATTACTGCCAAGTGAGTTCCAACTCATAATAATGCTATGGGACAGAGTAGAACTGTCCCATAACATTTATAAGGCTATATATTTTTATGCAAGCCATTTTCAGCTTGCAAAGTCACTAGTGGGTTTAAGCTGCCTATGTTTCCATTAGCAGCCATGACCGTAACCACTGCAATACCTGGGCTTCTTAAGTCAGATACATAAAATCTAATACAATATTTTATCAGATGAAAAGTTGTTCTTTTATAAAAATCTTCCATGGTTTCAAGATGCTTTAACTTGATCAGTACAAACTGTTCTTGGTTCTAAGTTTTCTCAAATTTGCCTTTAAGACTTATACATACTGTGATAGTTAGGTTTAATGTCACCTTGGCTGGCCCAAGATTCCTGTGGTTTGGCAGTAAAAGTCAAGTACTAATCTTTCATATCGCACCTAACAAAATGTGATCTACGCCATAATGAGATCTGTTGTGACCTGCACGCACATCATTGTAAGAAGCTCCAGATTAATGCAAAATTTTACTCAGGTCATAACCGGGATTCAATTGAAAGGAAGTTTTCTCAGGGATATTGTCTACTTCCTATATTAAGTGGGAACTATAGAAATGTTTACTTGGGTTGGTTCTGGACCATCTGGCTCATCTTTGAACTTGAGCCAACAGCCTGCCGTACTGATTGCTGACGCCAGGTGTTTTCAGTGACTTGCCAATTGATCTGCTCTATGACCAGTCACCCTTGAATTCATTACCTTTCCAGTTGCAAGTTTGAACCTCTGATCTTTTTGTTCCTCTGCTTCTTCACTCACCAGCCTGTGTGTGATTTTTGACTGAGTTGAGGTTCGCCCACCCTTGAAGGCAGAGGCACCAGTAGAAACTCCAAGTTCAACATCTGACCCATGGACTTGGAACATGCAAGGGTTTTCTCTCTTGTACAACAGTGTGAGACATTTTCCTTATATGAACTTCTTTGTGTTGTTTTTAGCTGCTGTCAAGTCAATTTGAGCTCATAGCAGCAGGTAGAGCAGAACAAAGCACCACATGGCCACGTGCCATCCTTACACCCATTGCTGTGTGTGAGCCCATTGCTGCAGCCACTGCTTTAACCTGTCTCCTTGGGGGTCTTCCTCTTTCTTGCTGCTCCTCTATTTTGCCAACCATGATGTCCTTTTGTGGGGACTGGTCTCTTCTGAAAATCTGTTCAAGGGTGTGAAACAAAGTCTCAGCACCCTTCCTTGGAAGGAGAATTCTGGTGGTGGCTCTTGTAAGAAAGATTTGTTTTCTTCTTTTGGCAGTTGGGGTGCTTTCAGTAGTCTTCTTCAGCACCAGAAGTCAAATGCATTGATTCTTCTTTGGTCTTCCTTATTCAACATCCACCTTTCATATGCATATGCGTTTATTCAAAATACCATGGCTGGGTGTACCTGAGTCCTTAAAGTGACATCCTGCCCTTCAACACCTTAAAAATATCTTGTGCAGCAGATTTATCCAATGGAATTGTTTTCTGATCACTTGACTTCAATTCCAAGAGCCTGGATAGTCAATTCAAGCAACTTCAATCTTATCTCTGTTTATCTAGCTGTGAGGATTTGGTTTTCTGTACATTGAATCCTAAAGCTATATTGAAGGCTACAATCCTTGATCTTTATCAGCAAGGATTTAAAATCCTCTGCACTTTCATCAAACAAGGTTTTTTTTTCATCTGCATATTGTTAATAAGACTTCCTACAATGCTTATGACACTTTCTTCTTCATATAATCCAACTTCTCTGATTATTTGCTCAGTATACAGATTGAATAAGAATGGGGAAAGGATACAATATTCTGAGCATAAAATTTTATGTCAAGTTTGGTGGACCAAGGTTTTTCTATGATCTGATCTTACAGAGTGTAGTTAATTCTATGATGGGATCCTCTGTGAAGCAAGGCAGTTGAGATCATAAACCTTCGGAATGTGGTCACAGCCCTCATACGATGGCAGCTTCATTCACGGTGTGGCCTAATCAGTATAAATGTATGTTCTGTGAAAGCTAGTTGGTTTCTACTGCTATATTTGGATCCTGAACCTGGTTTGTTGACCTGCTATATGAATTGCCAATCCCAAAATCCATCAATGGGCTGCTAATATTAAATCCATCCCACCCATCTTCAACTCATTCTGCTTTCTATTGGTCAGTCCCTATAGCTTAACATGTCCAGAGACTAGGACTGTACTGGACTTATAAGTGTGAGAGCTATTTATTGATATTACTGTATATACTCGTATATATGCCGGCTTTTTCAGCACATTTTTATGCCATTTTTGCGGTGACATTAGGTGCCTAGGCTGATATTTGGGTCAGCTTCTACTCGGTATATATACTCAGTTTATATATATGGTAATCTCTTTCTATACACATACAAGTGTCACTGGTTTTGGGTTTTCTTTCATTTTTAAAAAATCATTTTATTGGGGACTCTTACCACTCTTATCACAATCCATACATCCATCCATTGTGTCAAGCACATTTGTACATGTGTTGCCATCATCTCTCAAAACATTCGCTTTCTACTTGAGCTCTTTGTATCAGCTCCTCATTTTCCCTCCCTCCCCACTCCCCCCTCCCTCATGAACTCTTGATAATTTATAAATTATTATTTTGTCATATCTTACACTGTCCAATGTCTCCCTTCACCCACTTTTCTTGGTTTTGATTTTCTAAAGCACCCAGGCTAAAACACACACACCTCCTGATTTAAAACCACACAGTATTCCCATGTTCTGTGTGCACAACTATCTCTTGATCATGAAAAATATTCTTATGACTGCAACGCAGGGTGCTGAGATTCCTGTTCTTATCCACGGGATCCATTGTTGCTATCCTCACAGCCAAGTATCTTTGCATAATCAATAAGATAACAGTAAGTGTTTTTCTGATATTCCCATCACCCTTCTGATGCCAGCACTGATATCCCTTGTTCCAAGTCCTCTTCTGAAGCCAACAGCTCTCTGGCAATATAGTCCTGCAACCATTGTTGAATGATCTTTGGAATTTTTTCCTTTTGTATTATAAATCAGGAGGGAAAGGTTGCATTTCTACATTTTGGAACATCAACTACATATTCAACAGTTTAAATTACTACTCAATGCCCTCAACACTTTAGCCCTCACGAGTTGCTTACTCCCTGATTACACTTCTTTCTCTTGTGGGTTATTATCATCTATTACACCAGCGTTAACGCCTATCTAGTACATTACATTCTTCTCCCCCGCCCCCATTACCCTCCCACTCGGCAGTCTCCAATGTCTATTCTCTTTTGTGTACATGCCTTTTCCTTTTGTTGTTGTTGTTAAGATTTTCACTTGTAATCATGGTCTCATTTAACGTAGTTGTCCTTTAGTGATTGAGTCATTTCACTCAACTTGATGCTTTCCAAGTCTGTCCATGTCCTGAGACGCTTCGTGGATTCATCCTTGCTTCTTAGCAATGCACAGCACCCCATTGTGTGGATTTAACGGAATTGTCTTTTTCCCCTCTTCTGCTGGTAGGCATTTATGTTGTTTCCATCGTCATGCTATTGTGAATAGTGCTGTACTGAACATGAGTGTGCGTAAATGTGTTCATATTATGACTCTTCTCTAGGCTATATACCAAGCAGATGGATTGTGATCTTTAACAGGACTTTACTTGATTGTTGTATTAATCATATTGTTTAATATTTTGTGCATTCTGTGGTATCATCTTTCTTTGGAATGGGTACAAATATGGATCTCTTCCAGTCCTTTGAACAGCTAACTGTCTCCAAAATTTCTTGGTAGAGGTATAGACTGCTATATATAAGTATTACTAATTTTACCAGGAGCCCTCGTGGCACATGGGATTACTCATTGAATTGTTATCCACAAGGTCAGCCATTCAAACCCACCAGCTGCTCTGAGGGAGAAAGATGAGAAGGTTTTCTACTCCCATAAAAATGTACAATCTCAGAAACCCACAGGGGCAGTTCTACTCTGACCTGTAGAGTGAGTATGAGTCAGAATTGACTTAACAGCTGTGAGCTTGGGAAGTTCTCTCTCTCTATGTGTCTATATAAGCTTCACTGGTTTTACTGCTCTAGAGAACCCAGAGTAAGGCAGATGTTTAAGAAGGCAAATATTCTAATTCCATTTGAAACATATCAGACAAAATTTAACCTATATACTTGTAACTGGGTCATTAGAAAGATTTCAATTGTTAAGAGAGTCTCACAGTTTTAAAAATATTAAGAAAGCTGGTATGGCTAAATTTCTATATTATTGGTATATAAGGAATTCAGAGTGGGTTAATTAATTTTCAATGCCATTGTCATTCTGTATTGTAATATCTTTAATAACTCTGTATTGCCTAATTAATTAGGTTCAAGTTCATAATTAAATCAGCAAAAGCTCTTCATTATATCTTCAACTTTATTTATTAATATTCCCTTACCTTTATGTAGCAAACATCCGGACATATTGAACCAGAACATGTATATTTCGAACCTCCCTTTTTGTCTTAAGTCATTCTGTTTCTTCAGTGTATAATAAGACACTAGCACTTCCTGATCTACTTTCCAAAATCTTCATTTCCTCTACAGCCAGTTTGCTGTTATTGTTTACATCACACATGTCAGCATTTCCAATAAATTATATTTAGTCATTCTGATGACTATCCATAGCATTTTTTTATATCTTCAATGGCACTTTATGCTCTGTTTTACTCATCCTTTCTTTTATAAGTCCTATTATGTTGTTTTCATGCAGCTGTATGGGAAAGACTTCATCTCTCCTGCTTCTCCGTCTGATCTGTGGTTCCTCACACACAATTGATGCAGATTGACAGTAAGATATCATAGCTTCCTGGTGGGACATTTGTTGGATTGCATTTTTATTTTCTTTATTTTTGGAGAAAATTTAATATTTGCAGATCATATAGTTACTTATCAGTCTTCTTGATAGGATACATTTTTTCTCTGTACTTTCCCTGATCATGCAGTTCCATTCACATAGTAACAAAAATGATCATTATATACAAATATGTACTCATAGCCCAATATTCTCAGCTCCAACTCAAAATTCTGACCACATCGCTAATATCTGAACAGAAACATACAACATTTATTTTTGTCTCTGGTCATGTGTAATTTTCCTCTCTGCATGACTGGTTTTTCATCTTTATTTTGGTCAAATCACTTTCCTCTCAGCATAACCAACAATGAGTAAAAATGAAGAAAATATTCTAAAACTGATTGTGGAAATTATTGTAGAACTTTTTTTCCATGTGATTGAGCTATAGAATTATATGATAGGTGAACTATATGCCAAGAAAGCTGCTGGGGGGGGGGGGAACTTTTCTTAAAATCTTATCCTAAATTCTACGACATTATTCTCCTGATTATTTTACATAGTATTACACTTTTGGTTTTAAATTTAGGAATAAGCCAACCTCACTAAACCTTACATTGCATAGAGGCAAATACTTAGTTTTATTCATTCACCAAACTCCAGCAATGGAGTAATATTATATATAGTGAACAGGTACCACCCCCAAATGGATCATTTTTCAAAGCTATTTCTTTCTTTCTTTGTTTCTGTCCTTCCTTCTTTCTTTTAATAAAACAGCCTTACTATCTTCAAAGTACTCTCTATTACACTTGATACATTTTTCAAATAGGCAATTCCTTTCTTGGGAACATTTTTCAAACGCATCTGTGTGGATGGCTGACAGCACCACCCTCATTTTATTCTTCATCTCTTCTGTGGTGTCAAACCGCTGTCCTTTCATGTCCCTCCTCATTGGTGGAAACAAAAAGAAGTCTCACGGAGCAAAGTGAGGTGAGTAAGGTGCATGGGGCAAGAGAGGCATGCTGGTTTTTGCCTAAAATTGGCACACTGAAATGGCTGGGTGAGCAGGTGCATTGTCATGGCAGCAAAAATAATCCACCATCTGCCACAAACCAGGCCTTTTTAAGTCACACATGATTACACAATCTTTACAGAATCTCTAAATAGAAAGCTTGATTAACAGTCAAGCTGGTGGAAAAAATCCCAAATGCACTCACTACAAGTCAGCATTTTCATCTGTTCAGGATGTATCTGGATATCCAGAATGTTAATTTTTATCAATTAACATTTCACCTTTTTTGAAATGAGAAAAACACTAGTGCACTTCAGTTTTTCCCATAGTCCTGAGCTGTGTTCAACATCACAACAGTTTCTGCAGCACTTTTCCTGAGCAGTAAACAAAATTTCACAAGCTGCACACTGTTTTCTTAAATCAGAAATCCCCCAAAATGAGGTTTCAGCAAAACTGTTCTTACAAAACAGTTCACTGTGACCAGAGAGAACCATCCCATGCAATGCCTCTGGGTGCACTAACTCAGAGCGAGTTGCTTGATACTGGACTAATGGGAACAATGTGTGCTACAAAAGCTCCACCCAGTGGAGCTTATTTCCTGGGTAGGGGGATACCTCCTTATATATACCATACACACACACACACACACACACACACACACCGTATATATATATACCATATACATAACACATATATACCATATATACACACACACATACACATATACCATATATATATATATATACTCACTACCATGAAGTCAATGCTGTTTCAGAGTGACCCCCTTATGGGTTCAGGCACCGTAGCTGTTTAAGTGAGTAGAAAGCCTAGTCTTTCTCCTGTGGGGAATCTGGTGGTTTCAAACTGCTGACCACTATGCTGAATGCAGCCCAACATGTAAATACTATACTACCAGGTCTATATATATATATATATATATATGTGTGTGTGTGTGTGTGTGTAATATACATATACTATATACGTTTATAGTATATGCAAGGTGCATATATGTTAAATGTATATAGATGTGTGTGTGTATGTGTATATGATACTACTACAATCCTGGAGTTTTGTGAATGAATAAGACTAAGTCCTTGCCTTAAGGAAATATAGATATTATTGAAGTTGGCTTATCTGTAAATTTAAATGTGTAATATGTAATACTATGAAAGATAATCATGGTAATTGGGATAGAGAATGTTTGTGTATTATATATATGGAATTTATATCAGATTTATATATATATAACCATTTATACAACTCTATGTAAACACACACACATAAACGGTTATCTATATGGATATACACACATTCACATATACTGGGTGTGTGTATATAATGATACACATAGATGGTGTAATTTGCATAGATATGCCCCTGGGGGCTGACTTGGCTGAATCTTGCAACCCCATGTGCGTCAGGAGCAGTGCTCCCCAGCTCTCTTAGACTGCGATCTTAAGGAGGCAAATTTCCAAGGTTGTTTGGGTTTTTCCCAGTACCACTCAGGAGGTTGAGCCTTCTTTGTTAGTCTCGGGAGACTAGAGAAACAAATCCATGACCCCACATATGTGCATAAGAAAGAAATTGATATACATGAGCAATTGAACACGGAGAACACAGCCCAGCCCAGATCAAGTCCCTAAGTCTGATATTAGCCCATATGTCTAGTCCCAATCTATAAAGTCCTCTTCAGACTCATGAAACACTTGCAATGAAGCCAAACTCAGGATGATCAAAGCTAGTGGGTAGGCAGTTTTTGGGTCTAGTGGCGTTATAAGCATCTCAGTACTGGCAGAGGTCTTTCTGTGGCTTCTCCAGGTTCCGAGGTCTGGTTACATCCATGTGGCTTGTCCTCTGCAGTGTCTCCCAGAAAGTAGCAGAGAGAAAGAGAGTCATATTCCTTCTCCTAAGAGGAAGCACCAGATTTCCCAGGAGAAGGCCATGCCCACAGATTTCTCATTGGCTATCTCCAGATTGACAGCCTAGACTCCACCCCTACACTCTTAATCCTTAAATCGACACCAGATTAGGTGACAAACACACCTTCAAACATTCATTTATTAGTTGAGCACAAACTGTTGTCATCACTCACAGACTTGTATGTAAAAGTTTAATAATTATTAGTAAATTAAAAGTATAGAAAGTAACAGAGAAAACACTAGAGGTAGAACATAATTTCTCAGAAATAACACTGTTAGAAACTAGCTTTACTTTCCATCCATATTCACTTTTAACAAAATGTGTACTGGACTAATCACTTAATGCTCTAATTACTAGTACCAATGTTGTTGTTGTTAATGAATTAAAATGATTAATTAAAAGACATTAATTTAAAACTCATATCTTTAATTTTCAAAAAGCATTTGCTTCTTTTTTGAGTTAGCTTCATAATATCTTGTTACAATTAAGACTTTGTTATATACTGGTATACACGGGGAAATAGGCTTTCAGAAAGAATTGTGACATGGACAAGAAGTGACCAGAATTCACCCTGGGCTGTTGATACGTGCAGAGCAGCCTAATGAAATGACAGCTCTTGTTTGCAATGCAGCTAATGGACTTGACAAGAATCACACTAGCATCCTAAATAATGAGTCTTTAACTCACTCACTAGGACTGTCATACCCTGAAAATACATGTATTAGGAGCTGCATTTAGGCAAATGTTTAATATATTGAATACTATTTTCTCTAAGTGCATTTGTAAGCCTAACTATGATTTCAGTGGATTACACTAGTTGCACTTAAACAATTACAAATAGAAAAAAAATTTCCAAGTAAATGGGTAGGAAAGAAAAAAATAGAACTAATTAGTTGCTTTTCTGGACTAAGATGGGCAATAAACCTAACCAAGATCTGAAAATTTAAAGTATTAATTAAGGACAAAGACGTTTAAATAAAAATGATGACCATTTACCCTTACTCCAATTGCATATCACTTTCCCAGTAAATTGGAAATATAAAATTTTGGAAAGAAGACAGAGCTTTAACACATTGATGCATCCTACGGCAAGAACAGGAAGCCAAGAATCCAGCTTCTGGTGACTTTCTGAGTTCCTGGTTGATTCTCAGCCCCAGGGTTTATTGACTATACAAGTTATGACTGACCCATAGGTCAAGGACTTGAAAAATATATAAAAGACATCAGGCAAGACAGAATTCAATAAAAATTGGAATAAAGACTCAAATTGAAGCGCTACAGTTTTTGT
Source organism: Tenrec ecaudatus (assembly GCF_050624435.1). Taxonomy (NCBI): domain Eukaryota; kingdom Metazoa; phylum Chordata; class Mammalia; order Afrosoricida; family Tenrecidae; genus Tenrec; species Tenrec ecaudatus. The sequence goes on from NC_134537.1 coordinate 105,449,485, forward strand.
CTTTGGGTATTATTACCTTGTAATGTCTTTCACACCATTAAGTCTAAACATAATGATTTTCCTTGCCCTTCTATGTCTTTTGTGAAAACCGCTTGCTATTTTGGCATATTTTGTTCATTGTGCTGTATTTCATCTTTCTGGTACCCAGAGATACCACACTTTTGTAGGTGGCCCAGCATTGCCCTCTATGCTGTCTTACTGGGCTCCCAAACAACTCCTAAACTTTTTACCTACTCTAACCTCACCACGATTATTTATCCATTTTATTCTACTTACATAAAGGACAAGAATTTGCTATGTGATGGTAATCTTCTGAGAATATTGCTGTTATTCTTATTTCCATATTTTCAGTTGACTCTAACTCATAATTAGTTCATGTACATTAGAAAAATATTGCCCGATCTTGTGCCTTCTTCATAATGAATGGTATGCTAAACTTAAGGTATAGCTTTAGAAGTACATCATCAGGAATTTCTGCTAGCCTGTCTTAGTCTGGAAGCTCCGCTCAAACCTATCCACCACTGGCGATCCTGTCGATACTTGAAACAAAAGTGGCATTGCTTCTAGCACCGTAGGAGCACCAACGTGCCAGATTCCACACTACAATACATTGACACGTTGGTGGATGCATTTATTATTCCTTGTTTTCTTGGTAAGAAGCTAATATGTCATCTTTTCAGGAAGATTATTTTTAAGTCTTGATAAAAAATAATGTGTCACATCCTGAATGTGTACCAAAAAAGAAAACTCTACAGTCATTTGTTATTTTTTTTCTTTCTTCCTAAAACAACACTAATGCTGGTGTCAGAGTATCAGTATATTCTGCTGACCTTTTCCTAAATTCAGTATTATTTTTGGTTATTATTGTTATTTTTATTGTTGTTGTTGTTTTTATTGCTTTCTATTTCACCCAAGTTAATACCATCTTTTCCCCTCCAACTTCTGGCAGCCATCATACAAAATTTCTGTTAGTGTGAAAACCTTGTCTTGACTTTTTCAGAAATGGTTCCATACAATAATTGTTCTTTTATGATTGATTAATTTTACTCAGCTTATTCTCTATGTTATGTTGAAAACCATGTACACTGGGACGAATCACTTATTAACTATGAGACTGAAGTGAACAACTGTTTAGTGTGACCATTGTAATACAATGGTCTTTCCGGTCACCCATAAAAATTACGGAATCAGGAAATAATGTTAAAAGAGTATGCGGTTAGAATAAAAGGCTGGTGGTCTGCACACACTCACCAGCACTCCAGAAGAGCGGTCCGGACTACTGAGATCCCAGCTATTGAAAGTCCTGTAAAGTACAACTTAGTCTGAATCAACTCATAGCAATTGATTTGGGGGAGTAGATAGTGGTCATTTGGGCAGATTATAGCAAAAGGGAAGGAGGCTTGGTAACATTGTCAGGTAAGTGATGGATTGCTAACTACAAGGTAGGCAGTTCAAACCCACCAGCCACTCCATGGTCAACTGATGATACTACTTGCTCCCATTAAGATTTTGACACACACCCCACTCCCACCCTACATAGGACTGCTATGCCAATGCATTGAAATTGGCTTTTTGTCAGTGGTTGATTTTTGTCTGTCTGTTATTTTATTTGTTTTGGTAACAAAGGAGATGCTACTACTTTTCTCTTCATGTTGGGGAGGGAGGCTCCTAAAAGCTGAGTTCTTCTTGATTTTTAAACCTTTTTTCTTTTTTTTAATTCTTTATTTTAAAAACAACTTTATTGGGAGCTAATAAAGATATCATATCATTCCACAGTTCAATCACTTCTAGCAGTATTGTACAATTGCTTCCACAATCAGTTTCAATATATTCTCATCCTTCTTGAACTCCTTGCTCTCAACCCTCAATTCCGCTCCCTCCCCACTGTACACCCAGGGAACTTTATTTTACTTGTTGTGTCAATAGGTTCATCCATCCTGGGTTTCATAGACAAGAAAACCCAAACAAACAGAAAAACATAATACAACTTCAAGAGGGCACTATCCCAAAATGCATCAGAGATTAACACCAATATGAACATTTAAACATAACAAAACACAACACCAGTCAATTTGGAAACCCAGGGCAAGCCCACTGTGATCAGATAGGGGATCAAAGTTTTAACCATTCAAGCCAGGTCATCATTTCGTCATTTCGATCTCCTATAGTCATCTCTCCCATATTCTCTGTCTTATACCCAGTTTATTTCTCCCCCTCCAATGTGAAAGAAGGAAATCACCAGAGCAGTGATTCTCAACCTTCCAAATGCTGCATACAGTTGCTCGTGTTTTGGTGACCCAAAAACCATAAAATTCTTTTCATTGCTACCTCATAACTGTAATTTTGCTACTGTTAGGAATCAGGCAATTCCTGTGAAAGGGTCATTCGACCCCCAAAGGGATCATGACCCACAGGTTGAGAACCACTGCACTAGAGGCTCATTTCTTGTGTAGGTCTCACAAACATATCCTGGGTTTCCACTGTCATCCATAGCCTTATGCAAACCAGAATCTCACAATTTAGAGTCTGATACTATTCTCTCCTTTGGCTTTGAATAATATGATTTACAATTCTTGGGTAAAAAATATTGGTGTGTTTCTTTTATGTGTACTTATTTGACATCTCACTAAGATAGCTACTTGTTTTGAAGCAAGCCTTTAAGACCCCAGATGCTATTCTATCTGATAGTGGGACACTATCTAATTTCTTCACCATACTTTTCTACACCACATGTATCATCAGTGTTCCTTTCATGAGGGCAAATATAGAGCAAGGTAGGGCCATGATGGAAGAATTAATTGCCCTTAAATTTGAGGTAGGATTTAGTATGAGCCCCAAATCCATTCCTGGATCTATATTTTTTATCTGTCTTTGACTCCCATAAGGGACTTCCTTGTTAATTTATGGTAATTTATCAATCATGTCAAAGGAGCATAAAGATCTTCTGTTAATATTGTCATTGATTTGCCCCTAGTACTAAATTTTAAAACACTGTTGAGAGAGAGATACTGGCCTAGTGTAGACTAACTACATATCGCAATACCTGAATTATTCACTTGTACAGAATTAATCTTTACATGGATGCACACTATTTACACAAACAATGGGAGTTGATTGTCAGGAATATTTTAAAATAATATTCACTGACAATGTCGATCAAATATGCCAGAATAATATATATCTTAATATAGAAAATAAGGCATGGTTGTACAAACCAAATATTTGTCCATATACCGATGATTCAGTGCTCTTGGTATAGCTGTCGCCTGCTTCATCAAACACCCTGAATTTTCAGACTTAAGTCCTCAGGTTGCAGGTGTGTTTGAAATAGAGTCCAGTTGACCTAGTGGGGTTTCTACACCATGTCCCTCTGTTGCAGTTTTTGGAGTGAGTTGTATACCTTGAAGATCCATGATTCCTGTTGGGATGTTCTGCTGAGTAGGTTTTTTTTCCTAGCCTTGTTTCTATGCCCTGAGGATTCCCTTCTCTCGAATAGGCATTCCTATTTCTGATTAGCACTGTGAACATTGGTACCAATTTTGGGAGGATTGTATCCCTTATCCTGATAGCAGCAGTAGGTCCCCAGGACTGGTCGGTTTCCAAATCAAGGTGATGGTTGAGGAAGTCAGTCTGCATCAGTTTTGCCATAAGGAATCATGATTACTCAAGCCTCCCCAGTAATTAGAGCAGGGTTTTCCCTGTTAAGTGGCACAGAGCATTCTAGGCTTGATATAGTAACACTGAGTCTACTCCGTCATGGAGCTCTACACCTTTGTGGTTTATAGGCACACCTGTTCAACCTCCTAAATTGCCCAGTGAGTAACTGGTTAAGTCAAGTGGAAATGCATGCAAACACAAGTACAGGCAATTTCCCAGAATAAATAGTAATTATCGGTGACAGCGAAGCCTAAACACATAAGAGAAAATAATAAGAGAAGCCTAAACACATAAGAGAAAATAATAAAATAATAAAAAATAAGAGAAATAGTTTTCTAACTGCCTCCTATGTTTCAAGATGCCTCTCTACAGAATAGTGCGAATGCCTCACATAATCCTGTACAAATACTTATCTCCTGCTTTCAAAAATTTCCTTGGGGCCTGGGTGCCTTATTTTCCTACCAGCCAAGGCTGTGGGTAAAAAAAGACCTGGTCAGGATTTGCAGTTATTTCCTGCTAGGTTATGCCCCATTCTTTGTCACAGATGCTCATGCACCTCAATGTCTGTTTGAGATGGGCTGGGCGACCGAGGGTTTATATGTACAGTCAGAGAGCAGACAAGCCTAAAATATTCACAGTTGCACGATCTCTCTCTCACTCTCTCTCCATTTTTTCCCCACTCCCCACCCATTTGACCATCTCCGTATGGCCCTTTACTACACAATATTGCCTTGTTAAGATCTAGTTTAAACTCAATCACCCGATGCCTAAATGAAAATCCCACTTCCTTGAAATGTTATTGATGTGTGAGTGTGTGTGAGAATGAGTGGAAACCAAAAATAAATAAGTAAAACAAAGCACCATCGCTGCACAATAAGCCAAGCTTTTAGTCAAAGTCTAAAAAGAATAAAGAGATTTCCTTGGTGCTTTCATTGGGGCCCACGATATCTAGCCTGGTGCTAAAATACCTTCCAAATCCTGTTTGAGTGCTTTTTAATCCCTGCTAACATGAAGCAACAAATCAAGGAATTGCACCTCTTCTGACTCTGTGTTTGTCTGGCACGTAGCACTCAATCGTCTGACCACTGAGTGGGAGCTATTAAAGAAAGACAGGCATCTGAGCAGGCAGGAAGAAGGGTGGGGAGACATTTAACCTAATACAGATTCCTTAGACTTGAAGCATTTTTGTCTGCAGTTAACAAGATGTATGGTTATATTGAGTAAGGAGGAAAAAGCTTTCCAATTCACTTAAATGTCTCTTTCCACAACATATATAATTGAATTACATATCTGATTAAATCAGAAAATGGAAAAATCTTTGGAGAGACACCATCCTGTGCTTACTACCTTAACGTGGGCTTAGTTGCTACCTCACTGCCAGCTGTAATACAGCAATTAGTGCGAGCAAAACTCTATTTGCTTATAGACCTAATTAGAGATCAAGAGAGTGGCTCACTTTTGATAATTGCATGGTTGTGGCCCATCTATCAGCCATTGTTAAATTGTTGTTATATTAATGTAAAGCTTATAATCACTGCTGTTCCAAATTGAATAAAATGTTCTTGCCAATTCTCCAATGCAATTAATTTACATAAAAGCCTCTGGAACCAAAATTAAAATGATATACATCTTTGCAAAGGCTTCAGTTAAAACAAAGCTAAGTAATAAGGAACTCATACATCTTTTTCTCCTGTGTTTTTATGTTTACTGGAGTTAATGGCCAAACAATCATTAAAATGTGCCTAAAACTAATTAAAATTGTTATGCTCATACCTCATTTGCTATGTATTCTAATTTATTATTCAAGGCATTAATATTTTAAACTCCCTGTTCCAGAGTCCTGAGAGACTCCAAGTAGTAGAACAGGAGGTCAGCAGCTCCCCCTTCCTTTAGTAATCTGCATACAAATCACATTAATCTTGTTGAGGCATTTGTTATTGGCTCAGTAGAACTGATTATATAGGTAGTCTTGTCTGTGTTGTTCCTTCTGCTTAAACTAAATAAATACAACAAAACGCAGTCACGCATCATTAGGAGAATTGTACAAGGTGGCAAACAAAAGAATGCTGCATAATAGATGCCGCATTTATATCAACTTAGAAATAGGAAAACAAAAACGTGTTGCATGCCATGTACTAGGTTCCTCCCCATTAAGACTAGCATAAGATTAGAGACCTTCCGAATTTCATCACGCATTTATAGTTAATGCTACCGCTTATAACCAAATCGAACCTGGCAGTTCAGGCTGTGCATCTGTTATTAGTAGTAATATTAATAATGTAATATGCTTGCAGTGATGTTGTTACTCAACTACTAATGCCTTCCATTCATTTAGAGACTGATTTGAGGCATTTTATCTTATGTAATGTATCTAATTTAATCTATACACCAACACTACTGTTGTCATTTTAATATTTCATCAGGGGAAAAAAACTCAGCTTTATTAAGTAGCTCGTCTGAAGTCACATGCTGTGGAGGATAAAGCAGCAAATCCAGCTCATTCAGGTCTCTAAAAGCTCTTTGCAGAATGTATGATCTTTTCCTGGACCCTGCATACTGGTGTTTCTTCTGCAGTAGATAGGTACCTAGTTCTTCCCTATTCATCTTGTATACTACTGACCTTCACTGAAGCTGTTGAGTTCCGTTTTAAATCTCTAAACACACATCTTACCAAGATACTGACTTTAAAATAATCTAGTTACTTGACTAAATTGAACAGCAGTAGAAATCAATAGTAATATTTGGCAAATCCCAGACTTGTGTTGAGGTGAGTTTTACTTCTTGTTAGAATAAGGGCTGTTTCCATCTAACTCGGGGAACAAGGAGATGCTGGATATGTTGGCAAGATGGAGTGCAGACATTTTTTTTTCTGGAAACTCATTTCAGATTTTCATTCTTTTGACTTTCATACCAAATAGTCATGTGAATATTAATATACCACTCCCTCTTGAGGCTTATTTTACTCATTTGTAAAAGGAAAGTACCGACCGTGAGTTTTAAAAGACATTCTTTCAGCTCTGCTATCTATGGTGAAATTTAGAAGAATTTGAATCTAGACAATGACCATAACTATGAGATCATAAAGTTCAAAATAGGTATCATTTCGATGCCTGGAGTTTGTTACAAAAAATATAGAAACTTGATATTGTTATTCAACAGGCAGTCTCCTCTTCAATTGTTGAAAAGAGCATACGGGGTGACTCACTTTGCCACAGACAAAGTGTTACTGTGCTTGGTTGTGTGTGCGTATGCACACATGCCAATAGGTAAAATATATATAAAGAACAAATAGGTGTATGTGAGTGAGGGACAGGGGCTTGAGGGCTTGTGGGTAGGGGAAGGTGCTAGGAATTCAATAGTCTTGGCTCCCCACTCCATTTCTATAGAAACTACAAGACCCTAATTCTTGGAGGACCGCGGTTTAAAGTTTACTTCAATACCAAATAATACTGCTGAAAAAGAGGAAACGGTGAGAGAGAGAGCTGCTTAGGGAATGAGAGTGGGTGAGAGTAGGAATCAAAAGAAATACATGAAGCTCCCTAGAGCTTCAAGTTTAGGTTATAAAACATAAAGGAAATGAACCATGCTTTTTTAAGAAATGATAAATACAATCAGTACAAAAATCAAATCTAAAATATAAAAAGACTAAATAAAATAGAATCAACGTCCTGCTCAGAGCGGGAATAGCAAGGAGGAAAGCACTGCTGGAGCATGTTGGGCAGGTTGGTCAAACTCTGGGTGTTGTTCCAGGAGAAATGAGATTATTTTCTATTGTGTCAAATCTGTGATGGGAATCAGAATAAAAGCAATAACTCCTTTGGTGGGAAAGACATTGGAAAAGGTACAATAAACAATGTAGCCTTTTAAAAGAAACGGATACCGTAAATGAAATGTGGCCTAGCAGAGATCTAGGGAAAGGATGAAAGTTGCCCGAGGCAAAGAAAAGACTGCCTAACCAAAGGAGGGAGGGGAAAGGGCCCAGAATGCATCCATCCGGGCCAACATGTTTCTGTTTGAAGCAAAAAAATGAAGGGAAGTCTTAAAGGACTCATTAATTCATTCTACAAATTAGCAATGAGCATTTGTTACTATGTGTCATACATCATTCTAGGTACTGGGGTACAGTAGTGGACCAAACGAACAAACAAAAAACCTCGCCACCTTGAGATCTACAATTAATTGAAGTGGCAGACACCATGCAAGCCAAACAGCTGAACATACAATCATGTTAAAAAGGAAAAAGGGAGACACATGCAGTAAAATAGGAATATGAAGTTTTAAGATAAGGAATTGAATGAGATGAATCCCTGAAGTGAGTTTTAGATTAAAATGTGAGTGAATTGTGTGGTTGTAATAATTAATTGAAACGGTACCAGATAAAAATCTCATGCAAAGCCCTTGTCTGTAGTTGAAAGAGGGTCCTACTAGACAGCATGGAGGGGGAACTGAGGATGAGATTAGGACAACCAGTCCATGTAGGGAAAGACACACTAGTTCATGTGGAGCAGAATAGAAAATGTAAGCACATTGGCTTTTACTCGGAGGCAGTAAGAGACCCTTGGGCGATGGCATGAACATGATGTGCATCTTCATATCAATGCTCTTATTTCTCAGGATATATATAAATAGAAGATTGCTGGATCACACCACATCTTTATTTCCCACTTTTAAGGATGTTCCACACCATACTCCCTATAGGTTGCATCTCACAGTTCCATTAGTAATATATGAAGTTTACTAAATCTGTACACTCACTCCAGCATTTGCCATTTTCTGTTTGTTTTGTAACTTTGCTGTTGGTGCTGGGGTGAAATGATATCTCATTTTTATTGGTATCTCTAATGGGTATTAAATGATACTGATGGGTTTGTCAGGTAAGAATTGGACTGCTAACCACAAGGTTGACAGTTCAAACCTCCCATCCTTTATTCAGGAGAAAGAGGAGACTGTCTGCTTCCAATAAGATTTACTGCCTTAGAAACCCTATATTGAGTCACTGTAAATCATAATCTACTCAATGGCTGTGGGGTGTTTTGGTTAATAGCTATTGAGAGTGAGCATTTGTCATATGTTTGTCTGTAGCTTTAATGTGCAGTAATATGCACAATAGAAAAAAGATATAAACAATCTGTTGCATGGGTCATGTATTATATAATGTGGCTCTTCTAGCTAAACTCTCAAATTAACTCTAAAAGACCAAAAACTCTTAAAGGGGTCACATTTGAACCTTCCTAATGCCATAATGACCCCCAAACCATAAATTTATCATTGCTACTTCATAACTATAATTTTGCTACTCTTATGAATCCAGGAACCCCCGTGAGAGGGTTGTTTGACCCCAAAGGGGCCACAACCCACAGGATGGGAACAGCTGCATTATCAGATTTTGGGTAGAGTGGGAGAGAAATGTTAATCAAATATCAAATTCTGGTAACACAGAGGTTGGTGGAGCCCACAAGACATACCCTTTAGTCATCTTTCAGGTCTGGAATTGAATTCACTCCGGTGTTAGAATAATCTGCTACTTAAGATCAATCAAAAGGACAGCATGTGTCAAAAGACAAAGTACAGAGTTAGAAAAGGAGGGGGGCAAAAGGAAGAAAGATGGGGAGAAAGTGAGATAAATTATGATACATTGAGTAAATTGTGATGGGTGAGTTACAACATATTGTGAACAGTTGAAAGTATAACTGATTATCTGCTTTATAAACCTTCACATAATTCACAATCAAAAGATTGAATAAAAACCAACAAATCTGCAAAATAACTCATAGCTGGGATGAACCCAGAAGACAATACGTGAGTGAAAGGAGCCAATTAGAGAAGTACAGTTATTTTTCTTATCACTAGGATAAATTTCCAATCTTTTTCACCCTAAAAGAAACCATATTTAATGATTACAAGAGATAGAAAGGGAAGCAAGGTAAATTATTAGCTAGAGGATGTGTACATATCAGCTTGAATAAAGGGGAAAGCAAATATAATAATGGGGCAGTCAACAATTTTAAGAGCATTGTTGAAGAAATATAGTAATCAACCTAAGTTGTTATTAATATAGTGTATTATTTGAATGGAATTAAGAAAAACTATTAAGAGGGGTTTGATCCAAGGAAGATCTTAATTTGTTCTATATTTTCAAATGATTAACCCATCTACTGGGTTGAGGGAAGGTGCAGGAGGCAAGCATTTTAAAAGAACAAGTGAGATGGGAATGATGACATTGACATCCATCAAGAGTGGTAGTGTGGCGGAAGGACCTTGGGCCTCTACTCAAACACTCCCTCAATGCATGAATACCTTCTTTTATTAAATTGGAACTCTATGATGCTCACTCTCCCGACACAACGGCTGGAGCCAAAGTGGGTGAAAAAGTAAATGTGGTGAAGAAAGCTGATGGTGCCCGGCTATCAAAAGAGATAGTGACTGGGGTCTTAAAGGCTTGAAGATAAACAAGCGGCCATCTAGCTCAGAAGCAACAAAGTCCACATGGAAGAACACACCAGCCTGTGTGATCGAGTGGTCCCAAAGGGATCAGTTACCAGGCATCAAAGAACAAAAAATCATATCATTGACTGTACACCTCCATGATAGGATCGCTGAAGACAAATGGGTGCATAAGCAAATGTGGTGAAGAAAGCTGATGGTGCCCGGCTATCAAAAGAGATAGTGTCTGGGGTCTTAAAGGCTTGAAGGTGAACAAGCGGCCATCTAGCTCAGAAGCAAATAAGCCCACATGGAAGAAGCACACCGGCCAGTGCGATCACGAGGTGCCCAAGGGACCAGGTATAAGGCTCATGCAAAAAAAAAAAAGATGTAAGTGTGTGTATGTATGTGTATATATGTGTATATGTATATATGTATGTGTATATATGTATATATATCATATTAAATGAAGGGGGAAGTGCAGAGTAGAGACGCAAGGCCCAAGTGTTGGCCAATGGAGATCCCCTCATAGAGGGGTTTAGGAGAGGAGATGGGTTAATTAGGGTGTGAGGTAGTACCGATGAAGAACACAGCTTTCCCCCAGATCCTGGATGCTTCCTCCCCCCAACTACCATGATCCGAATTCTACCTTGCAGGGCTGGATAGGACAGAGGCTGTACACTGGTACATATGAGGGCTGGAGGTACAGGGAATCCAGGGTGGATGATACCTTCAGGACCAAGGGTGTGAGGGACGATGCTGGGAGAGTGGAGGGTGAGTGGGTTGGAAAGGGGGAACTGATTACAAGGATCCACATGTGACCTCTTCCCTGGGAGAGGGACAGCAGAGAAGGGGGAAGGGAGACTCCGGATAGGGCAAGATATGACAAAATAACGATGTATAAATTACCAAGGGCATATGAGGGAGGGGGGAATGGGGAGGGAGGGGGGGGAAAAAAAGAGGACCTGATGCAAGGGGCTTAAGTGGAGAGCAAATGCCTTGAGAATGATTGGGGTAGGGAATGTATGGATGTGCTTTATACAATTGATGTATGTATATGTATGGATTGTGGTAAGAGTTGTTTGAGTCCCTAATAAAATGTAAAAGAAGAAAAGAGAAAAAAATGATTAGGGCAAAGACTGTACAGATGTGCTTTATACAATTGATGTATGTATATGTATGAACTGTGAAAAGAATTGTATCAGCCCCAATAAATTGTTAAAATAAAAAAATATATAAATTAAAAAAAAAAAGAGTGGTAGTGATAATGTCAAGGACTGTGTTCTGAATGTATGCTGAGGATGAAATCCAAAAGATTTTCGAACAGGTTTTGTGTAAGGTGTGTGACATAAACAGAAGCATCAGATAGAGCTACCAAGTGCTAACTCTCAGGAACTAATTGAATGAAGAAAGGCTTCGATGGGAATGTTGAAGGAAGGTTTCTTTGGAGTGGTGGATCCTTTTGATTACTTTTGGATGGAAGGATATCTGGAACTAAAAGTTGGGCATATTAACTTTTATATTGGTACTAAACATGCAAGTAAATGTGTTAACTGTGAAATTTTACATGTTGGCAGAAGTCAGGAAAAAAGCCCAGATTTGAGATATAAATAACAGATGAACGGTATGTTAAGCTGTGAGCCAGTATGAGAATATCTACAAAGAAATTGCAGGTAGAATAAGAGAAAAAGCCTGAAAATATGAAAAGATACCAGTGTAAATAATAGAGAAAAAGGATGTAAAAGATGGAAGGTATAATAGCATAATAGGAAAGCCAAGAAAAGAATGCATTTTAATAAAGAGTAGGCAGATACATCAAATTCTTTTGATTATTGAGTTAAATCAGTATTTAAAATGCTCTGAGTGTCTCTAGACTAAACTGAATCAAGCCAGCTTGCCTTGGTGGGATTCTGACTCATAGAAGACCACGTTCAAAGGAGTGTAAGTGCCGTGCAGGCTTCCCAAGGCTGGAATCATGACTGAAGTGGCCTGGGCTAAATTGTTCTTGGCAAAGCAACTGGTGGGTTCAAACCTGCAGATATTTGTATTAGCAGCTGACACTTAACCATTGTGTCACCAGAGTCCTTAGTGTCTAACAGTATTGGAAATAATGACTCTGGTGAAAGGCGTCATTGACCTGCTTGAAAAAGAAACCCGGTTGTGGTGTGAAAAGGGAACCCTTTACGAAGTTTTGCTCTTAAAAAGAAGATAAAATGGGATGGGTGCTGGTGGAGGAAATATTTCTTTTATATAGTCTTAAGTTAAAAGCGGGGGGGAAAGCAGCACCACATATCTGTGGTGATAAGGGTGATCCAGTCAATGTAAATTGGGAAGGAAAAGGTGAAATCCGATCGTGAGGATATTAACTATTGTTGAATCAACTCCAACTCTTGTGGAACCTGAGTCTGACAGAAGGAAACACTGCTCACCCCTGTGCCATCTCTCTGGAGCCCCTGTGTGGTCGTGGGAAATGTGTTGAGCCTCCAACATCCAGGACAGCAGTTTGAAACCACTAGTCACTCTGAAGGGAAACATGAGGTTTTCTACTCTGATAAAGAGTTGGTCACAAACACCCTCAAGGGCAGTTCTACCCTGGCCCATAGAGTCACTATGAGTTAGAATTGACTCCACAGCAATGCATTTGGTATGTTCAAGTTCATTCTTGCAGCCATGCGTATTTTGAGTGCCTTTCAATGTATCTGACAACATGTGGTTGGTGGTCCATATGGTTTCCTTTACTAATTTTCAGAAGTAGATATCTAGGAATTCCCCGCGCCCTCCCCCCCTCCCCCCGCCCCAATCATTGCCTGGAAACCTCATCCACCACTTGAAACAGTGTTGGCATAACTTCCGGCCTCTACACCACCACAGTATAACATATGAGGCTGATGATTTGGAATCTTTTTGCTGGATAATGAGGGACGCTGAAGTCAGAATGCTGTGAGTTGCTGTTAACGTGATGCTGAGTCATATTGATCTCCTGTGAACAAAGCAGGGCAGCTCCATAGGGTTTCAAGGCTGTGACTTTCAGAAACCATGCCAGCCTGTCTCCCCAATCACTTCTCAGTGGTCAGATTTCGAGGAGTTAACCTTTTAATCATTTGCCTCACCTGGGACTCTCAGACTTTATAAAAATTATTATTAGGGTTAATGGACTGGAGGAAAACCATTCTCTAAGACAGTATTGTCCAAAATGAAAGCAAAATAAAATTATGGCTGAAGTGAGTTAAATAAGAAGGAATAAGCAAAAGGAATAGTGATTTAAATATTGTTACAAATACAAAATCAATCGTGTGTGTGTGTGTGTGTGTGTGTGTGTGTGTGTAATGTGAGTTAGGAGTGAAAGAAAATGAGGGTTCCAAGTTCAATTGTAAACTTCCCCCTATGGATAATAAGAATAATAGCAACAGAGTTTAAAATAGAGGCAATTAGGAATGGATGGGGGAGTAAAACAGATGAACAGGTTTGATAGGCAGATGTCACTGTGCTGGCAGAACATCTAAAGGGACCACTATAACACACAGCAGAAAATCATGTCTCCGCGTTGAAGAGAATTAACTTAAGAAAACTGTTGGCAGCTCAGAATGTTTTCAAATCATAGAAGGTTAGCAAATTAGATTAAAGTAAAATACAGCCCAAGCTTTTGATCTAATTTCCTTTTAATTCACTTTTGAAGACAATGAAAGATGAACATGAACAAACCATCCTTAAGAATCTCTGATACTTTCTCAACAAGCTAAGTTCTTATTTAAGAAATAAAAAGTAATATGCATTAATTAGGAATGTAAAATTTACACCTTGTCATTCTGATTCCAATAATTACTGTTTGTTTCTCAGGTGTCTGGAATGTGAAGAAGTCACTGTCAAATGCAAAAGAGTAATCAACAATTCTGGAAATTGAGAGGTCTCAAATAATAGGTATCAAGAACCACACTGAGTTTGTCTGGTGTGGCCTATGTAGGCCTATAAAGGTGACTAGAAAGGACAGTGTAAAGTCCAAGTAGTCTATAGCACACAGCCTGGTTCACCAAGGCCTATATGGACACGATGCCAAAAGCATCCTACTAGGAACATAGGATAGGTCGTGTTCTTCCTTTGGTTTCTATGTACCATATATACTCGTATATAAGCTGAGTTTTTCAGAAGTGTTTGTGGTAAAATTAGGTGTCCCAGTTGATATTTGGGTTGGCTTATACTCAAGTATATACGGTACTTACTGATAAGTGTTTTGTTTTGTTTTTCCCAATGGAGCTTGCTCCATCAGTTTACTCATCACCAGAAGTGCAACCACCTTCCCTGAAGCATGTATACTTCTTTCCTTCATCTCAGCTTAAGTTTCCCTTAGGGGTTGCTGATCACTCTTGTAGGAGTATCTGCTTATTTGAGTTGACCTTAGCGCAGTGTCGTGTGGCAGCAAATGAATGGTCTCCTTCTCACATCATCTTCAGAAAGTGACTCCACCTGACGTGGGGTCTCCTCTGTAAAAGTGGTTTCTAAGATGTACAGGAGATGATATATGGTTCATGGGCACAAGGCAGATTCTCTCCTTGCTTGAGAGATTTGATTAAAAGATCTAAAAGCAGAATAGTGGAATCATATAATATATTTCCTTTTTTTATTAACTTCACTCAGCATAATGGTTTCCAGGCCCATCCACACCATGAGGTTTTTCATGGTTTCATAACTGGCCTTTATTTCAAACTCACCTGTAGCAGATTTAAGGAACTGACATTCTCCCTGGGACTTAAGGCTGAATGCCCTGGTGTGAAAAGAAACAGCTAACTGCAATCTTAAGGTTATGGAATTGGTGCCCATTGAACTTTGGTCCGGATCTCCTGCCCAATCAATGGTAGCCCAGGAATATCATAGCATATATTTGCTGTTTTAATGCTCTCCGTGCATTTTTATTATTACTTTTTTAAAACTTTATTGTGAATTAGGTTTGTTTTTAATTTTATTCAATCATTTCATCGGGGCTTTTACAGCTCTTAAAGCAATCCATACACCAGTTGTATCAAGCACATTTGTACATACGTTGCCATCATCATTTTAAAATATTTTCTTCCTGTTTGAGCCCTTGGTATCAGCTCCTTTTCCCCCTCCCTCTGCCACGCTTCCACCCTCATGGACCACAATAAATTATTATTATTTTCATATGTTACACTACCTACCTTTGGCCACATTGCTGTTGTTTGTCCCCCTGAGGAGGGGAGAGAGGAAGGGGATTATGCATCAGTCATTGTAGTTGGTGCCCCGTTTCTCTGCCTTCTTCCCCTACCTGCCTCCTACCCTCCTGGTATCGCTACTCCCACCGCTGTTCCTGAGGGATTTATCTGTCCTAGATTCCATGTGGCAAGAGCTCTTATCTGAACCAATGTAGATGCTCAGGCCTAGTTGGATTTGTGAGGTGGAACTGGGGTCTTGAGAGTGGGGGGAGAGAAGCTTTAAAGAACTAGATGGATGTTGTGCTGCACCCTGTCTCGTCCTTTCCTTGTGACCCTTCTCTGAGGGAATGTCCAACTATCTACAGATGGATTTGGTTCTCTACTCCATCCCACATCATTTGAATCAAGATATTTGTTTGTTTGGGGTCTTTTGATATCTGACAAGTTATCTAGTCGACACCTCATGATCACCATATGAATTTCTTGCTTCCCTGCTAGATGGCCGCTTGTGTGACTTCAAACCTTTAAGAATCAAGATGCTGTGTGTTTTAGTAGCTGGACAGAATCAGCTTTCTTCACCACATTTGCTTATGCACCCATATTGACTTCAGCTGTCCTGTTGGGAAAAGTGTTCTTACATTGAGGGAATACTTGAGTAGAAACCAGTGCCCATCTGCTACCATAATACTTAACATGTAAATATATGTACATAGACTATATCCCTATCATTATAAATTAATGTATTTACATATATGCATGCCTATATTTATAATTCTATAAGTGTATTTTGCCTCCGAGTTCTTTGCTCTATTTCTTTTTACTTTCTTTCTGTCCCACTCTCATGTTCAACCTTCATTTGACTCTCAGTACTTTCTCTCAGCTACATTGCGCTTGGTCAAACCCTATCAGGCATTCTACATCCTCCTGGCCATCAATTTTAGGTCTCCTATTATTCCCTTGTCCCTGAGTTTGTTGGCTTCCAACTCCTTTTCTTCCACCTCCTCCTCTCCCTTGTCCCCCAGAGCCATCAGCTCCATATTTTTTCTCCTTGGGATCTGTTATCCTGCCTATCCTATATGAATAGACATAGAAAAAGAAAAAGGGGAAAAAGGAAAAGGAAACAAAGAGAATGAAAGAAAGAAGAAAACACCCAATCTTATAAAGAGTTCTTGATCTGTCTGCTCAACCTTCTGAATGTGCTCCAATCTGATCTGGTGAAGTGCCACAACAATTTTGAGGTCTATTTTTGGGATTACTTGGGTACTTCGTTGTTTTGCTCCCCTTGCTGTTCTGCTGTGCTCCCTTCATGTTTCTATCCGGTGGGGGAAGGAGGAGCTCATAATGGGCACAATTCCCACTGTGTGTCTCCAGTGCTGTCCCGTGTAGCCCTGTGGGTCAGTGAGGGGGCGTTGCATCTCATGGTGGGGCCAGTCCCACAGTCCTTTCTGCGCATTGGCTGCTCTGGGCACGAACGTTGTCCTTGAGGCTTGGTGGTCCAGGTTGTGGTTCTCCCCCTCTCTCTTTCCCTCTTCCTTTCCCTCCCCCTTCCCCTCCCCCGCCCCCTCTCCCTCTCCTCTCTCTCTCTGTCTGGGCAGGCCCACCACTCTGCCCATGCTGTATATTCAGTGCAGTCCTCTGGAGGGCACTCTTCTGGGAAGGAGGTTGACGTAGCTGGGCCTGGAACCAGTCCCACAGACCTTTCTGTTAGTTCCTGCTTCATGCTGGTAGATTGCCATTGAGGCTTGGCACCCCATTTGAGGTTTGGTTCTCTGCTCGCTTTCCTGTGGAGACATGAACAATACCCTCACCATGTATGGGTTAGTGCCCTGTTCCCCCACCATCCACATTCTCCCTTCCAAGCTCCCCTTTCCCACCTTTTTAGTTGGCTGCTGTATGCATCCCTGGGTTGGGTCCAAGAGTGCCCTTGGTGATTTTCCCCAATGCCCCTTGTGCTTTTTAAGCTTTACTCAGTGGACTCATGTTACACTTGCGCTTTTGTGTTTGATTTATTTCCCTTAGCATAATTTCCTCCAACTCTTCCCATGTGTTGATATGCTTCACGCATTATTCACTGCTTTTTAGGGATGCATAATACTCCATTGTGTGTGTGTATGTATATATATATATATATACACAATATATATATATTATATATACATACATACTAGAGTTTTGTGGTTTTTAATCAATTCATTGGATACAATTACAGCTCTTATCATAATCCATACATGCATTCATTTTGTCAAGCACATTTGTACATATGTTGCCATCATCATTTCATACCATTGTCTTTCTATTTAAGCATTTGGTATCAGTTCCTCATTTTTCCTCCCTCCCTCCCTCATGAACCCTTGATAATTTATTAAAACATTTTTTTCTCATGTCTTCCACTGACTTCTGTCTCCCTTCACCCACTTTTCTGTTGCCCATCCCCCTGAGGGGTGGAGTTATACATCAATCATTGTGTCCGCTCCCCCTTTCTCCCTCCACCTTCCCACTACCCTCCTGGTTTCACTACATTCATTATTGGTCCTGAGGTGTTTATCTGTCCTGGATTCCTTGTGTTGTGAGCTCTTATCTGTACCTGTGTACATGATCTTGTCTAGTCAGATTTTTAAGGTATAATTGGGTTCATGGTAGTGGAAGGGGAGAAATATTAAAGAAATGGGGAAAGTTGTATGCTTCATTGGTGCTATATGGTACCCTGGCTGGTTTGTCTTTTCCTTGTGACCCTTCTGTGAGGAGATGTCCAGTTGTCCACAGATGGGCTTTGGATCTCCAATCTGCCCTCCTCCTTGTTCACATCAGTATGATCATTTGTTCTGGGTCTTGGATGTCTGATATGTGATCCCATTGACATGTCATGATCACACAGGTTGGTGTGCTTCTTCCATGTGGGTTTTGGTACTTCTCAGCTAAATGGGAACTTATATTCAAGCCTTTGAGACCCCTGATGCTATATCTTGTGATAACCAGGAACCATCATCTTTCTTCATCACATTTGCTTATGCACCCGCTTTGTCTTCAGCAATCATGTTGGGAAGGTATGCATCACAGAATGTCAGGATATTAAAACAAAGTGTTCTTGTGCTGAGGGAGTACTTGAATAGAAGCCCAATGTCTGTCTGCTACCTTAATACATAACATATAAATATATGTACATAGATTTATTTCCCTATCATTATATAAATATATTTACATATGTGCGTGCCTGTGTTTATATCTCTACAGATGTCCTTTGCTTCCTAGTTCCTTTCTCTATTTCATTTTATTTTCATCTTGTCCCACTATCATGTTTGACCTTTATTCAGCTATCATTATTTCCTCTTGGCTACATTGCACTTGATCTAGCCCCACCAGGCATCATACGCCCCCCTCGCCATAAATTTTAGGTAACTTGTCCCCTTGTCCCTAGGTTTGTTGGCTCCCATTGCCCTTTCCCCTTCCTCTCATGTCCCCCAGAACTCTCAGTCCTGCTGTTTTCTCCTCGAGATTTTTTTATCCCACCTATCTTATTTAGATAATCAAAAACCATAACAAACACCAAAACAAAACATAAAATAGAAAGAAAATTAAAATAACAAAGTAAAGCCTATAAATTTTTTCAGGTATATTCATTGACCTTTACAAGTTTTCCAGTTAAGTCTGAGGTACCACACTCAGCACCCCCCCCCCCCTGCTGCTCCATTGCTCATGCTTCATGTTTCTCCCTGGTATCGTGTGGTTCAATTGGGCACAATCCCTGAACTGTGTCTCCAATGTTGTCCCCCGTTGCACTGTGTGTCAGTGAGGGACTTCATGTCTCGTAGTGGGGCTGGTCCTATCGTCCTCTCTTTGCATTGGCGGCTCCAAGCAGAAATAATGATCTCAAGGCTTGGTGGGCCAGGGTAGATTTGACCCTATCCCACTTTTGCTTTTTAAGCTTACCTCAAGTGGACTCATGTTGTACTTGTCCTTTTGTGCTCAGCTGACTTCACTTAGTATGATTTCCTCCAATTCTTCCCAAGCAGTGATGTGCTTCATATGTCATCACTGTTTTTCAAGGATGTGAAGTACTACATTATATGTATGTCCCACAGTTTTTTATCTATTTTTCAATTGATGGAAACTTAGGTTGTTTCCAATTCCTTGTGATTGTGAACTGCACTGTGATGAATACTGGAGCACAGATGCCTTTCTGTGGTTTGTTTTTTGCCTCTTCTGGGTATATGCCCAGTAGGGGGATTGCTGGGTTATATGGTAGTTCAGTTTCCATCTGTTTAGACATTGCCAAATGGATTTGCATAGTGGCTGTACATACCTACAGGTCTACCAGCAGTGGATGAATGTTCCCATCTCATCACAGTCCCTCCAACACTTGTTACTTTCTGATTTTTTGATTGGGCTATCTTTGAGGATGTTAGGTGGTACCTCATAGTTCTTTTAATTTGTATTTATCGTATGACTAGAGATCAGGAACATTTTCTCATATGTTTATTGGCCATTTGGATTTCTGCCCTTATGAAATTACTATTCAGGTACTTTGCCCACATCCTCAATGGGATATTAGTTTGTTTTGTTTTTTTCCTGTTTTAAGCTGAGTATAGTAGATTTTAGTAATAAGACCTTTATCTGATGAATCATTGCTAAAGATGTTGTCCCAGTCTGTGGGCTCTCTTATTATTCTCTTGGAGAATTCTTTCACTGTACTATGGTGTTTTATCTTCAGGATATTCCACCTCTCAATTTGTGCCTCCTCTGTGTTTGTGTCCTTCCCTATTTCTGATAGCCTATGTATTCAATGTGCCAAAGTTCTCAGGTTTGCCCCAATTCCCTCATTAATGGCCCTAATAGTTTGGGGCTTTACCATTATCAAAGATCAGTTGTCTGTATGCTGAAGATTTTATTTCTGGGTTTTCAGTTATTTCTATTGGTCTTAGTATCTGTCATTATACAAGTACCATGCAGTTTGGGGCACTGTGGCTGTGTAATAGGTGATAAAGTCAGGTTAAGCAAACCCTCCCACTGTGTCCTTCTTCTTGAGGCATTCTATGTTAATTCTGGTCTTCTTCCCTCTCCATATGAAGTTGGTCATCAGTTTTTCCAATTCTTTGAAGAAAGATGATGTTATTTGTATTGGGATAGCATTAAAATTATATAATGCATTGGGCAGAACTGACATCTTTACTATATTGAGTCTTCCGATCCATGAGCACAGGATATTCGCCCATTTGTGGAAGTTACTCTTGGTTTCCTGTAATCATATTCTGTGGTTTTCCTTGTACAAATCTTTGGGGGGTGAAGGGGTGGTTAGTGTCTTAGTCTGCATTGACTAGAGAAACAAATCTAGGGAGACTCATGTGTCACTTTCATTATATTCTTAGGGCTTCTTTCCAGTAAGAGTATGCACTGGTGTCCTGGGGTAAGAAGGCCTTATGCAGCCTTCTTGATATCCCTTATCTTGATAGGTACAGATATGATTTTGTTAATATTTTGATTAAAATTATGTATGGCTAAAGAGTTGCTTGAAAGTGTCAAATTGGCAAGGGGTGATCTGTGGTAGTTATATAATCTGTTGTCATAAGAGTGAAGGGGTAGAGTTTACCCTGTCACCCAGGTGGCAACTTGATGACCTCATTTGGAAGTGCTAAGACAAATAGATATTTGAAGTGGGACACACACACCCTGCAACACATTTCTGATGAGAAACTACATGTAGCTACCCTGATGCAGCCAGAGCCCTAGGAGCTATAGGTATCACATGGAGACCCTGCCAGTGCTGAGATGCTTATATTGCCATTGGATCCATAAGACTTCCCACTCACTGAGATGCCATCTTCCTGTATTCAGCGTCCTTGCATGCATTTCATGAGCCAGAGAGGACTTTATAGATTGGGATTGGACACATGGGCTAATATCAGACTTATGAACTTGATCTGGACTGGGCTATTTTCTTAATGTACAATTATTCTTTATATAAAGCTCTCTCTTCTACACACATAAGTGTCTATGAATTTGTTTCTTTAGTCAACGCAGACTAACACAGTCAGATAAATCTTTTGCCTTAGTTGTTAGCTAGGATCAATAGTACAATGTTAAATAAGAGTGAGCACAGTGCGAATCATTATCTGGTCTCCTTTTTTTAGTGGGATTGTTTTCATCTTTTCTCTATTAACTACCACATTGGCTGTTGGTTTTTCATATATAGCTTGCATTATATTGAGGAATTTTCCTTCCATTTCTATATTCTTGAGTGTAATAAACAGGAATTGGAGTTGGATGTTGTCAAATGCTTTTTACGAATCTATCAGTATTATCAAGTGGTTCTTATAATTGTTCACATCAATTTGATGAAAAATGCTAATGTTTTCCATATGTCAAATCATCCCTGCATCCATGGAATGATTAGTTTTGTATTCTATTGGCAAGTATTTTGTTAAGGATATTTGCATCAATGTTCATTAGGGACATTGGTCTGTAGTTCTTGATTCTTGTAGGATCCTTGCCTGGTTTAGGTGTCAGGGTTATACTAGTTTCAAAGAAAACGTTGGGAAGTTTGCCGTCTTTTTCTATGTTCTGGAAGAGTTTGTGTAGAATTGATATCAGTTCTTCTCCAAATGCTTGGTAGAATTCTCCTGTGAAGCCATCTGGCCTGGGGGATTATTTTGTTGGTAATCCCTTGACAACCTTATATTTCTTCTATTGCTATGAGTCTGTCAAAATTCTTGACATCCATTTGGGATAGTGAAGGTAAAGATTGTTTTCCCAAGAATTGTTCCATGATTTCCAAGTTGTTGAATAAATTAGAGTATGGACCTTCATAATACTGTGTAATTATCCTTTTGATGTGAGTAGGGTCCATTGTAATGTCTCCCCTTTCATTCTGCATCCTTGCTATTGAAATTTGTTCCTTCCTTTCATTGGTTAGGGTTGCCAGCAATTTGTCAAGTCTATAAATCCTTTCAGAGAACGAACTTTTAGCTATATTTACCTTTTCAAGATTTTTCTTGTTTTCCCCCTCATGTATCTTAGTACTGATTTTTTTCTTTTGTTAATAGAAGGATTGTCCTTTTGACTCTACTCTAATTTCCGTAAGTTTTGTGTCAGCATATCAATCATAAGTCTCTCTTTCTTTTTCATGTGTGCATGTGTTGCTATGAAACTTCCTCTGAAAACTGCTTTTACTGTATCACAAACATTTTGGTATGTTCTATTCTCATTCTCATTGGTTTCTAGAAACTTCCTAATTTCATCTCTGATCTTGACCAGCACCTACTCCTTTTATATATGCTTTGTATATTTTTTCCCAGCCTTTGATTATCAGCCCATTTTTGTCTATAATCTTAGTATGCGTAATGTTTTCTAAGCCAATGCTAGCCTCAGTCTTTTAATGGCTGAATTCAGTCCATTGATATTCAAGTTTATTACATCTATCTGTGGACTATGTGATGTCATTTTGTACACTTTGTGTTGGGTGTTTTCCTACCTCCCTTTCATATCATGTGTTGTGCATGTGTGTGTTTGTGTATGTTTCATTCTTGCCTTCTTTCCACCATTGAGCCAGTGCTACCTTGTGGGCCATTTTTTATTTGTTAACCTCTGTTTTGTTCTATTTGGTTGTCTATTTGTGCTCAATGAGTGTTGTTCTTCTTCCCATACTGCGACAGCAAGGATATTTTGTAGGGCTTGGTTTATTTTAATGTATTCTTTGAGGTTTTCCTTGTCCAGGAAGACTCTTACTCCCCATTGATCTTGGTAGATAATTTGACTGGATAGTGTATTCTTGGGTTTGTGTCACTTTTCAATGTTCCTGTACTCTCTCCTCTTCTTCATAATGTCTGCTGATGGGCCTGAGCATATTCTTAATTGGGTGTCTTTATTGGTGACTGCTTTTGCCCCCATAGCTTCTCTTATGATTTTCTCCTATTCCTCAAAGTTGGATAGTTAAACTATTATATGCCTTGGTGAATTCTTGGGATTTAATCTAGGTTGTGTTTTATCAGCCTCCTGAATGGTTGCATAATTTTCATTCATTAAACTGGAGATGTTTTCCTCTAAGAATTGCCTTGCTATTTTTGTCATTGACTTCTTCGTTGTGTCCTCTTCCAGTAGTCCAATTAGTTTAATGTTATTCCTTTACATAGCATCAGACACATTCTCAGGTTTACTTCAGCTTCTCTGATTATCTTGTTTGACTGTTTTTCCTGTTTGTTGAAGTCTGACTGGATATCTTCTAGATCACTAGTGCAATTCTCTGCTTCTTCAAGTCAGTTGGCAATGTCTGTGAATTTGCTATTGGCTTTTGTTACCTTGTCTCTTAACTCTTGTAGTAGCCTTTGGTGCGTGAACTTTATCTCCTCTATCATTTCATTCTTTGTTCGTATTGCTACCCTCATATCCTCTATGGCTTTAAACCACATACTGAGGATTTTTTTCTCTGGCAGGTCAACATCTGCCTCTTCTATGGTTGCCATTAGGTTCAAGTTATTCTCTGACATTGAATTTTGTTTCTTCTGTTTTCTTGTTGAGACTACTGAGGTAGCTTGCTGTTTATGTGTCATTTTGGAGGAATTCATTGCCATTTTCCTGTGAGTCAGAAAGCTTTGGGCTCTCTCTGTGGGGAGTTGGTAGGAATGTTTATCAGCCTACAGGTAGCGAACTTCCCTGGGGAGTTTTGCTTTACCTTTGTCCCACTTGGCGTTCCCTCTCACCTTAGCCTATCAGGAATATGTTGTTTAGATGGCAGGTTGAATGGTCCTCTCAGTTGTCAGGCAATGAGGTCAGACTGCTTCATGCGCTAGTAACTCTCATACATCCATAAGGGCCTGTTCAGGCTGAAGGCTGAAGGAAAGTGCTGGCCTGGGCATGAAAGCATATAGCTTAGTGTTGGGCTGTATTGGAGGGATCTGTCTGTTCCTGGCTAGAGGGTCTGTGAGTGGGAGGGGGAAAGTATCCAGCAGCTACTTATGCCACCTTAGTGCACCCTACTGTTTTGGGTACCAAGCCATGGCTGCCAGAGCCTCTGCTAGGTGACTGGAGAACCTGGGCATGGTGATAGGGGTGGTAGCTCTGGTGGTCCTCTGAGTGGTCTGTTCCAGGCTAGAGGAAGTGTGAATAGGGGGACAAGTGGTAAAAGGGCTCCATTCACATCTGTCAGCTTAGCTCACAGCTCTGCCACTCTAAGCAGAGGGCAGGGGAGTGCTGAGAAGAGCAGGTAAATGGTAGAAAGAGACTGACAGGCTTGCAGGAGGGCTCTATCAAAGGACAGTGAGAAGGACCTATCCAATTTTCAGTATCAAAATACAGTTGCAAGAACCCCTACTGAGCTCAGGTCACAGTGGCCAGTACACATCAGCCAGGGGTGATAGCCATAGTGGGGTCCACAGTAGCACAGGCGTTGCACAATGGATTAGTTCTACTGTAGGCCTAAATTCCCTTGACTCCACAGTGGGAGCAGAAGGTAGATAGATGTCAGTTCCTTGTTCAGGGAAGCACTCTGGGCTGTCTCCGGAACTCCTATTTCTCCCAAGTCTCCCCACTCATCGATCTCCCCGGAGTTCCCAGAATGAGCTGCTTCCCTGGTCACCATCTTGCCAGAAATCCTATGCCAGAGATATTTAATCCATTTGTTGGTTGATGGATATTTAGGTTGTTTCTAATTCTTTACTATTGTGAACTAAGCTGCGATGAACATTGGAACATTGATGTTTGGTAGTGGACAGTTTCGTACTTCTGGTTATATGCCCAGTAGGGGTCTTCCTGAGTCATATGGTAGGTATCTCAATTTCCATTTGTTTTAGGTATTCCCATATAGATTTCTATTATGGCTATATAAACCTAAAGCAACATCAGCAGTGAATGAGATCGCTCTCTCACTGCATCCCTTCTAATACTGTTGCTTTCTGTTTTTATGAATTGGGCTATCTTTTAGGGTATTAGATGATATTTCATAATTGTTTTAATTTGCATTTCACTTATGGATAATGATCGGAAATATTTTCTCATATGTCTATTGGCCATTTGGATTTCCACCCTTGTGAAAATCTATTTCAGGTCTTTTCTCCATCTCCTCAATGGATTTTTTTCTTATTATTGTAGGCTAACATAGTATTGTTGATTTTAGTAATAAAGCCTTTGTCTGTTGTCTCTGCTAAAGATGTTTTCCCAGTCTGTGGGCTCTCTTCTTACTCTCTTAGTGAAGTCTTTCAATGTACACAGGTTTATTCTACAGTATATCCCATTTCTCAATTTGTGCATCCTTTATGTTTGTGTCCTTCCCTATTTACAGTAGCCTATGCATTCCCTGTGCCAAAATTCACAGGTTTGAGCCAATTCCCTCATTAATGGTTTAGGTTTTACCTCTAGGTTTGTGATCAACCTTGAATTTATTCTTATGAATAGAATGAGGTAAGAGTCTTGCTTCAATTTCTGTAGGTAGATATTTTTATCTAGCACCACTTGTTGAAGAGGACATCCACTTTGCATTTGATATTTTTGGAGCCTTCTCAAAGATCTGTTGTCTGTGTGCTGATTATTTCATTTCTGGGTTTTCAGTTCTTTTCCACTGATTTAAAAACACCATGCTGTTTTCACCACTGTGGTTATATATTGAGTCAAACTGTAGTAAAGTGAGCCCTTTGACTTTGTCCTTCTCCTTGAGGAGTTCTCTACTAATTATGGGTTTCTTCCCTCTCCATATGAAGTTGGTACTTAATTTTTCCAATTATTTGAAGAAGGATGTTGGTATTTATATTGGGATAGTATTAAATTTTTATAGTTCCTTGGGCAGGACTGACATAGGGACTATATTAAGTATTCCAATCCATGAGCATGAGATAACCTTCCATTTTTAGTTTCATGTAGAAATTTTCCTCAAGGAATCTCATTGCTATTTTTGCTGTTGACTTCTTTGTTGTATCTTTCTTGTAGTCCGATCATTCTTCTTCATAGTAGCCTACATTGTTCTAAGTTGTTCTTCAGGTTCTTTAATGATATTGTTTGACTCTTTTTCCCTCTTGTTGGAGTTTGCCTGGTTAACTTTAATGTCACTGATAGGATTCTCGGTTTCTAATCTGTTGTCGAAGCCTATTAACATGTTATTTGCATTTTTTTTACCTCATCCCTAACTCTTGTATTTCCCTTTGGTGCTCATACCTTAAATCTTGTATTTCCCTTTAGTGTGTGGCCTTTATGTCCTCTATCATCTCATCCTTTTTCTGTGATGCTTCCCTTATGTCCTGTATGGCTCCAAACAGCATACTGTAGATTTCTTTCTGTGGTAGCTCAACTTCTGCTTGTTTAAGCACATCCCCATATTCAGGATTTTCTCTGACAATATGATTTGTTTCTTCCGTTGTCTTGTTGAGGTAGTTGTCGGTGTTTGCTGGCTGAATGTTATTTTGGATAAGTTTGGCACCATTTTCCAAGGAATCAAAGACCCATAGGCTCTCTCTTTTAGGGGAAGGTAGAAATGTTTTCTGCGGGCTGTTTAAAGCCAACTGAACTGGAAGGTAGGGTTACTTCTTTATCTCACTAGGGTTTTATACTCCTTAGTCAGGATTCCCTATTTGGATGTCAGGTCTGGTGAGCTTCTTAGGGCACATAATCAGGGCTTTTTCAGGCAGCAAATGTATCTCTGTGCATGGGTGTGTGAGACTGTAGTGGGGGAGTCACTGCTGCCACAGTAAGGGGCACCAAGAGAAAACGGGGTGTGGGTGATTGACCAGCCATTCCACATCAAGCTGCATCTGAAATGAGGCATATGGATGAAAGAAAAAAGAAAGAGACATCTACAAAGTATGGGAATAGGAGGACAACAGTCTGATGGACTGAAGTACCGAGTATATTCAAAGCTTGGCTTTATGCTCTTCTTACAAGGGAATGGTTACACAAGAAACGTTATAGCACTTCCTCTGAAAAACATTCTGAGCCTCTTCTCTATGGAAACTTTACTTAACTCTGCCCACTGTGTAAACACTTGAATACTAAAAGCACTATATTCCTAGATAAGCACAATGACATGCAGGGTTCAAAATAATCTTAAAGGGGTCAGCCGACCACCTCCTTCAAAGGGGAAAACCCCACAGCTGCCTGTGGATGTGCTGGGATATCAGAGGAAAAGCCTCTCTGCCATGAGTAGAGGTGCTGGGCTTTGGCAGGGAAGGAGCCTCTCCAATGGGAAGTGGTGCTAGGGGACAGTGGAAAAAGCCCTGCTGCTGGTGGTGGAAGAGCTGGGCTAAAGCTCAAAGAGTATTGTTGCTGCAGGTGGATGAGCTTGGAAAATGCAAGGAGTGCCCTGTAGCTGAGGGAGGGTGTATCAGTTGACAGTAATAAAGCCCCACTATCACCAGTGGGGACAAATGCCAGAGCTGCAGATAGGGTTGTCCAGATATTCTGAATATTTGCTCAGCATATGAATTGAACAAGAATGTGAGAGAATATACCCCCTTACTTGATTTTAAACCACGCAGTTTTCCTTTGTTCTATACTTATAACTGACTCTTGATTCATATAAAGCTTCTCCATGAGCACAATTAAGTATCCTGGAATTCCCACTCTTCTCCAAACTATGTGTAGTTTGTTATGGTCCACACAGTCGAATGCCTTGGCATAGTCAATAAACAAAAGTATATATATATTTTTGGTATTCTGTGCATTAAACCAAGATTCATCTTATAAGGTGGTCAAGGGGTGCCAGATACTAAATCAGTTGAATTTAAGTAAACAGGCTCTATTAGGGTGAAAACCCTAGCCTAGCAAAGTCCCACAGTCCACAGTCTCTGGGTCGAGGGAGTGGCACCCCAAGCTACAGTGGTGGTGTTTATATAGCCGAGGAACATGTGACTGGGCAGCCTTGAGTCCGTATAAAGTAAAGTAGTCAGAGATTGGGAGATACAGGTATGTCCGGGTTTATGGAATGTTAGGTGTCTTCCTGATTCTGGGTGTATTTGTGTTGGGTGCAGAGCGGGTTGTGAGCAAAATGGGCCGTATGAAAGGTGCAGGGCAGGTCATGAGCAAAATGGGTTGTCAAAATGGGTCATGCGAAAAAGGACTTGCAAAACTGCTAAGAGGTTGCATTAGTCAACTCTGGTCAGCTCTGCGCATGGGTTGGGGGAGGTTCAGAGGTCTGTACGAGTGCAATAACATTTGATTAACGGCAATATGAGAAATTTATTGCATTCAGTTGCAAAGAAAGTTCAGCAAACAGGGCACCAGAAGGAACAGAGCAGAAATTGTTATAAGAGGAGTTATTAGGGGAGCCACCCAACTGATGAATCGATTAGACCACCAACCTCTCTGTTGGATACCAGGGGCTTGATCAGAGAGATTTTTTTCCCAACTTATGAAATTTGTTGATACTGGTTTCCACCAACCCGGATTCATTAACATAATAGCAACAATCCTCATTCAGGTACATGCACGTTCCTCCTTTATCGGCCATGAAGAGGTCTAGGACCCTTCTGTTCTGTAAGGCTACTTGAGCTATGGATGTTATTTGGTGCTATAAGTGATTTAAAGATAATGTAGTGTCTTTAATAGCTTCTTGCAGTTTGGAGGACCAGCTTTGTGAAGAGCTCAGAGAGTGGGAGTGTCCTCCTGCCCCCATTCCTGAGCCAACCAAGGACGAGGCTACAGCTTAACACACCGTGACAGGGAGGAACTGCCTGTGCTTGTCTGGTGGAGCCATGACAGGGATTTTGTAAAGCATTTACCTCAGGGACTGTGTACATAGATAGCTGGGGAAACAGGGTGACCGGCATATATAGATGGGATGGGGAAGGAGTGGAAAGGTTTTTTTTTGGTCAGGGTGCCATTGCACCAAAAGAATCCGCCTGGGGGGCATTGATGGGAAAAGCGAGGTTACTTGTGGTGTTGTTACAACCTTGTCCTGCGTCCGAATAGCAAAACGGGCATTTTTTCAGCAGCAGATTGTGGAACAGGGGGCTCCATTACTGGCGGAAGATGTCTGTTTTTGTCATGTAGTTAAAGTTGAGGCAAAATGTACTGCTGTCAGAGGAGACCTATGGAGGGCAGCACAAAGGAAACAAGAGGAAAGATTAACCAGGTTGGAATTGTTATGAAAGACTTCCCCTTCTTGGATAACGGTGAGCCAAGAAAAAGGTTTTCCCTTGGACCTCTGTCCTGTAACCTGTTCTTGAAATTCTTGTTGGGCTTTCTGAATTAGCCGGGTTTGATCGGCCCGGCCAGTGCATATGTAAGCATGATAGATATATATATATATAGACTGACAAGGGTAAGATGAACCCAGATACCTTCCTGCCATTGAGTGTCTCATGGGTCAGGGATGTTGTTTCAAAAGGTACCATTATACCGGGGAGATAATACTTTTATTTCCACTTTCCTTCCAGATCGATTCGGTATTTGTACATTACACAGGAACCCATGGGCGACCTCCATTTTCTTTACCCATTTAGTGCTGCAACCGCTCGATTTGGTTTGGTCAGACAGGAAGCAAAGGAGGGGGTGGGGCCACATTGAGGGAGTGCAGTGAAAACTTTTTACAGGCACCGACACCAGAAATTGGCAACCTGCCGGCTGACAGTACTCTGTGCCTATAACCTGTGAATGGGCTCCCGAATCATCAGCTCAGGTTTCGTTAACTATGAATTGCCATCAGTGGCTGGGAGACCGTATTCCTGTGTACCTCATTTCTGTGTTTACGGAAGCCAACGCTCAAAGAGGAAAAAACTGGAACAAACCACAACATAACTGAGCCCCAAACAGACCTTTTGACCAGTGGTCCATTTGGCTGGAGCGGTAGCCATGAGGCCTATTCAAAAAACACATAATAAGGGGGCAAAAAAATTGAAAGAGGAGGCATGCCGAAATCATTTAGGGGGAGGTTTTAGTTAGGCAGAGTGAAGTTGAAACGATGAGGTTGGAAGTCCACATGTCCTCAGTGGGCTTGGGTCCCAGGGGTGCTCACTTGACCCAAGTCAAATGATACCACTCCTTCAGTCCTACCAGTTTGAATGCTGATGGGGTGGTGAGTATAACAGTGAATGGTCTTGAATGCATCGATCCATCCTGAAAAGGTATCCACAAGACTTAAATATTTAAGATGTTTATGCTTAGGCCTGTGCATACAATTAATTGTCCAGTACTCACCAAGGAGGTATCCACGGAATCAGTGGAAGTTTCTTGCAGGCTGAACATTGCTCTGGGAGTTAGTGGTGGTGCAAACAGTGCAAGTTGAGTGTACCTGTTTGATAGTCATGCGGAGGCCGACCGGATGTATAAGAGTTGTAAGAAACAGAACAAGGCCTTGGGGTCTATATGTAAGGTATTGTGAACTTCCCTGAGGAAGGAGTGTTTTGGGCCTTGTGGTAGGATAAGTCTGGTATTTAGGTACATCCACTGATCAGAGATCTTAATAGTTCCTCTTCTTTTTTGCAGCTGCACCTTGGACTCTGAGTATGTCGGCTTCATTTATTTAGAGGAGGAAGTGAAGGGCT
Organism: Tenrec ecaudatus; assembly: GCF_050624435.1. Classification (NCBI taxonomy): domain Eukaryota; kingdom Metazoa; phylum Chordata; class Mammalia; order Afrosoricida; family Tenrecidae; genus Tenrec; species Tenrec ecaudatus. The sequence continues at coordinate 105,480,185 of NC_134537.1, forward strand.
GAGTGCTGTAGCTATGGTGACAGGTTCCGTATGAAATGTGTGCTGGTAGGCTGCAGTGTCTGCCCTGGCATTGCCCAGAGAGATGGGATCTTTAGCGGTTTGATGACTTGTGCAGTGCACAAAGGCTACTTTAGACAGCAAGGGAAAAGCCCTTAGGCTTTGTCTGAAGTAAGCACCATTTACTATTGTAGAATCACGAGTAGAAAGGAACCCACACTCTTCCCATATGACTGAGTAAGAGTGAGCTATCAAGTATGCATATTTGGAATCCATGTAAATATTAACAGTGTAACCCTGGGCCAACATTAAAGTCTGGGTAAGCACCACCAGGTCGGCCTTTTGGGATGTGGTTCCCAGGGGTAATGAGACTGCTTCAACCACCTCAGTGGGGGAGACAGCAGCATATACTGCCCATTTGATCCCCTGATTGTCCACTCTGGAACTTCCATCCACAAAAAGGGTCAATTGTGGGTCAGGTAGAGGTTTGGACTGGAGGTCCCGAATTGGGTGGAGGTACATTGCAATAATTTCTGTGCACCAATGTGAGGTAAGCATGGGGTTATGAATAGGGAACAGAGTGGCAGGTTTATGGTGTGGACACGTTTGAACAGTTATGTGAGGGTTATCAAGAAATAACAAGTGGAATGCTTGTATACTAGAAGTTCCCAACAAAATCAGGGAACTGTGACTTAAGAGGTTTAATAGCCTGTGGGGGAACAAAACAATGAGAGGTTGGAAGTTAGTGAGTTTAAGAGCTTGCTAGTATGTGCAAGCAGGGTTGCCAAACCCTTACCGTGACATCTAGCTGTTTGGACACGGTCAGCAAGGACGCGGTGAGTTGGACCCTGCTGTTGTCACTATATTCCCAGTGCTGCACCCTGCCACTCATCTGCAAAGAGTTGAGGGGGTGCATTAGCTAAGCAGACAGCAAGAGTTGGGGCTGAAAATAACAAGGCATGGAGCTTAGGAAACCCTGACGAATGATTGCTGGGTTTGTCAGGAGGCACTGGGGAGTTTTTTTGGCTGTTTCATACAGGGGCTTGGCGATGAGAACGAAGTTGGGAATCCAGAGATAGAAAAATCCCACAATTCCTAAAAGGACAAAATTTGGTCTGCATTTTCAGGAGGGACTAAATCCTATAAGGTTGGGTAGAGCAGGTTGTCAGAAACTGGCCTTCAGGTAAAAGCAAAATACCCAGGTAAGTGATGCTCTGGGTGCACAGCTGAACCTTAGAGTGGGATACTCAATATCTTGCCCCTAGGAAATTTAATAATGCACCAGTGACTATTTGACAGTGAGATAGCGATGGGCTACAGACTAGCAGGTTGTGTACATATTGCAGTAGGGTTGAGGATTAAACTGAGATAATTCAGCTGCTAACACCTGCCTGAAAAGGAAGGGGGAGACATGAAAACTTTAGGAGAGGACCCACCAGGCTAATTTCTGGGCTATCTGAGACTGGGGGTCTGCACAGGTGAACGCAAAAAGAAAGTAGGATTCAGGGTTTAGAGGGATGGAGAAAAAAGTGTCCTTAAGATCCAGAACAGTAAAATATGTGTTTTTTGGTGGGATATTACTTAATAACGTGTAGGGTGTATAGGTACTACTGTGGCATTAGTAAGGTGGAGGTCCTGAATGAGCCTGTATTGGCCATTGGGTTTATGAACCGGAAGAATGGGAGTATTACATGGAGAATTAATAGGGACCAAAATATTGTGTGTTAACAGGCAATTGATGATAGGCTGGAGTCCTAAAATGGCCTCTTAGGATAAGGGAAACTGGGTGTGACGGAAAACTGTCAGAGTTTTTAAGTTTGATTTTACTGGGTGTGTGATGGGAGGCTATTATTGGTGTGGATAAATCCCATATCTGAGGTTTTACTCCGGACAGAAAAGCTCACAGATAGGTAGGAGGAACGGCTGGCTCCAAGGTGGCTACAGCAGCAAAGAGGAAATGGGCAGTGTGAGGCTGCTGAGGTTTTATGGAAATGGAGACCTTAAGGTGTGAAATGTCATGTCTGAGCAATGGAACAGGACATGAGGGGATTATCAAGAATGAATGGGAAAAAGGTTATTAGTTTAAGACGCAGGGCAAGAGGGGGGTTATGTTGAGTGTTGAGGAGGTGCCATCCATTCCCATTACAGTGACCGTGGAAGGGAGACTATGCCTGGCATACGAAGGAAGGACGGAATAGGTAGCCCTATGTCCAATAAGAAAGAGATGGACTTACCTGCTACCTGGATGGTGACCCTGGGCTCCGCTAGGGTTATTGGCATATCCAAGTGCAGGCATCTTTAGTCTTCTTCAGCAATCGCCAGAAGCTCACCAGCTGGGACGGACTGTGGTGAGACTCTGGCTGACAGCTGGCTGTTGAGGCAGCCGGGGCAAGTGTAGGAGGATAGTCAGACTTCCAGTGCCCTTTCTGCTGGCACAATGGGCATGGCTTGGTGGGGTGTTGGGCATTGGTGGGCCCAATGGCCATCCTTATTGTACTAAAAACAAGCCCCCGGTGAGGCTGCATCCAGTTTTGTGTGAGGATATTTTGGCCCCGCTCCCGTCGGCCTCAGGACAGCTACCAGAGCCTGGGTTTGCAGGGCCACCTTCTGTTGTAATTTTGACTGTCGGGCTGATTCTGCCACTTCCTCCAGGGTGTTAAAGAGTTTAACGGCCGTTTTTACCAGATCCTGTAATGGGGTTTGTGGTTCCTCCTCTGCTTTTTAAAATTTCTTTCTTATCTCTGGAGCTGACTGAGAGAAAAAGTGGGCGGCCAAGACAGCTGCCCCAGCAGGAGTTTGGGTGTCCAGTTTTGTAAACTGGGTGAGGGCCTTCTGGAAATGGTTTTGGAAAAGGGCAGGTTTTTCTTCATTCCACTGTGTTTCCTCTTTTAGTTTTTAATGTTGTTTACCTTATTAGACACCATTTCCATCCCTTGTACCAGGCACCAAACTAGTAAGTCATGGTGGTGGCTACCCCGCTCCAGGCTGGTAATCCCACCCTGGGTCCTTGGCAGGAATGGCTTTCTGGCCCACCACCACAGTATTGTCTACCAGTTGGGTCTGATCTGCATACTGCCTAGCTGCAAGGTAGACTCTTTACATCAGGCATTAAGGTGGAGGCTAGGATGACATATATATCATCCCAGGTCAGATTATATGCCTAAACTGAATATTAAAACACCTTAATATAATTACTAGAGTTAGTGGAGAATGAACCCAGGAGCTTTTTGACTTGGGACAGGTCTTGGAGTGAAAAAGGAACATGGACCGGTAGCACCCCCTCAGCCCCTGCTACTTCCCTAAGAGCCAGGAGGTGGGAACGGGTATACGCTGACACAGGAGAGGAGATAGGGCAAACAGAGGGTGGCAAAATGGGCGGGACTGGAGCGGAGGGTTGGGGCTGTTCAGCAGCAGAGGGGAAAAATGGCAGCAAAGGGAGGGGAATTGGCTCTGCATAGGGCAGCGGAGACTGAGAGGGAGGGGGAGGATTAGGAATCAGTTGAGGCAGGAGACCAAAAGTGTCTGGCTCTTCAGTAGGTGCAGAAGATGGCACTAGGGTATGGTAGGGAAAGTTGGGGTTATTTTCAAATTTTGATTTCACCTCCATGCTCCTTTCAGCTGATTTAGCTAAAAGGACCTGTGAGGTGGAACACTGGACGCATAGAGATGGGCGGACTCAGAGATCACAGAAAGCCTGAACGTATGGGACCTCCGACCACTTTCCTGAATGGCAGCAAAAATTGTCCAAGTCAGAGAGAATTCCATAATCTAAAGTACTCTCAGAGGGCCACCTACATTGGTTGTTTAAGGGGTATTGAGGCCACTTGGTCGTACACAGGAAGACCAGCTGTTTTTTGCGGAGGCTTTGGTAAAATCCCAGTTTGGAGAAATTTAGGAGAAGACAGCCCAAGGGGGTCTTAGGATTAGTTTTGGAGTCAGTATTGCCCATGGTGCCCCCACATCCCGGAGAGTTATCCCCCAAGACAAAGCATCCCCATGTTAAAGGAAACTCTAGAGTAAATGGAGGTAGTCCCCTGCTAGTGAGGCATCTCCCAGGTCACAATAGCTCCCAGACAGGAGCAAAAGCTGTCCCTGGTATGGCTGCGACACAGGACAGGAGGGGCTTCCACGGAGAGGTAGTGGGGCAGGACTTACTTGAGTCTGAAACTGATTGTGCCATTCTCGACCACTCAGGATCAGTTGGTGAAGAGTCCCTTGGGGTGGGCCAGTGCCCCCCGACCACTGAGGTGGTCAAGGGGCACCAGATACTAAATCAGTCGAATTTAAGCAAACAGGCTTTACTAGGGAGAAAAACCCAGCCTGGGCGAAGTCCCACAGTCCACAGTGTCCAGGCCGAGGGAGTCGTGCCCCAGGCTACAGGGAGTGGTGTTTATATTGCTCGGGAACATGTGACTGGGCTGCCTTGGGTCCAGATGAGGTAGTCAGGGATTGGGAGATACAGTATGTCCGGGTTTCTGGAATGTAATGTGTCTTTCTGGTTATGGGTGTATTCGTGCTGGTGCAGGGTAGGCCATGAGCAAACGGGCCTTGTGAAAAAATTACTTGCAAAGCTGCTGAGAGGTTGAATTATCCAGCTCTGGTCAGCTCTGCACATGGGGGTGGGGGGGTTCAGAGGTCACTCGCTGCTAGTTGCTTCAGCCAGCTCTGGTCAGCTCTACATGCGAGTGAGAGGAGGTTCAGAGATCACTTGCTGCTAGGAGCCAGCCTGATATTGATCCAGCCAGACACATCTCATTTCAGCTATGGTAGCTCTTGTTCCTGGTCCTCTTTTGAATCCAGCCTAATACTCTGTTAGGTACCTGTCAATGTACTGTTACAACCGCTGTCGGATAATCCTCAGCAAAATTTTACTTGCATGTGAAATTAAAGATACTTTTCAATAGTTTGAGCACTTTGTTGGATCATCTTTAGAATGAGCGCAAATATGGATCTCTTCCAGTCAATAAGCCAAATAACTATATTTCAAGTTTCCTGGCATAGACAAGTGAATGCTTAGAATTCATCATCAGCTTATTAGAAGATTTTAATTATAATTTCCTTAATTCCTTGAGCCTTGTTTTGGCTGATGTTTTCAATGGAGTTTGGACTTCCTTTGGTGCCATTGGTTTCTTGTCATCTGTTGAATGCCCACAAATTATTTTTGGTACAGTTATACCCTGTGTATTCTTCCAAGAATTTTTATGCTTTCTGTACCATTCAATATGTTTCCCACAGAATATCTCTTTTTAATTGTTCTATTAAGGGCTCATACAACTCTTATCAAAATCCATACATAAATCAATTGTGTAAAGCACATTTGTACATTCATTGCCTTCAAGAATATCTTAATATTGTACTTCAAGTCTTAAATTTTTCCATAGTTGTTTAAACTTAAGAAATTTTGAGTGTTACTCCATTTGCTTTTCTTATTCTAGGTCTGTGCATCTTTCATTACAATATTTTATTTTGTCTTCTCAAGCTTCTGGTCAGCTTTGAAATTTTCTGGTCAGCTCTTTGACTTCACCATTTCAGCCATGTGCCTTAAATACTTGACAATTAAGAGCAAGTTTCAGAGTCTCTTTTAACATGCTTTTGATCTTTCCTTTTTATACCATCTTTTTAATGACCTTTTGGTTTCTTCATGGACGATGTTCTTGCTGTCCTCCCACAGCTTTCCAGGCCTTCTTCCATTACTGTACCATGCATCAAATCTGTTCTGGAGAGGACCTCTAAATTCTGGTGGGATAGCACTATGTGGTAATTTGGCTCTATTGGACTTTTTTTTTTTCATTTTCTTCAGCTTCAACCTGATTTTATATATGAGAAATTGATATTATATTCCCCATGAGACTGTAGCCTCATTTTATCTGTTTATATTGAAGTTTTCCATAGTCTCTTCCCACAGATGTAATCAAATTGATTTGTTTTTATTGTATCTGGAAAAGTTCATGTGTATAGTCACAATTTGTGTTGTTGAAAAAGGGTATTTGCTTTGAATAAGTCATTGATCTTGTAAATTTTTATTGTGACCTCAGACTTCATTTCTATCACCAAGACCATATTTTCTAACCACTGTACCTTCCTCTTTAATTTCAACTTTTGTATTCTGGTTGCCAATAATTATCAGTGTACTTTGATTGCACATTTAATTAATTTAAGACTGAAGACTTTTGTAGAATCCTTAAGTTTCTTCATAATTAGCTTTGGTAGTTGTTACATAAATTCAAATAATAGTTGTATTGATTGGATTTCCTTGAATGTGGTTAGATATAATACTATCCCTGAGAACATTGTACTTCAAGATAGATTAAAAAATGTTGTTCTTTATAATGAATGCTTATTTACAACATTATTTTTACTGTTTATTTCTCAGGATATTAGACCATATGATTTTCTTATTCTTATAGTTAATCCTAGTCCATTTCAGCTCACTAAGACCTAGGATGTAGATTTTTATGTGTTCTACTTGACTTTTTACAATTATCCAATTTCCCTAAATTCATACTTCATGCATTCTGTTATGATTATTAATTGATATTTTCAGCTTTTTTTCCAGTTTAAATCATGCTTCATTAGTAAATGAAGATGCAAAAGTCTTTACTCTCAAAACTTGTACTATTAGGTGTCATTCTGGTGAACTCCATTTTGAAAAGGCAGCCCTTCCTCCTGTTTCAAGTACCTTACAATCTGAGGGGTCCCTTTTCTAGTGTTTCCTCTGACCGTTTTCTGCTTCTCTCGGTGCATTTTCAATATCTGACAATAGTTCAATTCTGTCCATAAAGTATTCTTTTGCTAATTTCTCTGAGGTATGCAGTCTGTTACTTCTTCATAGTGTGTTCTTAGTCTGGAAGCTCTGCTGAAATCTGTGCACTATAAGTGAATCTTCTGACATTGGAAGTTCTGGTGACAGCTTCCAGTATCACAGCAACACACAAACTCTATACTATGACAAACTGACAGGCAAGTGGTGGTTAAACTGTATAGCACTGGCTATATTAATGACAATACCAATACATCACCTTATGTATTAGGGGAAGATTTTTAATACTCTACCACAAAGTGACCATTTGGCCTCTAAGGAACGAGACACATATAAACCTTAGATATATGAATGGACTTTGGACTTGCACTTGATTCCAGCTCCAATCTAAGAACAATTATTCTTTTTGACATGGCTCCATTCAATACTCAGCCCCACAAAGCGATACTGAAAATACAGATGCTGTAACAAAGTGTGATTAAAAACAAACAAACAAACACAACAACTAGATGGTGCCAAGCTACCTGAAAGAATAGTATCATGGGTCTTAAAAGTTTGTCATACAACAAACAGACATCTAAGTCTGGCACCGTCTAAAATTATATGGGGAAGCATGTCAACCTGTGTGATCTAAGGATTTCAAATAATAAAACTCAAATCCAAAGAAGGGAAATGGAACAGAGCTTGAATTCTGAACACCACCTTGTTTTAAGAAAGCAACGGATGACAGTGGCAGCCCCACATCTATTTTCAGGGTCCACGTATGGAATAAACCTCTGGTCGATTCCCTCTCACTATAGGCTAGGGATGTGAACAGCCTTGCTATCAGACAGAGAGCATTGTAAATGGGGCAGATATCATTCAAAGTGTAACACTCGATTATTTGATCTCTCTTTTGACCCATTTTAAAGTGTTTTTCTATTTTAATATTTCTGCTTTATTGTACATTGAGTTTATTCTCTGTTTTGTTTTCTTATTGTTGGTTTTATTTTTGGTTTGCTTGTTTCTTCTTATTTTTCTTCTTCTTTTTTTGTGTGTTTCTCTGTGTATCAGATTTGAGATGGTTGGACCTACGGGTACAGTAGCTGTGGAGTAGTGTCATGGTGAGGGTGGTTGAGCAGGAATGAGAAGTTAACAACGTGTATGTGTAGAAAATATTCTGAAAATGATTGTAGTAATGATTCTACAACTCTCCTTAATAGGATTAAATTGTATTATATGTGACTTATATGTCCAAAAAAAACGATTAAAATTTTAATTAAAAAACATTATCTATCATCACTCAAATGTATGATTCCAATTAGTCACTTCATGCACATTTGGTCTTTGTACAGTTGGAACTTTAGCCCTATTCTCGGACCTGACCCTTTGTAGCCTGAATACTTTTTCATTTAGTCTCTTCCATTCTCGGATATAAAGCTGTTCACTGGATAGATAGTATAGCACATATCTAAACAGTTCAAGAGGAGCTTTTGATCTCTCACCTACTTTGATAACCTAAGAGTCAAGAGCAAAAGAGTTCTATTAATCGTGATGGGAAGCAATGTGGAATAAGAAAGGGAGAGATTAAAAGGGAAAAATGATAGGGGCAGAGTAGGGAAGAATAATAACAGAAAGACAGGACCATGATATTCCAAATCCAACTCAATGACGATTGGCAATCAATAATTAATTTTTCAAATGTATGTGGCAAAATGAGGAAAATAAAGTCAATTTGAAACATTTTAATATTTACATTCCATGTTATTTCTATATAGTCTAAATGATGAAACAAAATAAATAGAAATCTTTAATACCCTTCATGGGAAAATTAAAACCAGGCGATTCTATGTTTATGTAAGTTTGTATATATTACTGCTGTAAAAATTCAAACTCCCCAAATTACTATTCTAAGTTAACTTACTATTTTACCAACATTTCTCAAAGATTAGTTTAGGAGAAGTATGTTTACATAAGTAAGAGAAATAATCTACATAACCACTATGTGTAAATACTTCATTGAGGTTTTAGTTATCAGATATTGTTTTCTTTATTTTAGTGGCTAAACAAACCAAGATAACTATTTTTCAAATTCAGGAATAAGAATTGGATAGCATCACCAAAGAATCTCATTGATTCAGTTTCTCTAACATCTGCAAATTTAAGTACTGATCCACTTGGTAATTCTTAAACATGCAGAATAATTGTTTCACATGAGTTTCGGCAGTTTTCTGTTTTTACTTTTCTTATTTCTACAAATGTTCCTGCTATGATTTGTATATGGCTTTGTCTTGCTCAGGCTGAATTTAGATATTTACTATAGCTAAAACATTTTCTGCCTACCATCTCTTGAATCTAATTCTCTCCATTCTCTTTCCTTTCCCTATTTACTTCTCTATACAGGAACACCAAGGTTTGCCTGAATGGGGATGACCTCATTTAACATATCACAGGACCTCCTAATGCTTACTAATTTTATTCTGAAGCCTCTAAATTATCCTTTGAAGCAACCTCTGGTATGTCTCTGCTCTCTTAATCGTCTTATCCAAGAACACTGCACTTTCAACATGAAAGGTGTCAGTCCCACACTTCAGTAATGCAGTTCACCATCTACTCCAGCTCCATCCTCCTTAGCTGTATAAAGATAAATTAAAAAGGAACGCATCCACCTCTTCTTAGCATTCTCGCTTCTGACCTTTCGCATTTTCACAAGAAGTCAACATTTGGAAAGGCAGTAGTTCAAAAAAGGAAAAAAAAATAGGGAGGGGACACAGAAAATATAATCTAACATTTTCACTCTGCCAGAGAAGGATATTTACTCACGGTAACAGCTGACCTTTCTCAGGAAGGACATCTTTAGACAGGTGGTGCTCCTGTTAATCATGAATTATCATTCTGCTTCTAGCTTCCGGCCGACTCTTCTCACAAACTCCCTGCCTGTGCAGACACACGAGACTCCAAGTTAACGCAGTAACACAGGGCACTCCAGATTCTCCTAGAATCACAGAATGCTGGTACAGAAAAAACATTCAGAGGTCGTCAGTGCATCCCCATGTTTTACAAATGTGTTCATTTCAATAACAATCAATTCTTGAGAACTTGGCTTGCCTGTGTCTGGGAGATGAAAGATGACTTGTCTGGCAGTATGCTAGCTGATGAGAATGCACAGATGAAAAAAGAAATATGTTTCTACTCTTCCCCTGGAATAGTGGCTAGAGAGCCTACATGACTTAGCCGTCATAATACTATGTATATAATAGGGTCAGGGGCATTTCAAAAGTAATCTTCTTACCTCCCACATGGAAGACCTGGTTTAATTCTTAGCCAATGCACCTCACACAGCTATCACCCATCTGTCAATGGAAACATGTGTGTTGCTCTGATACAGATCAGATTTCAGCAAAGCAATCAGATTAAAAAGGCCTAAGAAAAAAGTTCTGGTGATCTATTTCTAAAATTCAGTCCATTAAAACTGTATGCATCACAATGGTCTGCTTATGGGGGTAGCACATGGCTGAGCAGTGTTTTGTTCCATTGTGTGTGGGGTCTACATAAGTTAGACTCATAACAACTATAATATGTTTAATAACTGTGCTGAAATATAGCCTGATCTCTACTGTTACATACCCCTACTCTTTCTCTCTTAAAAGTATATTAACTTGCCTTCCCCTAAGGAAGCAGTGACCCAAGCAGAGGACAGAGGATGTACAACACACCCGGTGACACCGTCAAAGGAAGGGACACTAAAATGACTGTGGATAAATTGTGGAACAGTGTTTCAGTATAAACTTGTTTTTTATAAATCCACTCCTGTGGCTAGTTAAAAAAAAATTAAGGTGCTTTTCTGAAGCCCAGTTTGTAAGTATCAATATACCTACAGCACTAAACTCCAGGCTGCTTCACTTTGTGGACCTTCGAGTATACTCCACTGAACTGACTTTATGACCCGTTACAGTGACAGTTGGAGTCGCCTGGGTTCATTTGTGCATGCCATCAACACTCAGTTTTGCTTTTTGTTGCTGCGGGCATTTTTGTAGTCCCTGATCTTGTCAAACTTATCTGATGCTCTCACTACCATATTGAGGTAATTAGTATTTGTGAAACTATATCAATAATTCTTTTGAGAATGAAATAGTAATTGAAGGAAAAGGAGAAAAATCAAAGA